>NC_044059.1:10727468-10909968 GCF_902167405.1 Gadus morhua
AAATAAATGCAATTATAATTCACTGTACATCAACATTTAAACATAAGTAATTATCTATATATTTACATAAGATATACCTTCTGTATATTTTTCAATCTTTTTTATTGTTGAGTTTTTTATTCTAATTTCTGTTCTTTCAGTAACCCTTATTACCCTTGGATTAATGAAGTACACGTTATCTTTTCTTATGTTAGTGTCCACCAGCAACACACATTAATTACCCTGTTATTGTGTGTATAAGATCTACTTTCTGTATATATATTTTTTTTATTCTTATTTAAAAGTTTTCTTCTCTAGTTATTCCCCTCTGGGATTAATGGAGTTCATCTTATCCTATGTGATTGTGTAGCAGCTGCACACTGTGGATATAGACATGGACCAGCCTCCCAGGGGCCCCACTGTGGTCCAGCGTGGTGCGCAGAGGGCCGTAGGCTCAGCACAGGTAAACATCATAGACTCAGTCACGCCCACCTCACAGGTGACACGCGGACCTGAGACACAGAGAAGGTTGGGTGGGACTCAACAGAGCAACCTATAAAAAGTTTACATTTCAATCTGAATCTCCGTGATATGTCTGTTTAATTCTCTGTTTGTACACAGTTGTACCCATTACATTTATTGTCAAATGAGGAAATACGTTGTCAAAATGACAACCCCTCAAAGGAACATTTCATGGCGATTCAGATTTTATTTTAAAAAAATGTATTTTTGGTTCTGACAGGACCAAGCGGATCCAGGTGAAATTAGCGATGATGAGGCTACCTATGAAAACCTGGAGGACCCTCCCAGATGTGTTGAGGACACTGCAGACGCAGGCGTCCATTGTGTCACCGTCCACCAACTGTCAAAATGACAAACGTCTGGACAACACGTGATGAAGCAGGGGGAAGTTGTCGGAGCTAGCTTGTTGTGGCTGTGTTCAGATGCATCATAACCGACTGAACAAACTTTGTTTCCCTTGGTCCTTAAACAAGCAGTTAGACCTACAGAACAAGCAGTAGATCTACACTCGGTATACCTTAACGCCAATTAGGCAGTACATAAATTAATACGGGTGGGAAAAATTATCGATTCTTCGATGCATCGCGATTCTCGCTAGAACGATTCTGTCTTGATGCAGATAAATTAATTTCATTTTTTTTGCCTGCTACAACAATCTGTTCGCCAGAGAGGGATAATTTTTGTAATTTAAAAAATATTGAATTTATCTTCAGTGTGTATTGGCCAATGTGATTCGTCTTAACACGATTGTGATTCAGCCTACGCATAGCATGCGCGCAAACTCACAGTCATCATTATTGGTCGTCAAATTTTGGTCCACTGAAGGGGTTGTTTTGTAACGCCAGGTAACGTCTTTTTCTACCGAACGTCTAATGTTGACATCCGTGGGACCTCTGTGTAAGGGCTAGTAGGCTAGGGGAACTCATATTAATGTTAGAAAACCTCAGAAAGTGATATTTTCATGCCATTATAGCTTTACTATACTATTTTGCAATTAAACAATGTGTGCAAACAAACAGAAAAGTTTCCTTTTTTTTTTAATTATTATTATTTTAAATAACTTAAATACATATATAAAGGGGAAGGTTTCCAAGTTGTAAGCAATGGCCTTCTGATGCTTTTCAGTAAGTGATTTAGTTATGTTTTTGGAATTTCAAAAAATATTTCTTAAACATATTTCCTTGAAAAGTGGTGTAAACCACTTTTCATGTTGTGCAAGTGTAAACAATAATAATGTAACCAATAATAATGACTATTACTTAGCCCTTCTTGGAACATGGATCCTTGAGGGAAGGGAACCGAATCAATAGACCATGTGCATAATCTTCTCTGATTGCTTCAGTGGGGAGGTGCCTGAGAGGAGATATTAAATTAGTACATTAGTACATTTATGCAATGGCAAATTAGCACATTTATGCATGGCCAGTTTGTGTTAAGTGTTAAGAAACCTGTTAGGCAGACGCAGCATCACGTGTATCCTCGTTTCGATGTCTCTTGCTATAGACCTAGTCTAGGATGACAGATAATGCACTTGAGCTGAAGGCATTAACTTTTGTCCCTGTTGCATCCTTGTATGTAACTTTAGCATCCGGTGGCAGGCAAAATCTCTCGATGACTGGAAAAGATAGTACGATAAAACTGAATGTGCTTTTTAAGTCAGCAATGTTTCTTGCCTCACAGCGAAAAACTGTTCTCATTAAATATCACCACTGTTTAATCATTCAATTGATCTAGAGCATTTTTCCATCACAACCCATTCCCTCTTAAGTGCAAATTTTAGATTTTTTTGAATTTTTAAAATTGATGATTGGCATTTTATTATTGACTGTTTTGGAGTATATTATGCTTTACACTCTATGAAGCACACAGTGCAGAACTGATTGTATAGTTTGAATGAGGCTGCTAAAGGCATACCAAGAAATATGAATATACAACATTACGGAGCTTACAGAAGGAGCATTTAAATGAACACGGGTGTGGTTCTAAACCTTTTTCCTGAGCCATGCTAACCTTTTTCATGGAATTGCCGAAAGTCAAACCGTCCTTCATCCTCATCCAACTTCACATACTTCTGCTGTTGGCCGTACTTCACCTGGACCAGGAACTTTTCTGAAACATGCAAGGAAGTTTGACAAGGTAAATAAACATTTAAAGGAAGAACGGTAAAAACTAGAATGCGTGTGTGAGTGTGCTTGCTAAAATGCCGCAGATGGTAAACTGCCCAATCTGGCAACACTGCCTAGCCCGGCAATTGCCAGACCAAGCTCAATCGTAGATTGCACGTTGGTCTGGGGAGGCTGCTGTCAATTTCTTCAGCACAAGAGGCGTGATCAACGGCCCTAATTCCAACGACTCTGTACGCCATTGGCTGCTTGCTGTTGCTTCTCTGTCGTGGTTGTGTTAAACCAGCCAATAGCGCGCCAGGGGGGCATGCAAAAACTTATCAAAGAAATGTATTGCTCTTCTCAAGACCCTTGTGCAGGGCGTATTCAAATCGCTGGCAGAATGGGCCGGGGGGGGGGGTACCCAGTCTAAACACTGCCTGTACGTCCTCCCCACTCTGACCTCAGTGTAAATCAATGAGACCAACCCAAAAGGAAGCCGGAATCGAACTTAAACTGTGAACAAATTTATACTCTGAACAAAGTATAAATGATATCAAAATCCCTTTTTGATATATCTACAAGTGTGTAGATATGTTGACTGGTTTGAACGCAGTCAATTTAGTTACGATGTCTTAAGCAGTAGTAGCAACCACACTAATTAAAGCCCAAAAAATCATGATTGATTAAGTATAAGACGGATTTAGTAACACATGGTTAGCTTAGCCAAATAGCATAGACTGCTAATTGGCTAATCACCAACCATGTGTTTGTGATAAGCCAATGAGCATAGACTACTAATTGGCTAATCACCAGGACAAATTAGCTGATCAGTCCTGGCATTAAACAAAGTTTTGTAATGCATATATTCACTGTAGATGTTTCATTGTTCATATTGAAATACAGAGCATCAATTTATACTTTTTCAGTAAATTTGACTCAATTGCACACTGTATTGCATGAGAGGTAGAAAATGGTGCAGACTTGAGAAGTGAAATGGATGGGCGGAACTTAATTACATCTCTGCGGAGTTGGGCTAATGTTTAACCCTGACATTTCAACGCACAAAAATCGCAACAATATTATTCAGAGACAGTGGCTAAATATCGACGGTGCAACCGGTGCAGCTGCCTGGGGCCCAGACGGCGTCAGGGGCCCATGGAGGAAGAAAAATATCTATATATCGCCCAGGGTGGCAAATGTGTCGGGGGCGCCCTCTGGTGGCGCCCTTAATTAATTCACTAAATTATACGAAACCCTCACCGCAGTAAGCAGGAAAGTAACCCTATATATTTTACATTTTTGGCTAATTTACCTGAAGTTATAATTGTGTTGCAGTGTTATTGTTGAGGAATTTATCATTATCTTGATGATCTTCTAAAAAAGAAATACAAACTGAATCTAAAATCTTCGTTTAATCTTTAATCTCTCTGCCAAATCAAGAGTATTTAACACCCTTTACAATCAAAATATGAATTCCAACTTTCACCTCTTTTAAATGTGAATGGAAAAAGCAGTTCAAGACTCCAGCAACTGTAGGCTATTGAAGATGTTTCAATACTAAAGGTTGTAAGCCGCCAAGTGGACAAAACAGTTAGTGCTGTTTTAAATTCACAAGGCATTCAGACAGTAAAGTAGAAGTAGAAATGTGTTAAGTGTGTAAGCTTTACTTTGACTGTTTAAGTGAGTATACTTAATAAGTAGTAAATTAATTGCAGCTAATCATGTTCAAAGAGTTGTGGATAAAAACCGTAAGGGTTATGAATGCATACAGTTGCTTGTTCTCTGTGGCAAAATTACTCTATCAACCTCAAAGCAGAGCCCCAACATTATCCTGCTTAGGGCCCCCAGGTGTAGAGGTCCGGCCCTGCATCTGACAATAACAAACTGTTCCATGCAGTTTGAATATTTCGCTCAACGTAAATGGCGGTTTTGTTTATATCGCCCTATCTTTGTGGATTATAATTGCAAAAGGACACACACAATTACTTTAAAACAGTCCCGCTTGTCTCTGCCTACAAGTTTAAAGGGTGTGCTTGACAGTTAATGGGAGCCTCAGGATGTGTAAAAACGACTTTAGCTGTGTTCGAAATCGTTCCCTATACACTCGTTCCCTATTCCCTATATAGTGTACATGATATAGTTCACTATATAGGGAATAGGGAACGAGAATTCGGACACTACGCTGACGCCTCGTTTCCACATACGTATGTTTTTCGTATCCGTGCTTCCGTAAATTTACGGAAGGGGGCGCTAGTGTTTTACGTACGGACATGAATTTATTTACGGTCAGCCAAAAAGATTGGGGAACGTAATGGCCGTTTTTAAGAGACCGGTACTTTGGAACATGAGGATCGACATATACAGAGATAAAAACAAAACCAACCAGGCTTGGAAAGAGATCGGCGAGGAGTTTGGCCTGCCAGGTACTTACATGTTTTGTGAAAAACATAAAAACTTTCATACGGTATCTCCGTAAAACGACGGCGAACGTTACATTTTTTGAACGTGTATTACGGACATACCAGACAGACATTTTACGGAGGGGAGGAGTCTCGGAGGAAAAACGGACATTACGGAGAATCACATAGGAATGAATGGACTTTCGGTCGGAGACGGTTGGATCGCATACGAGAATTTTCCGTCTCGTAAACGGTCGTTGCCATTTGAAACGCGTTGCCCAATTGCGAGAAATGTGCATTTTACTTTCATAATGTTCGCTCGGTGAATGTGAAGGATGTTTGGTTTGATAGTTATGACGAAGAGGGAACGCTCCGTTCACTTGCATGGACAGTCTCTGGTTGCTAAGCAACCTCAACGTCTTGGCGGACTATATCTCTGCTGATCAACACTACGAATGCTGGAAACACACCAGACACACCATGTGAAGTTATTTAACCCGATTATTGTTATTTATATCTGGGATTATTTAACATTCCACCCTGTGCTGTTTTTAACCGACTCCAAGTGACCTGCTGCAGGTCCTGGCTCCTCTACGTCCGCCATGTTTTAATTCCGTTCACGAAGCATTCGGAATTCAAGATCGGACGCAATCGGACATGGTCGGAAATGTCATCGACCGTTTCAAATGGCAACGACCGTTTACGAGACGGAAAATTGCTGCGCCGACATCATCTAAACCAGGGATGCCAGGGTGAAATCTGTCAGGGGGCCAGATTGTTTTCAAGTGGGACCTCGGGGGGCCAAATTACCGGTACACTTTTGGCCTGGCAAGACCAAACACTAAACAAATAGACATGCTATTTGATATAATTAATGAAGGCCTGCTATACATTAAAAATTAATTGCAATACACAATAGCCTCGCAACGAAGCATACAATTATATGGCAGCCAAAAGCAATTTACCCTTTTTAACTGTGTAACATCAACCTCTGTATGTCAGTAACTTACATTTAAAATATTTTAAAAACAACAAGTTGACTAGGTCACAGAAATAACACAAGTAAACTGTAAATTACTTTCATCAAATTTATTGACAACTTGCACATAAAATCATCTGGATGCACAGGCCTAATTAGGCAAATTAAAAAGATGGCCAGGCTAAGTAGCCAAGGCCTAAAGAAGTCAAAATATGTACCAAGGTTAAGTACTCAAACAGGTCAGGTGACTAAATATTAAGTAGAAATTAATAATAAAAAAAATATTACAACATTACAACAAGCAACTGATAGCACATTAACTTTGTCAATCAACTCCCACAAATATTTCCACATACCTATCTCCTTTATTTCCTCCCCATCATTACTTCCCTGCACTATGAAACATGAGGAAGCCAGCTACATTTTACATGTCGAAGCCAGAAGCCTTTTAGTTTTCACCAGCTTGTCCACATTGGGGGACAGGCTCTGGGCCGTGGCTATTTTCATGACATCATTGAGATGTCCATGTGTCAGGCGATTGCGCACTTTCGATTTATTAAAATTCATTACTGAAAATGCCTGCTCGCATAAATATGTTGTGCCAAACATACAGAGGATTTTACCTGCAAAGGCAGTGATAATTGGGTACTCGGGTGGCAAAGACTGGTAAAATGATTCAATACCAGTAGATGCATACGCATCTTTCAACCGCGCACAGCATTGCAAGTCTATCAGTTCCATTTGCATCCCCTCTGGGACCTCGGAAGCATCCGTCGTGAATGGAGAGCGAAAAAGCGCAAAGTCCTTTTCCAGTTCAGTGAAAACCGTGAATCGTGAGTCAAACTCGTGCATGAGGCCGGAAAGCAAGCTTGCATACTTGACCATGCTCTGATGGTTGACAGACAGAGATTTTAAACATGGGAAATGGGCTGCATTGCGCTGGCTGAGCTGTGCCTTCCATAACGCAAGTTTATTTTGAAAGGCACGGACACTGTCATAATACTCGGTAACGAGTTTGTTGCGACCTTGCATAGTAACATTCAAGACGTTTAAATGTTCGGTAATGTCCACTAAGAAGGCAAGGTCTCTGATCCATTCGGGGTCGTCCAATTCCTCCACAGGCTTCCCTTTAGCCTGCATGAACTCGTCTATCTCTTTGCGTAATTTGTAGAACCGTTTGAGCACTGCGCCTCGGCTCAACCAACGCACATCGGTGTGATAGGGAAGGCCCTGGTGAATGTCATTTTCAAATAAAAATGCATCGAATTGCCGATGGTTAAGCCCTCTGGCCCTGATAAAATTGACAGTGGCAATAACAACACTCATAACATGCTCCATTTTCAGACTTTTGCAGCACAACGCCTCTTAGTGTAAAATACAGTGAAAGTTCCAGAATACCTGGTCTGGGTTTGCCTCTCGTACCTTTTCTCTCAACTTCACGACCACCCCGGCCTTTCTTCCTACCATGGAAGGTGCACCATCCGTAGCCACACTGACAGCGCGACTCCAGTCCACCTCCAGATTGTCAAGGGCCCCGACAAGGCTAACGAACACGTCGTTAGCTGTAGTCGTGTCTGTCATGGGTACCACGGAAACAAACTCCTCCGTGACATTCAAGGCAGCATCCACTCCGCGAATAAATATCGCCAACTGGGCCGTATCAGTCACATCAGTGCTCTCGTCAAGGGCAATAGAGAACGCGATGAATGACTTTATCTTCTCTTTAAGTTGGCTGCGCAAGTCGCTGGAGAGCTCTTCCACTCTCTCGGTCACTGTAGGTCGGGATAAGCTGATGTTCGCTAGGGCTTGTCGACTTTCTGGACACACTAGCTCGGCTGCCTTTGTGATGCACGTCCTCACGAATTCCCCCTCAGAGAAAGGCTTGGAAGCTTTAGCTATCTCCCATGCGATGACATAGCTCGCCTTCACTGCCCCTAAACATGAAGTAAAATGTGATGTTAGTATACAGAAATCCCCATTCGAAAACAACTAGGCTACGGTTGTCGTAAAAATAAGACTTTGAGAAGAATTAAAACGAACCTTCATATGTCTCTCGGCATTTCGAGAAAGCGGATTGCTGTTTTCTGAGGGATGAGGCTAGCTCGTTTAGCTTTTGTGCCCTGCGTGGCCCTGTGTACTCGTTGTACTTCTCCTGATGGGTCTCGTAATGTCGTCTGATGTTGTACTCCTTTGGCACAGCCACTTGTTGCGAACAAATTAAACATACAGGTTTGCCCCCCACTTCCCAAAAGAAATACTTTTCTTTCCATTTCTCCTGAAAGACACGACATTCAGAGTCAACCTTCCGCTTCTTTGATAACATCCTGACTGATATCGAGCGGGAGCCACGTGTGGATCGAGCGGGAGCCACGTGTTCCTTAGAACGTTGGTCAGTGCACACGCTGCAACTGAGACGGGCAAGACCAACTTGGATTACGTGGAAAATAATTAAAAATAATCATTATACTTAAAACCATTAAGTAAGGATAAAAAACAAAAGTACATTTACATTTGTTGATATTGTATCATAATTTTATTTATAAAAAAAAAAAAAACGTATACAATTTATAAAAAAAAAAAAAAAACTCTTCCCAACCACTGATGTAACGGGGCCGAATGTGATGTCAATTCGGGCCGGATCCGGCCCGCGGGCCGCCACCACGGCATCCCTGATCTAAACAAACCGGGCTGGAGGTTGTATTGATGTTGAATGTTACATTTCCTTGTTCAAGTCTTTTTAAATTAATTTGGTTCCCAAATAAATTGTTGCCATTTCTAAACACAAGCTGGAGACTCCATCATTTAATGTATTTGTTTTCGCGGTTATTCAGCTTCTTCTTCTCCCCTGGAAAAATACAACCGCATTGCATTGTGGTATACGGGAGTAACATTTAGGGAACATCGTATCAGAGAATGTCTAATATGAGGAGAACTGGCACTCGCGGGTTATTTCCGGGTTTCTGGACTGGTTGCAGTAATAATCTTTGACCACGCGGGGCGCTCGTAGGCGAGTCCAGAATGAATGGGAGCCAACGGCGTTTTACCCTCAGAATCCACTTTTCTCACGATGTAATTTTTTGTCAAGTAATTTGAAAGTTGCTATCAAAGGGTGGGGCTAAAATAATAAACTCAGCTGAATATTGCATTTTTTCGTAGACGGGCTCTGATCGTATGTACCCTATTTTAAGTCCACTATATAGTGGACCACTGAGAATTCGAACACCCTACAAAACCCTATTTAGTGCACTACATCCATGATAGGGAACGATTTCGAACACAGCTTTTGACTGTTTTGCGGTCAGTTTTAGGAGGCTTCAGTTCCGTTGAGCGGAGTGCAGAGGTGCGTTCAAGTTCAGCAAACATAGGCGAACGTTCGCAACGAACGCGTTGACATTAAACAATTAATTTTGAACGATTTTTGAACACCGTTCTAAACAAACTGTAAACGAAAAAAATGGATACGAAGGCCATGGTATTAGCGGCAGCCTCCATGTTAATGGAAGAGTTTACAGAAGAGGGTTTGCAAGTGGTCGACCTCGTTGAAAGCCTACTGCAGACAACCAGTACGGAAAATTCAAGAATAGAGGGCGACGTCACCGAAGTTGTACCCACTTACTGCGATATAACGTTCAAATCGCATTTTAGGATGCAAAAGACAACAGTTGAAGTAAGGGTGTAGATAGGCTATATGAAACGTTTTATCTATTGCTTTCTGTGTAGGAAAGGAGTAAATGATTTCAATATAGTTCAGTTTAATGCCATGGCAACGAATGTCACGTAGCCGAAGAGAACATCTCTTGCAGTCCGCGATCCATCTCTGTTTGTGGAGAACTACCTCTTCAGACAGTTTGCCTATGTTCGTAAACGTTTGCTTGCTTATGTTCGTTTAACGGAAAATGTTTAAAATCGTTCGCGAACGTTTGCCTATGTTTGCGATTCTGAACGCACCTCTGACAAGCTTGTTTTTTAATTGCCATCTGGTTAGCGGGCAGCAATTAAGAGCGAAATCTCGCGAGCTTACACAATGAATGTATATTAAGAACGCTCACACGGCAATACAATATTTTCCCTCATCGCGCTCAACAGTTATATATTCAAAAGAAATAATAGACTTACACTTTTTCCTAATGTCCGCAAGTGTGGCACCTAGAGTTTTCATAAACACACAAACGTAGGCTGGTTTGTTTTTTTCTTAATTTGGATGTTTTAAATGCTTTAAGCTGCTGCTGTGAAAGCTAAAGAAAAGCTATCTTGAGCCTAGAAGTAAACTTCACTGGTCGGTAACGTTTGGGCTGCTTGGAAGCCTGGTTGGTTGGATAAATTTCAGTTGGTTAAATCAGGGACGGCATTTCTATTGACTATTTTGGAAGCTGTTGCCATTGCAGCTTACCAGGACCATTCGTATGATAATAGAGATACACAGATCTAAATAGAGCTCAGTATTTAATGGTTATGGCATTTTGCCCGCGGTGCGCCATTAATACATCCCACACATGAGATACAGAGTTCACCTCGAGATACACTGGCCACCGTCGGCTGAACATAGTTCAACAAGTCCATTTAATCCCCTTGAAGGAAGTCAGGGTTTCCTTAAACTCTGATCCAAGTTCAAAACTTGATATTCTCTTCCAAATTAAAAGCGCGTACGCTCTTTCTGAGAAACCCTTCGGTCAGTGATACAGAGCCGAGGTCTGCTGCAGGAGACGCACCACGGTTCATTCAATTTACAGCAGTTTCTATTTCGGACAGGGACCCAGTCAGCCATACCCCCGGGGGATACTGTTGCAGAACGCAGACACTCACCTCCACCCCCTGGGTGACCCAGCTCTGAAATGTCGTAAGAGAAGAGATCTCTGCCTCTTTGCTACGATGAGCCTGAAGAGCAACAGGCTCAATGAGGCTTTCTTTTTTTTTTACATTTAGGGCATTTAGAGGACGCTTTTATCCAAAGCAACTTACAGTAAGTATATTTGTCAGATGAAAGAGAAACAACAATATATCGCTGCTGGTCGGTTCGGTTAGGGTTTCCATAGAACCAAGTGCCAGGCACTAACTATCGCTAGGTTAACCCATTCCCGTCAACAACAAAGATATCTAGGATAAGATGCTACACGGTGCTAAGTACTATTTTTAAGTGCCAGGACGTACAACACGCATATCAGGAGGAAACCAACAGTGTCAGGGACGACCGCTTTAGGCTAAACACTGAGGCACAGGTCAACAGCAAGCGGTCAGTTCAGGGCTGGTCAGTGCATCGGTGGTGGTGGCGGTGGTGGAGGTGGTGGTGGTGGTGGTGGTGGGGGCGGGAGAGGGGGGGGGGGCGGGCAGGAGGAAATGGAATGGAATGCATTTCCTTAATCTCCTTCAGCTGGAATCTGTTTAGGCTTTTCACACACTTTGCGTCCCTGTTTGCATTAGGGATGGCAATCAGTGGAGGTTCGCTCTTTCAAACAGTAGCCCATGAAATCAATCAGGTGCCCAGTGCTTTGAACTCTCTCTCTCTCTCTCTCTCTCTCTCTCTCTCTCTCTCTCTCTCTCTCTCTCTCTCTCTCTCTCTCTCTCTCTCTCTCTCTCTCTCTCTCTCTCTCTCTCTCTCTCTCTCTCTCTCTCTCTCTCCCATCACATGCAGATAAACACACACACACACACACCCTCACTCACAAAAACACCCATACAGACACACGCACACGCACCCACACACACACACACACACACACACACACACACACACACACACACACACACACACACACACACACACACACACACACACACACACACACACATCTGACTTCTCACATGTCTCTGAAATACATAAGAGATGATACAACACGATTAGGCGTGATATTTTTACACCAGAAAGTTATTTTCCAGCGGCAGTGTCATTCAACATTTGAGGCGGTGCCGTTATAGGTTATGACACCATAGCTGCTGCGAACAGAAAATACAAAACTTTTCCGTCTATATCCTCGATGCTGTTAATTCAGTGGTGAGGATCATTCCGCCATGAGTGAAAGCCGAGGCCGGTTGCGGTGAGAGTTGACCCGATGAACCCTTCCACTGAAGTAAATCACCCGAGGAAACGCTCACATGATGGGCAACACGGGGGTCGTTTGCCGCTTCATCTGCGGCGGTGTGCAGGGGTCTGCATCAAGCTCACTTTCAAAACAGAACCGTAATTATTTGATTTGGTACATGCTTGGATAGCCTAGGTGGCGGATTATATGGTCTGGTGCAGAAAATGACGGTGAATGAAAGATAATGAGAGGCACTTTGCAGGCGGGTGTATATAACGGTGAAACAATCGGGGGGATTTCCACCCTCCTGTCCCGATCCCTGCCCCCATTGTTTTATGGGAACTGTTGAATAAATAAGTCCGGGCTGGATGTCATGACTTCAGACCTGTATTGTTGACGTGCCTGGTGCGTTACTATATGACAATGTGTGTTCAGTTTTTAGGATTTGCTTGTTTACACTGATAATGGTCCCAATACTAAGAGTCCCCAAATGAAAATGAAAGGCTGCTTTTACGATGCTTAATGGGTGCATTTCTGACTGTGTATTATTATTGACTATGTGCCATAAACACATGAAGTTATGATAATGATCTGAAGTCATTGAGTAAAACGACCCAGTTCAGTAAAGACACTAAAAGTGACATTAGGCCAAATAATATATTATAGCAAGAAAGTATAAACTATAGTATTTTCTAGCAAGAGCTAGGTTATCGAAGAATAAGACTTGTTTCAATATCATACCACTTTAACAAGTCGTTCTCCATTTAGGGGAAGGCCTATTTAATCATTTTAAATGAATTTATTTGTTACGTATAAAACAAAAAAGAGCATTCATATAACGCTTAAACTTCCAAAAACCTCCACTGCCTGCACGCTTTCTGAATACACTTTATCCGGATTGAATAGTTGAACAACTTAACAAATTTCTGGGCATCCAGACCAAGCTTGCAAACAAACATCAGCGAATGAAGTACATTAATAGGTTAACCGGTGGATCGGGAACCAATGCTTCTGCCCCGGGACAGCTGCTTACCTTGTCTTGTCCCGCCGCGTCCACCCTGGAAAGTGAAAAGTCCTCTCATGACAATCCTGGGAAGCGCCGCCGAAGTTCAGTTTGGGAGGAGGGCGGATCCAACGCAGTTCCCCAACTACTTTTGGACGGACAGTATAACGGTCCAATGAGCGCGCAGCAACGTCAACGTGAGCGCATCAACGGGATCCAAGGCCAGATGGCGCCAAAATGCGAGTTTCCAGTTCCTAGCAATGAGGTTCAAGGGCGGGAAATGAGTTATCATGACACCACCTGCTGGACATAAACTTTTTAAATATGAAATTAGGTTTTTTGTAATAAAAAAAATCATGAATCATTGGCTTAATAATAATATACTATTAACACCGTTAACACAAAAAAAATGGTTATGATTTATTTTTTGGACATTTTCATAGGGAATTTATGGGAACCTTTAGATTTTAAGTGGACCACCCCACACTATGTTATATTCCAGCCTAGCACTGGGCTAATACCTGGTAATATTTGTTAGGTGTTTATGGTAAATAGTACCAAGGTAAATAAACTTTAATGAGCAGTAGGACAATAGGCCGGCACCGCAGAAAGGAAATCTAAAGGAAACAGTTTCAGTTTACTTACAGTTTACTGCAGGCGGGGGAAGGTCAGCAGGCCGCCTGATAAACCCTATTAAAGGGGACATATTATACCACCAGGTGTCAGTGTGATTAGCCTATCCAGCACAGATCTAGGCGGACACGCCTACTAGTAATGTCATATGGGGCAGATTTTCGAAACGGCTTGTAAGGCTAATCACACTCACACCTGGTGGCATAATATGTCCCATTTAAACATACCTGATAAAGGAACAGGTGTAGATAAAAACCCTCAAACACACAAATACATCTGACCTTTAAAACAAGCAGAAGTAGCATTTGGCCTTGTCCGTGACTACATTATAATATCAACTACCCAATGTTGAGGGCATGGAAATTACTCACCTTCATGTGTTTTCTACTATGTATATTTATCTTCCTTCAAGGACTCCTTCACATTAGTCCCCAGTTTACGTCTTAATGCCGTTAAAGCATTATTAACTACACTAGAGTTGACTCCAGGAATCCTGACTAACCCTGACTTGGTTGCAGCAGTTTTCCTCAGAGAAGCGATTTAAAGAGAGCTCTCTTTGCTCTACCGGTTAGCACGTCCACGCCAAGGTCAATACAGGAGGCACTCGAGGCAGTAGCCAGTCCAGCAGCCACAGCCCAACCACACAAGGCTGTGAGTCATCAAGACAGCCTATACCAAGACTTAAATACTGCCAATACAATCCTACTACAACCCAAGACGGAACTAGAAGATTTCAAAGGCAATGCATTGTTATTGAATGTGATTGAATGATGCACAATGCCAGCAGTATCTACCTACATGAATGACTATTGATAAGAGTCGAAGGATGAGGTCGATTCTGGGAGGTTTTCAGTTCCAGAGACGTTAAGTTGTACTCGTCCTTCGGAGGAGACGTAAAACCGAGGTCCTGACTCACTGAGGTCATAAAAGATCCCAGGGCACTTATCGCAAAGAGTAGGGGTTCCCCCGGTGTCCTGGCCCAACCAGGCTCATTCAATCTGGCCCCCTAATCATCCCCCTGTATTATTGTATAATTGGCTGACTCATTAATTCCCTCACCCTCCACCTCGAGCTGGTGTGTGGTGAGCGTTCTGGCGCAGATTGGCTGCCGTGCATCACCCTTAATGGGTGCTACACACTGGTGGTGGTGAGTGAGGTCCCCCCTATCAATGTAATGCGTCTTTGAGTGTCTAGGACAAAGCGCTATATAAATTCAATGCATTATTATCATTATTATTATTACTTTTTACTGAACCTTTATTTATCCAGGTAGATTATACATTGAAATAAAATAAAGTAAAATCAAGGGATCTTGCCTGGAGGGCACAGCATGGGGTAACATAACAGCACAAAACAAACATCAGAGCATTGAACACCGGTGATAGAAGTGCAAATGAAAGATGAAATAAAGAATGAGTGAAATATCAAATGCAGCAGACAATCATGTTCTGTTCCAAGTTCAGCCTTTTAGGAGGGATTTGAAATCAGAAGGGAGAATCAATCACTCAGCCTCTTTTCAGCTGAATCCAGGATGGGACTGTTTAAGAAAAGCATTCTTGCCCATCGTCTCTATCCTGACACTGGGAATAGCTTGCGAGCGTTTTGGTACAGGGGTCTCTAGAAAGTCCAATGTATTCGTCAATCCGCATGTATGCGTGGTGTGGGTGTGTTTCAGTTTTATTCATTTTTCCAGGAAACCGATTCAGAAGTCAAGCAGAAGTAGCATTGCCTTGTCCTGTTAGTGAGGATGATGACGCACCTAATGCACAGCTCACTGTCACCAACATTGCCATCGTGTTGAAGGAGTCCATTGTCCTCACAGATCTTCACACACACACACACACACACACACACACACACACACACACACACACACACACACACACACACACACACACACACACACACACACACACACACACACACACACACACACACACACACACAAACACACACACACACACACACACACACACACACACACACACACACACACACACACACACACACAGCAGATAAACGGGAAGCTTATTTGTGGTCAGCTTTGTTAAGCCCTACAGTAAAGTGATCTGTCCGTCAAGATTATTTTATTTATCTATTCATATTTATTTTAATACAAGTACATAGACGTTTTGACAGTAAACAGGTACTGAAATTTGTGGCCTCCATTTTTAGTTTGTAGTGTTTCCCCCTGCTATGAGGATTGTGTCCTTTTTTGGTTGACACCAGAGCACACGCGCGCACACACAAACACACAAACACAAACACACACACACACAGCAGATAAACGAGAAGCTTGTTTGTGGTCAGTTATGTTTAGCCGTACACTAAAAGGATCTTTCTGTCCATTATTGTATTTATTTATTATATTTATTATATTACAAGTACATAGACATTTTGTCAGTAAACGGGTACTGAAATGTACTTACATTTTTTGCTTTGGATTTGGTGGCAAGGGTTGTTTATAATGTTTATAATGTTAATGTTCAAGCTTTTTATTACCTTCATGGTGAAAAATAAACTTGCAAAATGGTTTAAAATGCAAAAGCTGGTCTATTGTCCGTTTGTGTAATTGTTAATAGGATTTCCTTTGTAAAACAAACTCAAAATGGAAGTTTTTACACATGAATGATTCAACATCATATTGACTTAGAATTCTTAGTGTGTAAATCTAAATTTGTGAAGCTTGAGGTAGGGGGAGAGGGAGGAGGGAGGGGGAGAGGAGAGGGAGGGAGGGTCGGAGGGGGGAGAGGAGGGAGAGGAGAGGAGGAGAGGGAGGGAGAGAGGAGAGGGAGAGGAGGGGGAGGCGAGGAGGCGTAAAATATGATGACGATACGGTGATGACGATACGGTACACGACGAAACTAAACGAAGCTCGCTACCTTTGTCCGACATTGCCTCTCTTCCACTCTGCCCCCCAGGGCCGGTTCTAGCCCTTTGGTAGCCCTAGGCAAAATTTAGTTTTGTGCCCCCCGTTCCCATAGCGAGCGGAGCGTTGCCTTGTTAATTTACATTACTATGCTAAACATCACTGAAGACACATATTAACTGATTTAACTTTACTTTGCTTGCAGTTTTTTCTCCAGAAACTTTATTGAAGATGTTTAACAGTAAAGGTTAAGCCACCTAGTGGAAAATACAGTTAGTGCTGTTTTAAAATGTACAAGGCATTCAGTCCGTAGGCTACTGCGAAGGAAGCATGTGTCTTTCCAAAAAAACTATTTGTTTCTTTGTACTTTTTTAGTTTTACTTTTGATACTTCTACATTTGAACGATGATATATAGGCTACTATTAAAACTTAACGAGGTGCAATGTTGAGCTAGATGGATGCTATTGACTGGGTGTTTTACATTTCTTAATTATCTGGATTGTATCGTTACATGCCAACATTTAATCCAAATGCATAATTTAGCTCAGAAGGAGCTACCAATATTGTGTGAAGTGTCCCGTGATAAACCCCCTGTCAGTTGGAGAATAGCTCAGAGGACCTCCATAGTTCCCCATAAGCTGGGGAAGCATAACCGTCCCAGGCAGTGGCGGTTTTAGGCTCGGGCAAACCGGGCAGCCGCCCGGGTGGGGTAAATTATTTTAGTTTTTGCTATTTCTGATGACATGTTTCAACCTAACAACAGTTATGAATGGTTCCTTCTAGGGATGAGTCGGTCGCGACCGATAACCACAGGTAAACAACCGGGCGTTGTTTACCTGTGTTTGAGAGATGCTTCATGAACCACCTCCAGAACGCAAGCTCGTATACCTTGTGTCTCTGTTAGAATAAACCATGTGCTGAACATTTACCAATCTCCGAGTCATACCTAGCACGAGACGACCATATCACAAAGGATCAAAATAGTTTTTCATCACAGGGTGCCATATTTGTGGGGGGCGCCACGAGCAGTTAAGATAAGGTGAGGCCTGCGTGCAGCAGCAGCGTCTCAGCATCATGACGTAGCGCTCTGCATAAAACCAGAGTTTGAGGAACAAGCTGCTAAGAAAGCGCTGTCCACTGTGATAAAGTCCCACGCTAACACAAAACGTATGTATTTCCATCACAACCAACACCCCTGTTTTACCCAGTTTTAAAACACTTTGGTTGCTGGTCACCCAGCGTTTGGTGCGGTTTGGAGCGGAGGATCATGAAGGGCTTGTTTGGTTCTTGAAGGTTTTTTCGACTCGCTTGGTGGAACCGGGAGAACCTCGGTGTCGGGACCTTTAGGATCCCACCTTCGCCGTCCCGGACATGGCTGGGCTCGACGGACTCAGGGTACTGCTGCTGCTGGCTGGGCTGGTCGCCATGGCAAACTGTGAGTAGAGTTTGCAGAGTAGAGTATGATCTGTCACGGATCGTTTGCTCTTCCTCTGTTGAGTTCTTGGTGACGGGGGGAAGAACTAGTTAAGTATCCAGATCAGGTATTGCGTGGCGTTGAACGGGATAAGATTTGTTATTCAGGCACCAGCTTTCTGTGTATAGTTGTGACAGCACCATAGTTGTTTTCATCTTTTAGGTAGAGAAATAAAATCGGCGAAAAATGTATGCAAAGGTACAAAATTATGAGAACAAAATGAAGATTTATATCTTGGTTCGCGACCCCTGCAGTATTGGGTATGTTTCTGCCGGAGTAGCTCTGTAAAGATACGGCTCATTTCAATAGTTTCCCTTTCTGGTCATGTTTCCACCAGTTACCCACCAGATATTTTGTAATGTAGCATACGCAGTTATGTTAGATGAAAACCTAGATGAAAGTATTTTGGCGATTTAATATTTATGTTTTTTATTTAGTAGACGTAATTCCCAGCATGTGCGTGTTTATTTTGGCGGTGTGACATAGAAGTCAACCCTCGCACACAGACACACACACACACACACAGGTTGAAATTCTTTTTCATGTGTGTTTGTGAGTACATGTGTGATGTGTGCTTCCTGAGTGTTCATGACTGAGTGCACCCCGAGCTCTCTATGATGCCACCGGCATGACTGGAAGGTCTGACACCTAATGCCACGTGTCAGTCAATCTCTGTCTATTCCGAGCTCTCCCCCTGTCCGTTCCCGGGCTGGAGAGAGATCCTCCTGCAGGATTCATCCTCTTCATCCATTCATATTCTGCCCATCCGCTCCAATAACAATCAAGGTTCATTTTAGCAATCTACAGCAAAGGTGCCAGAATCATTATCAGTCATCTTATTTCTCTCTCTCTCTCTCTCTCTCTCTCTCTCTCTCTCTCTCTCTCTCTCCTCTCTTTCTCTCTCTCTCCCCCTCTCTCTCTCTCTCTCTCCTCTCTCTCTCTCTCTCTCTCTCTCTCTCTCTCTCTCTCTCTCTCTCTCTCTCTCTCTCTCTCTCTCTCTCTCTCTCTCTCTCTCTCTCTCTCTCTCTCTCTCTCTCTCTCTCTCTCTCTCTCTCTCTCTCTCTCTCTCTCTCTCCCCTTTCCATTCTCGGGGGGGGGGGGGGGGTTGTATTGCAATCAAACCCTTGATTGAATACAACGTTGTAATCGAGGGTTTATATTATATACAGTTTATGTGGTGCAAAGGGAAGTTGGAACTGATCAAATGATTTGTCTGAAATGAGAGGGCGTTAATGGCAGGATGTAAAAGAGACATTGCAGACAATGTGAAGATTAATATCTTAGAAAATGTTCTGGTCATTTTGGGTTTGCAATCCTTTTGATCTCAACCAATCTGTAAACTACACATGGGCAGGATATGACTAACATTATCTATGTATTATACAACATACATACATATAACTATCAGGGGTTTTTCTAAACAAGGGAACAGGGGCGCTGCGCCCCGATACTCCCGGCGTGCGCCATCCTACCGAAATGCCGACTGAACCTGTCAGACTTGGATCTGTACTTACATGCTGCTGTACAACATACACTATTTCTCAAAACGATCTTTTCTCCGCGAAAATATCCAATCACCACCACCTGACAATGTGTCTGATCCTCAAATAACTTATAATTACTCCAAAAATATTCCGATCCGAATTGGTGTTTCCCAGACCGAGTCGACATGCTAACGTTAAAGTTATTAGCAGCTAGCTAGCTAGCTACTATGTATTTGAATGGGTTTTTGGTCTAGGCGCTAAGAACATAGCCTCCCTCTACGCCAGAATGGTGGTCACTCCGGTTCACACGGCTGACTGTGAAAGGGCCTTATCCACCCTCAAAAGGGTGAAGAAAAGGCTGGTCATGTTGCTAGGTACACGTCCTGCGTCCCTGACGCATTAAAATCTGAAAGGACGCACTAAACTCACTATCCATGCGTCCCGGGGACGCATCTCATTTTCCCCATGAAAAACGATACATTGTGAACATTAAACAACTCGTGTTTAATCACAGTAACTGGCCAAAGAAACCTTCTTGTGAGCAGATCGGACAAGCCCTGTTTCAACCCTCTGCGCATCTACTTGGCGCAGACGTTATCCCCTGTACAAAGTATCGCGACATGCTAATTTAGCCGCTACCAAAACAACTAGCTCGTCACCGCTGATTTCATTTCAACAATTAAAAATACGAACTTCATAGTAAATAAACCCACGTTTCCACTGCTCGATGCTGTGCTCATTCGTGTCGAATGAGCAAATCAAATAGGATTTTTTTGCAATCCTTCTGATTGAATATATGTACATTTATGACAAAATCGTGAGGACTAGGCTTGTGACACACACACACACACACACACACACACACACACACACACACACACACACACACACACACAAATGTGGCGCTCGCGCGGTAATAGCTCATTGGCGCCACCTAGTGATCATTATGTGCAAATGCACAGCCTCATTAAAATGACTTAGGGGTCATTTGACCCCTCTTGCGGCGCTAGGAGTAAGTAAAAATGGCCCGGCGTTTCTAGTGTTAAACATGAACGGTTGAGTACTCCAGCTCTAACCATATCATACCACCATCAAGGAGTTTAACACTATTAATTTAATTTAAGAAATAGAATAATAATAAAAAAGAAACACATTTTTTAAACTGGGGAGTCGACTCGGGACCCATTGAATTTCTCAGGGACCCACCCAACTCGCCACCTGTGGGTCCCGGGGACTCACTACATTGAAAACCTATCAACATCACTGGGTCTACCATGACTAACGCTACCCTGAACCACCTCCTCAGGATCAGTATTGAGGGGCCTGCAATTGATCAATTTGATTTTGACAAGGCAGTGAGCCGTTGGGGCAGTCTCAGGAACAGACGGCTGCTGTTGTGATTTGTCCTACTTAATAAAAGTTTAGCCAATATTTTTGAAATTTGTCGTGTTTATTTACAGGGTAAAATGTACCATTTAATCATTATTTTTTCAAAAGCTTCGCGCCGTGGAAGGGGGAGACCCCCCTTCCACACCATCCCCCGCCTCGGTCGCGTTGCTCCCTCGGCTTTGTGCAGGGGTCTGCTCCCTGCTACTTTTTTTTTCTAGAAAAACCCCTGACTATGATTCACTGGCACTTTAACAACAGTGTAATAAGCACAGTAAGGATAAATAATGACATTACATATACATATGAAGTGCCAGGGAACCGAAAATCTGTTGGCATTCCTTCTATAATGTTAAACATAGCTGGTTTATGCTATTCACTGGTTATTTTATCTTAGCCTGATGCCGAAAAAACGAATGGAACAAACAAAGAAGTCTTGAGTAATAAATAGTGAGAACCAAAATCAATATTTTCTCATGGGTCAAGGCAGCGTTTTGGGCTGAGCGTTGAAAGAAGGAGAAGGGAGGGGGACTAAGTGGTCATCCCCATGGTCACGGCCAACATTGTGATACTTTCACTATGAGTGTCAAAGAAGCCTTCCCTTCTGGGTGAGTCGACCTTACCGCCCCATAGACAGAGCTCCACTCTCCCACACAGGCACTGTGGCGCTATAATGTCGTTGAAGCACTCTCTCTCTAAAAAAGCTCAAGCTCAGATCGGAGTAGGACTGGTCGACAGAGAGCCAAAAACATAGGATGCTTCAATGTCATGTTCAATGTTAAAATGTGCTCAGTAGGACTGCGTAGCATTCATTTTTATCCGTGCTAAACTTCCACTGTAAAAGCCAGTGTGTGCGTTTGTATGTGTGCGCATGTGCATGTGTGTTTGTGGTAGGGACAGGGGGGGTCATCATCACATGGGTCTCTGCGGCAAATTAATCTCGACCCTGAAAACATTTGTGCCACCTGCCTAGCCTAACCACATCCTGAGTCTCATTGTCCTCCCCAGCTGCTGTGGTATCTCGTCTGTCACGCACCGTCTCCTTGTGTAAGACACAAGGGGAAAACGGTCTCTTCACGTTCGCACTGTGATGAATAAAGAACCAAAATGTTTCTGTTTTTGGCAAATTGCCTTTATGTATCAGGAGGATTGGTATAATGCAGAATGATTTATAACACTTTACTATTATGCGGAAACCACAATCATTTTGTTCAATGGCTACTATATGCAAAGAAAGATGTTAAAAAATTAAAATTAAAATAATATATAAAAAAAAAATATCTGCAACATACCATAGAATCGGCCAATCTGGACAAAATAAGGAAGTTAACATTTAGCGATTTTTTACTAATTTTTTCAAGTCAGACAGGAAATGGTGGTTAGCATTCTGAAAGAACAATTGTTCTTCCTATTTGCTATTTGCACATTGCCTTTGCAGCCAGGTTATACCACACACAGCCTATACACAAGATCCAGTGAGAATCATCACTTCTTGCAACAGCCCCGGTTTCTCCACCTGCAATAGCTCTCACCCAGCAGAGAGGGGTACGTTTCTCCACCTGCTTACCCCCAGCAGGGAGAATTGAGTTCCTCCACCTGCTCTCACCCAGCAGAGAGGGCTAATTTCCCCACCCAGAGCTATCAGTCTAAAATACGAGGTCTTGTCAATCCCATTAACACAGCGTCACCAAGGAGTCTGAGAGCTCTTTCCAAACCTGGTCAGAAGAACACCGAACACGACTCACTTCTTTCCTGTGATAGAAACCCATCACGGCACATTTATGCGTGTGTTTTATAGTGGTTATAACATCTATTTCTGCTAAAACTGTTGCAAGGTCCGCATCGTCCGACCGCGTTGCGAGCCGATTCGTAAATACACTCCAGTGCAGTGCTTCCCCAACCTATCCAAACCACAGTTAATTAAAATCCAAAACACCCCAACTACATCCACTAAAGAAACCCTTGTGAACTAGGTGTGGCAAGGAGACCGATTGTTGTCCACCAACGCCACCGTGTTATTATTAAATCAAGGAAATACATGATGTGATGAACTAATATGACATACCAATATATAATAACCGGGTTCCCAAGAACAAAGTTCAGAACTGCAGGCAAAGCAGTGAGGAACAGAGACGTGAATGTTCCTCAAACGAACAATACGTTTATTACTTCTGAATTGGAAAAACGTTTAATATTAGTATTATTACAAAATATCAGGAACTTTATCTTACTCATAAAGAAAACAAATATCAACTGGCGGCCAGTAGGCCCCAGCGACACACGGGGAGATAATGGTAAATGGTCCACATTTATTCTGCGCTTTTCCTAACCAGTGACCACTCAAAGCGCTTTACAACATTGCCTCACATTCACTCATTCACACACCGACGGCGGTGTCGACCACAAAAGGCGTCGATCAGGTCGTAGGGTGCGGTTAGGGGGAGATGTCTTGCTCAGGAAGACCTCGACACTCAGCTAGGAGGAGCCGGGGATCGAACTAGCAACCTCCGGTTACCAGCCAGCCCGCTCTACCTCTTGAGCCACGTGCTGCTCTAATAATAGGATGGACGTGCAGACAATATCAACGTATAATAATAATAATAACCACATCGTGGAAACAATAACATCTATGTCTCTCTCAATCTCTCTCTTTCTCTTCCTGTTTCTCTCTCTCTCCATCTCTAGGTCAGGTGAATGCCACTGGTGAGTTGTGATGCAGTATTTATTTTCCGCAACAAAAAAACTGTCAAGAATGCAGTCAAATTATTACCTCACATTCCCTTACATTTCTCTCTCTCTCTCTCTCTCTCTCTCTCTCTCTCTCTCTCTCTCTCTCTCTCTCTCTCTCTCTCTCTCTCTCTCTCTCTCTCTCCATTTGCAGTAGAGCCGAAGACCCTCACTAGTAAGTTGTAATGCAGTGTTTCATTCTGCACAAAAACAAAAAACATTCACACACCGACGGCGGTGTCGACCACGCAAGGCGGGGATCAGGTCTTATGGAGCAGGTAGGAGGAGATGTCTTGCTCAGGAAGACCTCGACACTCAGCTAGGAGGAGCCGGGGATCGAACTAGCAACCTTCCGATTACCAGCCAGCCCGCTCTACCTCCTGAACCACGTTCTGCTCTAATAATGGGATGGACGTGCCGACAATATAAACGTACACAGAGAATGAAACGGGGAAGGAAGCGACATGAAGTGGTGTGCTCACACTCACGGCATTGCGGTGTTCAAATCTTTTTTTATCTTTTTGCCTTGCTCCGCGACAGAATTTGCAACCCGATGTTATGTTACACGTCTCCCTCACACAGGGAGAAGCCATGACGATGAAGCGTGTCATTCAGGACGGTGTTGTTAAACCGTCTGCCTGAAGACATGTAAATCCAGCGTGAACAACAGTCTGAATGCGTATGATGAAGCAATGTGTAACACATGTTGTGTGTATGAAACACACACACATCTCTTAATCTTAGCAGCAGTTGGGAAATCTTAACTAAGAGGAAAGTAACACAGATGGTCGACCAGTAAGGGCTAAGTCACTAGTCTGACAAAAAACTCCTTCTGTTCCTCAGTAGTGGAGGAAGTACTCACACATAGTACTGAAGTAAAAGTACAAAAAGATAAAAATGTACTCTTGTAAAAGTTGAAGTACCACATGAACTCTAAATTGACTTGAGTAACATGCAGATACATGAAAACTGTACTTAAGAACAGTGACAAATTACTTAGTTACTACTTGCAGAACTATACTTGCAAAACACTCCAGTTTTACGTAGTTTCAACAGTGTCCACATCCTCTTGTAATCAGGCCTTCGCTCTGATAACCATTTCGCTAGATAAATAGCTGCAGAATTGCGCACAGGAAGATATCTGATATTTTGAATAAGTCTATATTATTAGTCTTTATTTGACCTGCTTTGATGGTTGATTATAATTTTTTTTATTTTGTTTGAAAGGAATCTCAAAATAGGGGGTGTTAGATTTAGCACATTTTAGGATAGTCAATATTGAGTAACATAGAACATATAATAGAATCATGCAGTTAAATAATAACCTCATCGTGGAAACAATTACATCTATGTCTCTCTCAATCTCTCTCTCTCTTTCTCGTCCTGTTTCTCTGTCTCTCTCCATCTCTAGGTCAGGTGAATCCCACTGGTGAGTTGTGATGCAGTATTTAATTTCCGCAACAAAAAAAACAGTCAAGAATGCAGTTAAATTATTACCTCACATTCCCTTACATCTATGTCTCTCTCTCTCTCTCTCTCTCTCTCTCTCTCTCTCTCTCTCTCTCTCTCTCTCTCTCTCTCTCTCTCTCTCTCTCTCTCTCTATCTCCATTTGCCGTAGATCCGATGAAATCCAATGGTAAGTTGTAATGCAGTGTTTAATTCTGCACAAAAAAACAAAAACAAAAAAATTTCACACACCGACGGCGTCGACCACGCAAGGCGACAGCCAGCTCGTCGGGAGCAGTCAGGGTGAGGCGTCTTGCTCAGGAAGACCTCGACACTCAGCTAGGAGGAGCCGGGGATCGAACTAGCAACCTTCCGGTTACCAGCCAGCCCGCTCTACCTCCTGAACCACGTGCTTCTCTAATAATGGGATGGACGTGCCGACAATATAAACGTACACAGGGAATGAAACGGGGAAGGAAGCGACATGAAGTGATGTGCTCACACTCACGGCATTGCAGCCCTGGTGTTCAAATCTTTTTTTATCTTTTTGCCTTGCTCCGTGACAGAATTTGCAACCGGATGTTATGTTACACGGTCCCTCACGCAGGGAGAAGCCATGACGATGAAGCGTGTCATTCAGGACGGTGTTGTTAAACCGTCTGCCTGGAGACATGTAAATCCAGCGTGAACAACAGTCTGAATGCGTATGATGAAGCAATGTGTAACACATGTTGTGTGTATGAAACAAACACATCTCTCAATATAGCAGCAGTTGGGAAATCTTAACTAAGAGGAAAGTAACACAGATGGTCGACCAGTAAGGGCTAAGTCACTAGTGCGACAAAGAAACTCGTTCTGTTCCTCAGTAGTGGAGGAAGTACTCACACATAGTACTGAAGTAAAAGTAACCATTTCGCTAGATAAATAGCTGCAGAATTGCGCACAGGAAGATATCTGATATTTTGAATAAGTCTATATTATTAGTCTTTATTTGACCTGCTTTGATGGTTGATTATAATTTTTTTATTTTGTTTGAAAGGAATCTCAAAATAGGGGGTGTTAGATTTAGCACATTTTAGGATAGTCAATATTGAGTAACATAGAACATATAATAGAATCATGCAGTTAAATAATAACCTCATCGTGGAAACAATTACATCTATGTCTCTCTCAATCTCTCTCTCTCTTTCTCTTCCTGTTTCTCTCTCTCTCCATCTCTAGATCCGGTGAATCCCGCTGGTGAGTTGTAATGCAGTATTTAATTTCCGTAACAAAAAAACCCGTTAAGAATGCAGTTAAATTATTACCTCACATTCCCTTACATCTATGTCTTTCTTTTTCTCTCTCTCTTTCTCTCTCTCTCTCTCTCTCTCTCTCTCTCTCTCTCTCTCTCTCTCTCTCTCTCTCTCTCTCTCTCCCCCCGTCTCTCTCTCTCTCTCCCCCCGTCTCTCTCTCTCTCTCTCTCTCTCTCTCTCTCTCTCTCTCTCTCTCTCTCTCTCTCTCTCTCTCTCTCTCTCTCTCTCTCTCTCTCTCTCTCTCTCTCTCTCTCTCTCTCTCTCTCTCTCTCTCTCTCTCTCTCTCTCCATTTGTAGTAGTTCCGGACAATTCCACTAGTAAGTTGTAACGCAGTGTTTCATTCTGCACAAAAAAAAAAAACTGTTAATCATGCAGTTCAATTTTTACAGTTTTATGTAGTTTCACCAGTGTCCACATCCTCTTGTAATCAGGCCTTCGCTCTGATAACCATTTCGCTAGATAAATAGCTGCAGAATTGTGCACAGGAAGATATCTGATATTTTGAATAAGTCTATATTATTAGTCTGTATTTGACCTGCTTTGATGGTTGATTACAATTTTTCTATTTTGCTTGCAAGGAATGTCAAATTAGGGGGTGTTAGATTTAGCACATTTTAGGATAGTCAATATTGAGTAACATAGAATATATAATAGAATCCATAATCTATGTCTCTCTCAATCTCTCTCTCTCTCACTGTTTCTCTCTCTCCATCTCTAGGTCAGGTGGAACCCACTGGTGAGTTGTGATACAGTATTTAATTTCCGCAACAAAAAAAACAGTTAAGAATGCAGTTAAATTACTACCTCACATTCCCTTACTACTATGTCTCTCTCTCTCTCTCTCTCTCTCTCTCTCTCTCTCTCTCTCTCTCTCTCTCTCTCTCTCTCTCTCTCTCTCTCTCTCTCTCTCTCTCTCTCTCTCTCTCTCTCTCTCTCTCTCTCTCTCTCTCTCTCTCTCCATTTGTAGGAGTTCCGTACAATTCCACTGGTAAGTTGTACTGCAGTGTTTCATTCTGCACAAAAAAACAACAACTGTCAATCATGCAGTTCAATTATTACCTCATCGTGGAAACAATTACATCTCTCTCTCTCTCTCTCTCTCTCTCTCTCTCTCTCTCTCTCTCTCTCTCTCTCTCTCTCTCTCTCTCTCTCTCTCTCTCTCTCTCTCTCTCTCTCTCTCTCTCTCTCTCTCCGCATTATAGATCCGAATACCATAGGTAAGTTGCAATTGTCTTTCTTTCTGCAACGAAAAGTCAAATCTCTCTCTCTCTCTCTCTCTCTCTCTCTCTCTCTCTCTCTCTCTCGCCCTTGTGATCACCATCATGTCGTCTCATTCATTCTACAGTCTCACCCTCACGCACTGCAGTCTCAACCTCAAGCACTGCAGTCCCAACCTCAAGCACTGCAGTCTCACCCTCAAGCAATGCAACCTCACCCTCAAGCAATGCAGTCTTACCCGCAAGCACTGCAGTCTCACCCGCAAGCACTGCAGTCTCAACCTCAAGCAATGCATCCTCACCCTCAAGCACTGCATCCTCACCCGCAAGCAATGCATCCTCACCCTCAACCAATTCATCCTCACCCTCAACCAATTCATCCTCACCCGCAAGCACTGCATCCTCACCCTCGAAAATGTCAACTCCAAACCCAAGCAGTCACCCCCAGAACGTTACCACACAAACCAGTGTTCCCACAGCCACCACAGGTTGGACTTTGCAGACATGGACTCATTTCCATGACCTTAATGTTCTGAAGGTTGTGTTGATACTACTTAATCACGAAACAAAACGTGCTGAATTAGAATTATTTGGAACAAATTGATTGTGTTGAATCGATGTTGTCTGCGATAGCGGCTGCAGGGCCCACATGCCGGCCCACTTAGTGTGGGCGGGCATGTGGGCCATTACTTGGTGTCTGTTTCCTCACCCTTGTTTTCCTTTTCCTAGGTCCTCCACCCCCCATGTGTAAGTCTCAGTGTCGTTACGCAATAGTTATTCCAACTACAGGGGGTCTGAAAGATGCTAAATATCATTTATGTCTCTTATCGATCTGCAGGTAACTACAGTGGTGTAGCAGATAAGACTGGCTTTCTGTTCACCTTTGAAAACGGCACTGAGGGCAACTACAGCATCGAGCTCACTAAACGAAGCACCAATGAATCGAACAAAGTGACTGTGGCCCTGAGTGGCACAAACCCAACCCATCTTCTACAATACCTAAAGCCTTCGACTGATTACACAGTTCACATTAGTCCAAGCAAACATCTAACAGTAACGTGTGGTAGGAATCTGGAACTGAAAACCAAAGGCATCAGTAAGTAGGACTTAGCTTGACCATTTCTAGCTAATTAGGCATAGGCCTACATTCCAGAACTTGGGCTAGTGTCATTCTAATGTAATGCACCAACAAGCAATATATTTCTATTTCAGATCGGAAGGAAATTGATGAACTTCCAACAAGTTCCTACAAAGAAATTTGTTACGAGACTGACTGGAATATCAGGACTGCACAATCACATGTTGTTGAGGGAAAGGCATCAAGCAAAAAGTATACATTCTGCATCAAACCGAATTACACAGACCTCTGTACAAATTTGACGACCCTCATTTATCCAACTTTTAACTTGTCCAAATGGATCGGTTTAGGTATGTTTTTCTGGGCTGACCAGGTTTCTCTTCATCTGTCAGTGCATTTGGCGTTATCTCCCATATATACACATTGTGACGTTTTTTCATCAAAGATATGGTTTTATCAACAGAATACTTGGATACCGTCGACATTGAACTTGAAGATCCCAAAGAACTTCCAGCAAAAATTGACTGGAAGAATCAAAAGGATTTAAAATGTGAAGGTCTTGGAATTAATTTCACCTGCGAAGGTTAGTGAAATGTGAATATATATTATGGATGTGAAAACATCATGTGAGTCACTGTGACTTTGAAGCATTAATGAAGTAGTAGAAAATAGTGAATTCATGGTGAATGAATCAATTATTAAGCATTGTTCTTATCTAAATACTTATTAGTAAGCACTTAATAATCAGTCACAAGTTATTAATAAGATAGTGAGATAATAGTTAATAAGATACTTTATAAAGCGTAAGTTAATTACTTACAGTTATGACAACTATTTATTTTGTGTGAGTTTATTTAAAATTATGACTATCCATGCCTTTCTATGCATTTATAGATAACATGTTAGGGCTGGATTGATCAATTCAGGTATTTACCAAACATCAGTTCAGACTTTTGTGTGACCTCATCTAAAGTGAGGACCATCTATGCCTTGCTAGATGAAATAACTTAGTTCTGGGTACTGCTGCAATGGTACTTAAGTCATTTCCAGCCTTTAAATGTAATTGATCAGTGCTTAGTAAGGCATAGAGAGTCCGCACTTTCCATGAGATCACCAGGAAGACTTAACTAGTGCATTCTAACTACCTGAACTAATCAAGAATTATGAAGTGTTTATTACGCATTATTACCACATTTTAAATAGTTTGTAAATCAACTTAAACTTTATAATTGATCTTATCAACCATTATTTTTCCATATCTTATTCTTTGATAACTGCTTTATAAATGATGAACTCACTTGGAATTCAGTATTTACTAGGACTTTATTAATGCTTGAAAGTGGCAGTTATTCTAAAGCTCTCCCGGTATCATAGGTTTCCTCTTAAAAGCTAATGATTCACTTTTACATCTATCAACCCAACAGGCCCTGGCACAACGAAATACAAGCTGGATGAGCTAGAGCCTTACACAAAATACTCATGCACTGGTGTACTGTATAACCTGGATAACAAAACCATTGCCATTGAAAAGAGAGTCACCAAAGAAGTCAACATCATTTGTGGTAAGCTGAGGTCAATGTTAATAACAATGTGTTAAATTAACAAGTCAGATTTAAGACAATGCTAGCTGAATATTTGAGAGGTACAGATATGTCAATTCAATGTTGTTCTACTATTTTACTCTCTGACATTGTATCCACTGAGAATTGGACATACACACACACACACACACACACACACACACACACACACACACACACACACACACACACACACACACACACACACACACACACACACACACACGCACACACACCCACACCCCTCCAACAGTCTGCTGGCTGCTAATGGGAAGACTTCCAGCATGCAGGGTTTAGGTTCGGGTTAAGGTGAAGTAGCCTACCTTGGGGTTGAGAGGGGAGTCATCACGGGTTGGACCGCCGCAGAAGGTTCCATGTAGTCCTGTAGCAGAGCGGTAGTCTTGTTGGTCGGGACCCAGGAGTCTCTGCACTGCGGCTCCCAGGGGGTGGACGTAGAGAACGTTATTTTTGCGATCATTTTTGCTTTTGGACGCTCTCGAATGCTCACAGCGAGGGTACCGTAAAGTTCTATCTAAAGCGTCCAGGTGAGCTGCATGCGTCCCGGCCAATCACAGACAGAGTAGGGCGGGTCTTGGCGTGGCCATGGTAGGATTCATAAATTCGCGCCCGGGCCCTCCATGCTCAGAGAGAGGCATGACTAGGCTGTAACTAGGATTCTGATAGGACCTCACCAGCCAGACATCCTTTCATTTTATTGGGACATCTTGTATTTGTTTATTTTATTTTTTTAAGCGGGTTGGTTGTGGTCCGAAAAGTAAAAAATGCTACGTTAGCTTTGAGCTACAACATTATTTCATCGTCATGCTGTCAGGCGCTTCCATTAGTAAAATGTACTAAAGCACCATTTGTAACGCAAATAGACACTTGGGTTTAACATGTATTTGTATTTACTGTGTTTTAGATATAGATATAGAGGATGTGAAAGATGAAACTAAAAACGAGTCAATACGTTTAACCTGGAAGGCAAGCAGCAAACAGTGTTCGCATTTCTCAGAGAATAAGAACCTCTCGTATGTTTGTTGCTGCAAGCCGGTCAAGGCTCATCCCAGTAAGGTCATTTTTGTTACGTCTATTTACATGATCATCTATATTCATCCTTGTGATTTTAGATCTATTAAGATATTTATTTTCTTGTCTACAATTGAAATACAAAGAAAAAAAACCAGCCATGCAGTCTGTGCTACTGTTGGTCAATGGTGTCTTCATCTATTGCTTTGTCTCCTTTAGCTCCCCCCTCAAAGGAAAGTTCTTGTGAAGTGACTGGTTTGCTGCCCTTCACTGATTATAATTGCAAAATTCAACCTCGTTTCAACGGTACACCCATTGGCACGGCAACCAATAAACAGAGCAAAACCAGCAATGGAGGTGAGCTCTTTTAAAACTATAACTAAAACATAGGAGGTATAATTCGCAGGAGCACTTTTTTTCATTACCCTATGTCAAATATACAAATAGCCCACAGTATACCACAATACTGAGCACACAGCAGCAAGACCGTCTTTCTCTCTGGAGCAGAGAAACACTGTGACCCAAACAACTTCCCAATAGCGATAAATAAAGTTATCTGAATCTGGAGCACACATAGATCTAGAAGAATAGTCATCAATAATGTAATTGAACGTGTTAAACTGACTCTGAAACGTGTGAAAGTGAACGTGATTCATCCTCCTCTGTCTCTTAGTGCCCAAAAACGTTACAATTAAAAGAACAACTCAGGTGGAGAACAATGCCTTCCTGGTGGAATGCACTGATTTAAAAAAGGAGGATTGGAGAGGTCCAAAAGGATCGTACCACGCCACAATCACACCTGGAGTTCACAAGAAAATACAAAACAGAAGTTGTTTTTTCCAATTCGGTGATCTGAGCTACTCCACGGAGTACACGGTATCGGTAGGTGTGACGACCCCTTCCCGCCCGACCTATCCAGGTATGTGTCGCACCTTGTTCAACTGAAACTCTTGTGTTTTTAGATCGTCGCCTTCAATGGAGTGAATTCCGGGGAAGCGGTGAAAGTCAAACTTCAGACCAGCTGTATGTATCCTTCAGTCTTTGTTTCGTATACACACCTGAAGTCATCTCAGGAAGCACTCTGCTTTCTTATTTTTTAACGTTAAAGAGCCAGTGAGCCCGCTGTTTCGGTTGGGATTCGAACACTTTGTGATTTAAAAAATGTGTTTTGGGCCGAGTTTTAGGAAAGAGGGGGGCGTGTTATCCCCATGGTTACGACCCACGGCAACTTCATGATACTTTTTTAGTACGGTCGTTGTGTAACTGTTACGAGTGTTATAATGAGCGATGTTGTATTTTGAATTTTCTTGAAATATATATATTTTTAAATCGAACCCTCCCCCGGACACGGGTATTAAATACACCGCTGCCCAGGCAGAGCTCCACACGGCCACACTATCCGCCACTGCCCCTTGGTCGTGACTCGTGACGCCAGACTACATCGGAAAAGCCTAGTCTGACGTCCCGTATAAAACAGCCTAGAGACGCCACTGGACTATCTTACCCTCTTTCATCCTATTATTTATACAGAAAGTCTGTTAGTTTCAGACATAACCCCATGATGGTTGGTATGAATGGTAGATGGACTCCATTAGCCTTTTCTGACCACTCAAGGCGTACCATCAGCTCATGGAGGCGTTGTACCATCAGCTCATGGGGGCGTTGTACCATCAGCTCATGGAGGTCGGTGTGATCTCTTGCAGCTCCTACGGCGGGGGTTCTGCTGCGTGTCCTGGTGCTGCTGGGCTTCTCCGTCCTGACCCTGGTGGTTGTGCTCCACCTCATTGACTGGCGGAGAACCAGAGGTGAGGAGAGAGAGAGAGAGAGAGAGAGAGAGAGAGAATATAAGTATAATACATAGACAATGTTAGTCATATCCTGCCCATGAGTAAGTTACAGATTGGTTGAGAGATCAAAAGGATTGCAAACCCCAAATGACCAGAACATTTTCTAAGATATTATTCTTCACATTGTCTGCAATGTCTCTTTTACATCCTGCCATTAACGCCCTCTCATTTCAGACAAATCATTTGATCAGTTCCAACTTCCCTTTGCAGCCACACAAACTGTATCTAATATAAACCCTTGATTACAACGTTGTGTTTTTGCCCCCCCCCCCGAGAAATTGAAAGGTTAGAGAGAGAAGGTGAGAGATAGAAAGAGAGAGGGAGAGAAAGAGAGGAGAGAGAGAAGAAAAGAGAGGGAGAGAGAAAGATTAAGGGAGAATCAGAGAGAGAGAGAGAGAGAGAGAGAGAGGGGGGGGGGGGGGGACAGAGAGACAGACAGAGAGAGAGAGAGACAGAGTATATATAAGTATGATACATAGATAATGTTAGTCGTATCCTGCCCATGTGTAGGTCAGAGATTGGTTGAGATCAAAAGGATTGCAAACCCCAAATGACCAGAACATTTTCTAAGATATTATTCTTCACATTGTCTGCAATGTCTCTTTTACATCCTGCCATTAACGCCCTCTCATTTCAGACAAATCATTTGATCAGTTCCAACTTCCCTTTGCAGCCACACAAACTGTATCTAATATAAACCCTTGATTACAACGTTGTGTTTTTGCCCCCCCCCCCGAGAAATTGAAAGGTTAGAGAGAGAAGGTGAGAGATAGAAAGAGAGAGGGAGAGAAAGAGAGGAGAGAGAGAAGAAAAGAGAGGGAGAGAGAAAGATTAAGGGAGAATCAGAGAGAGAGAGAGAGAGAGAGAGAGGGGGGGGGGGGGGGGGGGGACAGAGAGACAGACAGAGAGAGAGAGAGACAGAGTATATATAAGTATAATTTTTAAGACTAAATTGGTCTTGAAGAGTTTTTATTTAGCGAACAACATAAAAAAGCACCACCTATTTCTATGTTGTGGCGTTTTCCTTGTCCTTAAGAAGGGTTAAAGTCTAGTCCTTGGGGTTAGGGGATGTCTTATATAGTGTGGGTCTGTGAAGCTCTTCGAGACTGTAACTGAGTTAAGGGTTACACTAATCGACTTCACTTAACTTGACTTGTTGTCACGTCTCCATCTACACACCTGTTCATATCGCCATAGAAACACTGACTGTGGCTTTCTCTCCACCAGGTAACAAGACGGCAACAGAAGAGTGCATTGTGAGTTAAACACCAAAGAGGATGAATTACAGTCACAGGTTGTGTTCGTGACCAGGTTGACTTGTTCTCTATTTACCGTGTTGCTCAACAAGTGGAGAATATTACAACGCTCCACACTAAGCAGGTCAAAGCTAGCACAGGGTGCTTCCATTTAACCAAATATTATTGATAATTACAGTAACAATGTTGTGGTACGGGGGGGGGGGGGGGGGCATTTGAACGTGTCAACAGACTTTTGCTGATTTGTGATTATCTAGCAGCTCTTGAAGTCTACAATGCACGTTGTTGAGTTGTTGTGGGATATAGAAAACCCTTTGAAACGTGATATATAACTCTTTAAAATACCACTTATGAATGATCTAATTGGCTGATCTGAACTCGGTCTAGTCTATTTTTAAACGATAGCTTCTCTAATGTTGATGCGTTGCATTGATAGTTGTAGAGTGTCAGTCCCTTTGGACGGCGGTGGCTGCTAGAGGGATGTGAGCAGGACTAACTGCGGACTGTATTGGGTGCAGGGTCTGAACTCTGCCAGCGACGCACCACCAGCCAGAGAACACCTCGGCCCAGGGGCCAGTGACGAGGTGAGACTCGTTCACCCATTCACTCACACACACACACACACACACACACACACACACACACACACACACACACACACACACACACACACACACACACACACACACACACACACACACACACACACACACAATATATTCACTCACTCATCATTCATTCCGTCGTGTAATTGTCACGTTGAATACATCTCAAATAAACATCCTAATGTCTGGTTTCTTCTAATCAATTATTCACAAAATGTAAAATGCATGCAATTATAATCCACTGTATATCAAAATTGAAACACAAGTAATTATCTATATATTTACATAAGATATACCTTCTGTATATTTTTCGTTTTTATTGTTGAGTTTTTTATTCTAATTTCTGTACTTTCTGCTGAGTCACCCGTATCCCCCCCCTTGGATTAATGAAGTACACGTTATCTTTTCTTATGTTAGTGTCTACCAGCAACACACATTAATTACCCTGATGTTATTGTGTGTATAAGATCTACTTTCTGTATATATATATTATTTATTCTTATTTAAAAGTTTCCTTCTCTAGTTATTCCCCTCTGGGATTAATGGAGTTCATCTTATCCTATGTGATTGTGAAGCAGCTGCACACTGTGGATATAGACATGGACCAGCCTCCCAGGGGCCCCACTGTGGTCCAGCGTGGTGCGCAGAGGGCCGTAGGCTCAGCACAGGTAAACATTATAGACTCAGTCACGCCCACCTCACAGGTAACACTCGGACCTGAGACACAGAGAAGGTTGGGGGGGAGTCAACAGAGCAACCTTTAAAAAGTTTACATTTCAATCTGAATCTCCGTGATATGTTCCTGGCTTGGCTTCTCTAATAAAATAGAATTTTCCAAATCAAGTATTGCTCAAAGTGGGAGCAGAAAGCAGCAGAATTTTAAGGACAGTGTTAAGGACCTCGTTTTCTTGTATGGGTAACAGCCTATTATAGTCTGTTTATGTCTGTTTAATTCTCTGTTTGTACACAGTTGTACCCATTACATTTATTGTCAAATGAGGAAATACGTTGTCAAAATGACAACCCCTCAAAGGAACATTTCATGGCGATTCAGATTTTATTTTAAAAAAATGTATTTTTGGTTCTGACAGGACCAAGCGGATCCAGGTGAAAGTAGCGATGATGAGGCTACCTATGAAAACCTGGAGGACCCTCCCAGATGTGTTGAGGACACTGCAGACACAGGCGTCCATTGTGTCACCGTCCACCAACTGTCAAAATGACAAACGTCTGGACAACACGTGATGAAGCAGGGGGAAGTTGTCGGAGCTAGCTTGTTGTGGCTGTGTTCAGATGCATCATAACCGACTGAACAAACTTTGTTTCCCTTGGTCCTTAAACAAGCAGTTAGACCTACACAACAAGCAGTAGATCTACACTCGGTAGTCCTTAACACCAATTAGGCTGTACATAAATTACTAGGGGTGGGAAAAATAATCGATTCTTCGATGCATCGCGATTCTCGCTAGAACGATTCTGTCTCGATGCAGATAAATTAATTTTATTTTTTTTGCCTGCTACAACAATCTATTCGCCAGAGAGGGATAATTTTTGTAATTTAAAAATTATTGAATTTATCTTCAGTGTGTATTGGCCAATCTGATTTGTCTTAACACGATTGTGATTCAGCCTACGCATAGCATGCGCGCAAACTCACAGTCATCATTATTGGTCGTCAAATTTTGGTCCACTGAAGGGGTTGTTTTGTAACGCCAGGTAACGTCTTTTTCTACCGAACGTCTAATGTTGACATCCGTGGGACCTCTGTGTAAGGGCTGGTAGGCTAGGGGAACTCATATTAATGTTAGAAAACCTCAGAAAGTGACATTTTCATGCCATTATAGCTTTACTATACTATTTTGCAATTAAACAATGTGTGCAAACAAACAGAAAAGTTTCCTTTTTTTTTTAATTATTATTATTTTAAATAACTTAAATACATATATAAAGGGGAAGGTTTCCAAGTTGTAAGCAATGGCCTTCTGATGCTTTTCAGTAAGTGATTTAGTTATGTTTTTGGAACCATGTGCATAATCTTCTCTGATTGCTTTAGTGGGGAGGTGCCTGAGAGGAGATATTAAATTAGTACATTAGTACATTTATGCAATGGCAAATTAGCACATTTATGCATGGCCAGTTTGTGTTAAGTGTTAAGAAACCTGTCAGGCAGACGCAGCATCACGTGTATCCTCGTTTCGATGTCTCTTGCTATAGACCTAGTCTAGGATGACAGATAATGCACTTGAGCTGAAGGCATTAACTTCTGTCCCTGTTGCATCCTTGTATGTAACTTTAGCATCCGGTGGCAGGCAAAATCTCTCGATGACTGGAAAAGATAGTACGATAAAACTGAATGTGCTTTTTAAGTCAGCAATGTTTCTTGCCTCACAGCGAAAAACTGTTCTCATTAAATATCACCACTGTTTAATCATTCAATTGATCTAGAGCATTTTTCCATCACAACCCATTCCCTCTTAAGTGCAAATTTTTGATTTTTTAGAATTTTTAAAATTGATGATTGGCATTTTATTATTGACTGTTTTGGAGTATATTATGCTTTACACTCTATGAAGCACACAGTGCAGAACTGATTGTATAGTTTGAATGAGGCTGCTAAAGGCATACCAAGAAATCTGAATATACAACATTACGGAGCTTACAGAAGGAGCTTTTAAAAGAACACGGGTGTGGTTCTAAACCTTTTTCCTGAGCCATGCTAACCTTTTTCATGGAATTGCCGAAAGTCAAACCGTCCTTCATCCTCATCAACTTCACATACTTCTGCTGTTGGCCGTACTTCACCTGGACCAGGATCTTTTCTGAAACATGCAAGGAAGTTTGACAAGGTAAATAAACATTTAAAGGAAGAACGGTAAAAACTAGAATGCGTGTGTGTGTGTGTGTGTGAGTGTGCTTGCTAAAATGCTGCAGATGGTAAACTGCCCAATCTGGCAACACTGCCTAGCCCGGCAATTGCCAGACCAAGCTCAATCGTAGATTGCACGTTGGTCTGGGGAGGCTGCTGTCATTTTCTTCAGCACAAGAGGCGTGATCAACGGCCCTAATTCAAACGACTCTGTACGCCATTGGCTGCTTGCCGTTGCTTCGCTGTCGTCATTGTGTTAAACCAGCCAATAGCGCGCCAGGGGGGCACGCAAAAACGTATCGAAGAAATGTATTGCTCTTCTCAAGACCCTTGTGCAGGGCGTATTCAAATCGCTGGCATAATGGGACGGGGGGGGGGGGTACCCAGTCTAAACACTGCCTGTACGTCCTCCCCATTCTAACCTCAGTGTATATCAATGAGACCAACCCAAATGGAAGCCGGAATCGAACTTAAACCGTGATTCTGAACAAAGTATAATTTGATATCTAAGTTAACTGTATATCAAAATCCCTTTTTGACATATCTACAAGTGTGTAGATATGTTGAATGGTTTGAACGCAGTCAATTTAGTTACGATGTCTTCAGCAGTAGTAGCAACCACACTAATTAAAGCCCAAAAAATCATGATTGATTAGGTATAAGACGGTTTCAGTAACACATGGTTAGCTTAGCCAAGTAGCATAGACTGCTAATTGGCTAATCACCAACCATGTGTTGGTGATAAGCCAATTAGCATAGACTACTAATTGGCTAATCACCAGGACAAATTTGCCTGGCATTAAATAAGTTTTGTAATGCATATATTCACTGTAGATGTAGACTTTTTCAGTAAATTTGACTCAATTGCACACTGTATTGCATGAGAGGTAGAAAATGGTGCGGACTTGAGAAGTGAAATGCATGGGCGGAACTTAATTACATCTCTGCAGAGTTGGGTTAATGTTTAACCCTGACATTTCAACGCACAAAAAACGCAACAATATTAATCAGAGACAGTGGCTAAATATCGACGGTGCAACCGGTGCAGCTGCCTGGGGCCCAGACGGCGTCAGGGGCCCATGGAGGAAGAAAAATATATATATATCGCCCAGGGCGGCAAATGTGTCGGGGGCGCCCTCTGGTGGCGCCCTTAATTAATTAACTAAATTATACGAAACCCTCACCGCAGTAAGCAGGAAAGTAACCCTATATATTTTACATTTTTGGCTAATTTACCTGAAGTTATAATTGTGTTGCAGTGTTATTGTTGAGGAATGTATCATTATCTTGATGATATTCAGAAAAATAAATGCAAACTGAATCTAAAATCTTCGTTTAATCTTTAATTTCTCTGCCAAATCAAGAGTATATGATTAAAACCCTTTACAATCAAAATATGAATTTCTACTTTCACCTCTTTTTAATGTGAATGGAAAAAGCAGTTCAAGACTCCAGCAACTATATTGAAGATGTTTTAATACTAAAGGTTGTAGGCCGCCAAGTGGACAAAACAGTTAGTGCTGTTTTAAATTCACAAGGCATTCAGACAGTAAAGTAGAAGTAGAAATGTGGTAAGTGTGTAAGCTTTACTTTGACTGTTTAAGTGAGTATACTTAATAAGTAGTAAATTAATTGCAGCTAATCATGTTCAAAGAGTTGTGGATAAAAACCGTAAGGGTTATGAATGCATACAGTTGCTTGTTCTCTGTGGCAAAACTACTCTATCAACCTCAAAGCAGGGCCCCAACATTATCCTGCTTAGGGCTCCGAGGTGTACAGGTCCGGCCCTGCATCTGACAATAACAAACTGTTCCATGCAGGTTGAATATTTCGCTCAACATAACTGGCGGTTTTGTTTATATCGCCCTATCTTTGTGAATTGTAATTGCAAAAGGACACACACAATTACTTTAAAAACAGTCCCGCTTGTCTCTGCCTACAAGTGTAAAGGGTGTGCTTAACAGTTAATGGGAGCCTCAGGATGTGTAAAAACGACTTTGACTGTTTTGCGGTCAGTTTTAGGAGGCTTCAGTTCCGTTGAGCGAAGTGCTGACAAGCTTGATTTTTAATTGCCATCTGGTTAGCGGGCAGCAATTAAGAGAGAAATCTCGCGAGCTTACACAATGAATGTATTAACGCTCACACGGCAATAGAATATTTTCCTTCATCGCGCTCAACAGTTATATAATTCAACAGAAATAATAGACTTACACTTTTTCCTAATGTCCGCAAGTGTGGCACCTAGAGTTTTCATAAACACACAAACGTAGGCTGGTTTGTTCTTTTCTTAATTTGGATGTTTTAAATCAAATTTTAGAGAATGGTGAATGGAGTCTCCGTTCTGAACTAATGGGTTGTACAGAGGCTAAAAACGCCTTGTGTGGAAAAGCCATCTGCAATTCTAAAGCCTAGCAGAAGAGGGCGCCCTTATGTTTCAGATGATTTTGTGAGAGAAATCTCTGTCACAGCGCTACAGCAGATGATATAGCCCTATTAGATACAAAGCAGTGTTGAAGAAAATATTCAGTTACTATTTTCCCATCACAATATAGAAAAAAAAACCTCAATAAAGCAAATAATAATAATCCCTTCAAGGCTTCACATATTTAGTTTCTTGCCTTGCATCAGCCTATAACACCTTACTTTCCACTTCCATTTTCTACCAAACCCACGTTTTACAAGTGATTCTCCACAGAGATGACCATTGCAGCATGGCTGTCCATTGTGTGACAGGCCTGGTCCCTCGACCGGCTCCCACAGCATCAGTCCAGCTATGTTGACATCACAGATCAATGCAGGTCAGCAAATTTTAACTTTATTGACAAAAATGATCAAGATGACACTGTCAACACACAACACGCATCGCTACTCAAACATGAAGGTGTTGGGAAGACCCTGAGTAGCTTAAATGTAAATTTAGTATTATCTGTAACCTACTAGACCTTTATTACCCTGTTGTCAACAGCATACCAAACACCACCTAGGTGGTAAAAGTTATCTGCCAGACAGATAAGGAACTGTACACTAGATTACTGAAAAACAAAAACAACCTTAGAATCTTTGAAGATTAAGATCATTGCACAGTGTTAGACTCCAGTCTTTATAATGTCATAAATAATTGTCTCACAAAGAAACAGCAGCATTGCCAAGTTCAACACACTAAGGACAATAGATCCTGACAGCAAAGGTTAATTATAAGGGAAACTGACGGCAAGCAAAAAACGGCATGGCTGCAAAACCAATTCCATATGCTGCATGACCTAGTTTAAAAGAAAGACCGGACAAATGCTGAGAAGCTCTAGGAATCAGAACATTTGGGTTTTTTCATTGGGGGTGAAGAGCAGTGGTTCTCAAATGGAGGTACGCATACCCATAGGTACTGTCGAGTACTGCAGGGGGTACTCAGACTTTATTTTTTTTCCCCCTGAGCAAGTTTCAATTCTGAAAGCTAGACAATAAAAAAATCTAGAAATGGTGGTTGCAATTAAAACAAGGAGAAAGGAGAATCTATGAAAAAGAAAGCGCATCCAGAAACATCAAAATGTCGTCAGTTTCAGGAGGAATATATTATAATGGGATCACTACATGCTCTGACTCTCCCCTGGGTTGTGCTTCTATTGTGGGGAGTAATTAGCCAACAGGTGCCTGACGCACAGACCCAGGTTTCTCACCAAATTGGGGGTATATTTTCTCCCAAAATTGTTTTGTGCCGGTGAAGGGGGTACTCAGCCAAAAAATAATTATCTTAGAGGGGGGTACACTAGTAGAAGAGGTTTGAGAACCACTGGTTTAGAGCTGAAGCCACCTGGGAAAACAAGGCTCTATTTGCCTCTGTCAGTCTCCATTACGCTTTGTCTCCAGGCAGACATGATATTCTGCTCTTGTGGATCTGAGACTGGACTCCCCCCTCATCAGATGTCCTCAGCCCATCCCTCCAAAGAGGAAACAGAAACAGTTTGTGCCATTAATGGCCGCCCTTTCCTCTGGGTCAGGACGACCTTGGCTTCAGGGATGACTCCCAGGAGAGGAACCCAGCCCCGCAGACATTAACCCCTCATCAACCAACACTGTGTTGTGGACTCTCTTCTTTGAGGTCTGTAACTGACTTGGTTGCCAAGGCGAACGAGTCTCTTGAGAACCTCTGCCTGTCAGACTTGATAAAACTGCTGTTTTACATTGTGTTAGTGCTTTGTGGTGTGCTTTAAAGTAGTTTAAGGTGAATAAGGTGTAGACAAGAGTATGTGAGGCTTGAAGCTAGGGTAGGGAGCCTGGAGAAGCAAGCCAGAGTTAAGAACATATTGGAAGTATCCAACAGAAATCCGAATCCATCCAACCAGGCCTCTCTCCAAGCCACTCCTTCAAAACACTTGACTGGCTCGCTAGCTAGCAATAGCTCGGCCTAGCTTTCTGAAAGACATTCGCAATGAGTGCACGGGCACAGTGCACACAAGTAGCTGGGTATGTAGGTAGATGGCAGGTAGGCCATCTAATCATTTCGTTCTTTGGAATGAAATGATTGGACGGCCTTATTACAGACCAACCAAATTTGACAAAAAAAGCTTTGAAAAAAAAAATACTGTGTCGTAGCTTTAAAAGCTTCCCAAATATATAGGAGAGGTTTGTGTATCCTTGTACAGTATACCTAATTTTATGTAACTTTGCCTTCATCTGCAGCACTGTAGAAATATATTGTGTTGCCCAACATCATTTCACATCTCATTTGGCACAAAGAAGTTCTGTGACTAATAAAAGGGTGCGTGTGTGTGTGTAAAACCGAAAAAGGGTAGGTACAATTTTCCTGAAGACTAAGTGGACCATACCTAGTGTTATTGTATTACAAGTTCAAACCACAAAGGTTAACTTCAGGTCTAAATGTTAAAATAAACTATAGTTATACAGGTTAGGCTTCTTGCTGAGGCCCTGCACGCTTATGTAAACCATTCTTCAAGAAACACCAGGGAAATCAAACATTCATAGGGCCAGCACAAAACAAGGGATCCATTTTACCCCAAATACAAAAAACATAGCCGCCCACCCACATTAACAGAGGGCGCGATACCAAAGTCCTGGCCCAGCTCACCCATCCCAGTCAAAGTTTCCATGAGTGGGCTGTTGTTAGCTGCAAGCAATGGAAAAGCAGCAGTGCCAGCATTGGGAACGAAACCGATCCAGCAATCAACCCTGAATCACTGTCCCAGCAGGTGGTTCGGTCAGTTTCACTTTGAGTCATTTCTTTGCTCAACTGCAAGAGAGGATCCCCACCCAGGATGAAGTTGACCTTTGGTTTTGTTTGTTGTTTGGCGGAAATTCCCTTCAATACATCCTATTGAAACACACTAAAGAATAACCAAACCAAATAGACGCTTTAAATATTCTGTGGATTTGACAAATAGCACCCAAATATTGGTTAGATTTCGTCAAACCAGTGTTGACTTTTAAACTACAGAGGAAAACCTAATTTAGTGTTTTTCATCTTGTATTTAGTGTCAAGTGTTGACTTTTAAACTACAGATGAAAACCTAATTTAGTGTTTTTCATCTTGTACATATAGCGTCAAGAAAATGCCTGAGGATATAGTCAATGAGACCCAGTGAATCAGCAGCATTAGGTTTGATATCAAAATTTAGCCAAAATATGACTTGAGCAATTATGCTATGAGGCTAATGATATGCTACTCAGGGAAAGAAGAACTTCTTCTAATTGGCCATCAAGCCCCACTCCCATCAAGACCCGCCACCCCGCTAACGTTATGCCAATGTCTCTTCGACAAGGGTTATCTGTCCCGCAACGACCTCTGCATTGGGGGAAAACCTTGGTTCCTCCTGAACAATAAGTCATAAAGCGTCTTTCCTGCGAAGGAGTGAGTGGATCCCTTGGTTTAACGGGGGTTTAACGGGGGCCATGACAGGATGAGGGACGGGAGGACGGCGGGGCCATGCGGCCCCTGGACACCGATACAGAGTTCATCCACCTCCGGAGACCTCCAGAGCAGGAACAACATGTTTTCCAACAGGCTGACCCATGGCTTCCTCTCCTCCAGGAGCCATTGGCCCTGGGGTCCAGGAAGTGGTCGTAAAGGGCCCTGCGGGGGCCCTTCAAGGCCCTGGGTGTAAAGGTATGCATCGGGTCTGTGTGGTTTATTTTAAGGGCTGTTTCGAAATGCTGTGATGTGTTTAAATGAGGTAAAGGTGAGCATGTACAGCTGCCAGAATTTGGGATGTTCTAGGAATTTGGTGAAACGTCCGTCACACTACAATATACTGCAGAGGGTCTTGAAGGACAATGAATGAGATTTTTCTTAACCTGTGTAGCATATCGTTAGCCTCATAGCCTAAAAGTCATATTTTGGTCAAATTTTGATATCTAAGTTAACTGTACTCTCCTAACGCTGCAGATTCACTGAGCCTTATTGGCAAAATCTTAAGCCAATAAGAGAGCTTTTTACATTCCATAATCATTGAATCACGCTAAATACAAGATGAACCTTAAAATAGGACTTTGGCAATTATGCTATGAGGCTAACGATAAGGAATTATATAACAACTAGATAACATGAAATACAGTAGGACCGACGTAACAAAGATACAATTGAGCAACAGTGTGGTGCAAATGATGATAACAACAGGGGTCCAACTTACACTCTCTCCTCAAAACAACAAAACAGCACTGATTAGCTCTCTGACCACGTAGATAACTCTGTTGGGTTGGTGTACTGCAATCACCGGCCCCCCACTCTACCACCCCCTGAGAGTTGGGAGGGGTAGAGTCATCCATGTGGACATCCCTTCGCGAGAGGTCAGTACTCAGTACATGACCAGGTCAGGGATAAGATTGGACAGGCAGCACACATTCTTCATCTCCACCTCCCTGCCCTATCTCCAATGAATAGTGTGCGATTGAGAATGGACGTGTTTGGGAATGTACCCGAAGGTTGGGAGTGTTTATGTTTTTGTTTGTTTTGAAGTCTTGTTGGCATTGATTATGAATAGAGCTATTTGAAATCTTACGACACAAACAAAACGGTGCAACTACCAAAGCATAAAATGTGATTCCCTGTCCATCAGAAGTTAACTGGGATACACACAACCAAATTCTATGTGGTCCAGATTCAAATGCGTTCATCCCGCTGAAACCCAGACATGTAAATGTATTTAATCCTCACTAAATCAGCCTCAGTGGGCTCTATCCACCCATTCAGGGGCCCCTCCGGAGAAAGGCCCCTGGCTACTGGGTGAAAGTGCATCTAGATCCAGGAAGGCAGAAAGTCCCCCAAAAGTGCAGGGCCAGGATAAGCAGAGTGGGGAATGTAGGCGAAGGGTCACACAGGAAGAAACCAAGCGGAATTTCCAACCTTTGAGTGGTAAACAACAGCAGCCGACTTGTGTTTGAGTGAAGTGAGCCCACGGCACACGACGCATGTGTGTGTGCATTTCACACACGCGGCCCGGTGTGTGCGTGAAGTCCGCCACGTTGAACCGACTTAACACAGGGAAACGGATGAAAAGTATTAAGGGAGTAAGATGAGACCTGTTTGTGTCATGCAGCAACAACGGCCATTAGGGCGTGACGTTGAAACAGGCCCAGCAGACGAGTTGTCTGGTTTGTAGTGCGGTGTTTTATTTACACACATTCCACCTTAATGCTGTCGCCCAACCATTTAACACAACATCCCTCTGACCTTTCCCATTAAGTTATGGGCAAAGTCATCTTTTTTTATGTACCTTGAAGTACTTTCTCCTTAATGGTCCGTGACCATGAACACTTTAAAAAAGAAATAAGAAATGAACTAATTATATCACCCACCCTCCCCAAACAAACACAGCTGACCTCACAGTAAACAATGAGTTGCTAGGTGAGCCCCCCTTCAATGTGTGTGTGTGTGTGTGTGTGTGTGTGTGTGTGTGTGTGTGTGTGTGTGTGTGTGTGTGTGTGTGTGTGTGTGTGTGTGTGTGTGTGTGTGTGTGTGTGTGTGTGTGTGTGTGTGTGAGGCTGGGGGCCCTCCTAGGACCCCAACTGGCTGACGCAAGGCAGCCCGAACATGTAATCACGTCGTTCACCGTTCACCTTTCACCCAGTCAACCAGTAACCCAGTGCCGCGGAAGCCCACAGCGCCTGCAGTTCTCCGCTCGTGCAGGCGACACGCTGCGTGAGCAAACAGCTTCATGACGACATCCATCGCTTTGCAGAAACTCTGGTCCGCAAGATTTGTAGCGATACCGAATCTCCCCCCAAATTTTTCCTTTTAGAGATTTTTAAAGACCTGACATACAAATAAATTCATAATTGATTTATCTTTAATGCAATAGATATAAGTAGTTATAGATGCATATTTATCATATTTTAACTGCAGACCTACTTCGACTGAACTGCGGTATTAAAAAACATCGGGCTACGTGTCCAGTGCCGCGTACCACGAGCCTCTGAAGCTGGACCGGACGGGGGACGGAGGCCTGCACGAGGATACGTACTTCCTCGGGAGGTCTCCCGCGGAGAACCGCGTCATCCTGAACCAGCTCTGTCCCACAACGTGACAGTCATCACGTTCCCCTCACCTAACCTTACCTTACAAAAACGTTAGAGGTATGTTCAAAATGAAGTTAGTTACACTCATCCAGAAATAATAACTCTAGATGAACATGAACATCAGTGCACAACTCTTATGTCCTGTTTCACTGTAGTAACGTGTACGATAATGACCATTCGGTCTTTTATTCGTCTGGGTTCTTTTGATCATATAAAAACTGGATTAGTATCACTGTTTTGTTTCATATAGAGGCCTAGCTATCTAACGTGTGCATAATTAACGCTCAATAGTCTAATAATAAATGGTTAGCTAACAACCATGACACATTGCATTGTATAAGAATACGGCTTGTAATTGTCCTCGTTTTAAAAATAATACCCGTTTAAACCTGTTTAAGATCCGGGAACATCCATCCAAACATCTTCTTTCAATAACAAGCAGTCTGCCAGTAATCAGAGAACAACGCCCGTGTGCGTGTGCGTGTGCGTGTGTTTGTTTGTTTGTCGTTCTGTGTGTGGGTGCACGCGCGCACGTGCATGTTTGTGATGAAGAGCGACTAAATTATAAGTGCGGGTTGAACTTTCCTCTACTTCTCACAGTGACGCGTTTACAGCATTCCTGCTCTTCGAGCATTTTCCGGAATCGAACGCAGAAGTAGTAGCCTATACCGCGGAGTCGATTAGACCCGAAGCCATTATTAAGCCTTATTAAGCGTTTATCAAGTTAAAAACATCCTCGGACAGTAGGCCTATAGCGTCAGAAACGCACTAATGCGTTTCATGTTTCAGATTAGTAGCCTATATTATGTAAAATATAACTCCTGGTTGCTTGTCAAGCACAATGCAGAGATCCCGTTTGTTTTGCCAGCGTATGATGTGAATCTTCAGTAGACTATAGGTAGGCCTAATCAATAAACTAACCGAGGGCCAAAGAAATACAGCCTTATTATAGACCGGAGGGTTTGGCAGAGAATGTGTCAATTGCAGCCAACTCTAGTCGGAGCCAGCTCTATTCCTCTGTTGTGTTACACATGTTTGCATGCAACATTACATTGAAGGATAACTGCCATATGCCATAATAAGTAGCATTAGTGCAATAAGTTTGTCCCATGTATCTGATTGACCATGAATTGTGCTTTCTTTATTTACTTAAAAATTCGCGTAGAAAGAGTGCTTTCAACCAAATCAATGTCAACATTTTATGCCATTTTATATATCATGTTTTAATCCTATAATATCAGATTAAATCATGAGGAGTTGAATTAAAACGTCGACCTGCTGACAGAGGTGTTTGTCAGCCGTGAGAGTGTGTTGCCGGTCGGGCCGGTTGTGTGGTAGTTGCATCGCCGGTTAGGTCAGAGCCCGGTGTGTGTCTGTCTGACTCACCCAGCCTCTGCGTTGCATCATGGCTGCAGAAAGGCCTCATAAGGAAAACCACAATAAGAACACAACCCACACCAACCCTGCTCCCTCCACCCCCCCCCCCCCCCCCCCCCACACTGCCAGCCAATCAGAGCAGCCCATCATCCTGCTGCTTTGTGCAGGCAGAGGCTATTTAAACCGTCCTCAGTGCCTGCAGTGCAAACACAGAAAGAGAAAGAGAGAGCGAGGCAGAGAGACAGAGAGAGAGAGAGAGAGAGAGAGAGAGCTTTGCCTACTGAAGACACACAGTCCCTCGCTCACCACACCACAGACGAGTAACCATGCGGAACGCCGTGCTTTTCCTATTCCTGGTGGCGCTCCTGCTGAACGCCGGATCCTCGCGGCCCCTGGAGAGGAAGGAGGAGCGGGGCTCCCAGATCGGCAGGGGCCCCTACGCCTCCTGGGACGACGTGAACGTGCTGGCCCACGGCCTTCTCCAGCTGGGGCAGGGTCTGAAGGAGCACGTGGAGAAGAACAAGGCCCAGGTCAGGGAGGTCAACGTCCGGCTGAGGAGCCTGAACGGCAGCCTGGTGGAGCTGGCCTCCGCGCGGGGGGAGAGGGGGGCCGGGGCCGGGGTGGAGCTGCAGCTGGAGCGAGGAGAGGGGGTGGTCGCCGAGCTCCGGGCCCAGACGGAGGAGCTGAGGTCGGAGAGGCTGGGTCTGAGGACCAGGCTGGAGAGGGTGGAGGAGAAGGTGAACCGCGGGCTGAGGGAGACCTGGTCAGAGGGGAATTCCAGCGACGACGGAGACGCCGCCGCCATCCAGGTAGGAGGAGCAGGAGCGACCGATACGAGCCGACGGCCCGAGAGTTGTTTTAAGTCAAAGAACGGTTGATGGGTTTTCGAGTTAAAACTCCGTCGGTTCAAATGCTACGATGTACTTTGGCTTTGTGTTGTGTCAAAGCGCTGATACGGCACACCCCCTTGTTAAACATTTATGGGTTTATAATAGACGTGTTTCCACTGTGGTTGAATGTCTTGTGGACTGGTTCGGGTCGAAACAAAAATCGAATCGTAGAAGCAAACAACTGCAGTTTCAGTTCACAACTATTCTTTCTTTCCTTAGTCCTTAGTCCTCCCTGGTAGTCTTTTCAATTCACAACTGGTAGTCTTTTCATTTATAAACTGGTAGTCCTGTCAGTTAAAAACTGGTAGTCCTTCAGGCTAAAAACGGGTAGTCCTGTCAGTTAACAACTGATAGCCATTTCGGTTTGAACAATATTTAGTGACACTGAAACCCCCCAAAAGACCCCTGCAGAACCTGACTGTGGGACCTTTCGTTTTGTTTCCTTCTCCAGAGAACCCTGGCAGCCCAGAACAGACGCATTGACGACCTGCTGGATAAAATCAGACAGCAGCAGGACAAGCTGGAGAAGCAGGGGCTACACCTACAGGCTCTGCAGACCAAGGTACCTACCCCTAGACAACCAGCCTCCTCGCAGCCTAGCCTCCTAGCCTCCAAGCGTCCTAGCCCCCACACCCCTAGCCTGGGGCTCAGGGAATGTCTACTTCACAAAATCACCACGACAAAAACCAACCTGACAATCTGTCTACAAATTATAGGACAATAAAAACGCGTCCAATAAATAAACGTTGTGTAGCATTGTCTAGGTTAAGCACACCCATTTTTCTGGGCAGATTTCTCTGAGAAGTTGAAATCTTTAAAGCTACAGAGTAAGTTGGTTAGGCCCATTTCACCCTCAGAGAATCTGTCATCATGGCGTGCCTCAGAACAAACAGAGAGTGTGTGATGAGGTCACAGTGACTGAACCTCCCTACGGCTGTATCCTCATCCATGTGTGTTCTCCCCAGGTGGGTCAGAGGAGAGCCAAGGTGCACCGACGCAGCCACGAAGACACAGCCCCGAGGGGAGTCCGCCACAGCAACAGTCAACAAACAGGTAGGGACAGGGAGGAGGACGCTCTTACTTTGAAAACAGGATATGTTACTCTCTAAGAAAGCTGTAAACAATAAAGGCAAACAAATTTAATTTGAATCGAGAAAGACCCTGTACCAGAGGCTTCAGAACTGAAACAGTCTTGAAAAAAACAACCTTGAAACAGTTTCTTCAGCTATATTCCACACTATTTATGTGACCGATGTCATCCGTACACTTTTGTCATAGTACATGTGCAAGGGCATACTATGTACCAAGCGAACAATAGCAAACTGAAGTGTACCTTAACCTCAGTTAATAAAACACATAATCGATCATCTAGCTGGCAGGCCACCGTACAGGCAGTCCAAAGGTGGACGAACAAGCATTCTAACTCACCTACATTCCTGTGCACTGTAAGCAAACAGAGATGGTCAACCAGAGAATTCAGAAGGCGCAATTCTCGCTTTACCGCCACACCATTTGGTACAGTCTGGAGTCGATCATTGATTTGTCTCATAAATGAATCTGGTAGAAATGAATGTGTAGATATCAGTTGAATTAGGGAATGCTTTTTGAAGTCGTGCGTCAAGTCTTAAACCCTCCAAAGGCATCTTTCTGAGAGAAAGTTTAGACAAAGTTATTTTCTCCCTGACTCCTACAGAGCCATTGACTGACACTTGATTAAGGGTGCTGACCGTATCCCTCTTTCTTTCAGCCAGTGCAGGTCTGCCCAAGGACTGCCATGAGGTGTTCACGTCCGGCCAGAGAGCGAGCGGAGTGTACACCATACAGCCCGCCTTCTCCGACCCCTTCAGCGTGCTCTGTGAGATGAACTCAGGTGGGTCCCACGGAACAGTGGCTCTGTTAGATCATCCTCAGAAGGGAGGAAATAAAGAAGTGTTTCGGACCTGAAGCAAGACCGCCAGGGCCCTAATAGCTTCCTCCTGCTGAGCAGATGGTGGCTGGACTGTGATCCAGAAGCGCCAAGATGGATCCCAGAGCTTCAACCAGCTGTGGGAAAGCTATCAGAAGGGATTCGGCCATCTCAATGGTAAGTTCAAAAAAAGTCCATCAATATTTTTAGTTTCCTTGTATTTATTGAACCGTTTCGACTTCTGGGTACGGACGTTCCTATTCCTTCTGACTAATAAGACAAATCAAACTCTCAGCTAATATATATAAACATTCAATTCTAATTATACAAATGCACACGCGTGTGCCTATGTAAAATACCGACGCTTTCATGACAACCACATACAACCCTTGATTGGCTGACGGCACGATTAAAGTGACCCTTACATCAAGTGAGGTATGATTTAACATGTCCCAATCTGCAAGACTAGAATAACATTGAACAAACTCCTCCTCTCCCTCAGGTGAGTTCTGGTTGGGTCTGGACCGCATCCACTCCCTGTCCAATCAGGGGAGGCACACCCTGCAGGTGCAGCTCTCCCATAGGACAGGAGCAGAGCAGCTGGTGAACTACCGCTTCCAATTGGACGGCCCGGAGAACGACTACGCCCTGCACCTCGCGCCGACCAATCCCACTGGCGTTCAAGCGGGCGCCATGGCAACCGGAGCCTCGGGTTTGCCCTTCTCCACCGCGGACCGGGACAATGACCTCAGTGCGGACATCAACTGTGCCAAGTCTCTCTCAGGTACTGATTGTCAAACCGCTCTCAAGAGAACGGGTCTTATTGTTCTTCAGACGTATTGGTTTGAAGTCTGGACTATAGTCCTGGGCAAACTTGGCCCCGTCATCAACTGTCTGATGATCATTGAGGGAGGACAGTGAGGTGGGCTGGGCTCTCTGAGTTCCTAGCTGAGATGTTATTGGTTCCTTCCCCAATAGACGCAGGCTACCTGTAGGTGGTTCAGTGTAATCAATGAAGCAAGCAGAACCAGCGCAGTAGCAAAAGATGATCGGACTCTTTACAGTAAAGGCTATGGGTTCAAGTGTCCTGCTGATAAAGAACCCAACATCCCTAAAAGGAAATAAAAAATAAAACGGAGCGCTTTGTTGCAGTGGGATGCTAACGAGGATGCGTTTTGTTTTTGCAGGCGGTTGGTGGTTCAGCAGCTGCGGAGAGTGGAACCTGAACGGCCGCTATCCCAAAAGACATCTCAACCGGCAACGGTCTCCAAGGCAACAGATGTCCTGGGCAACTGCATCAGGCAGCACCCTGACGTCTGTTGTTATGAAGATCGCCCCGTTCAGAGACTGAACGGTGTATGGTGGAGGGATTGGAAGGAAGACTAGTTTACTATAGTCTACTGTCTGTCAGCTTATCGCCACTATGACTCTTTTCACGTTTCAACTCAAGACTTTTGGATGCTACCAAAAAAAGAAGCAATGTTTGATTATCACACATTAGGTTTTCTCCAATCCCAGTGTGCCAAAGGGATTTTCTCCTGAAAGCTGACCTAAGAAGCAGCTGTTTATATGCTATGCGATACATTACCTCACTGTTTCAGTGGCCTCTCGGTCTCAATGACTGCCAACTCTGTACGTCCTTTGTAAGGACAATTCTTATGATTCACCTGTTTGATCATTCACTGTCATTTGCTCATTTTTTATACTTTGGACTTTTACAGATATTGTATTTATATCTGAATAAATGTTGATTACAGATTTAAGTGTCAAAACATTTATACTTTCAAATCGTCTGTGTGTGTGTGTGTGTTGCTAATGCAGACGACTGAGATATTGTTCTGGGCTGGCAGTCTTCTAGTCTTCTTGGAATAATGACCAGCAGTTCACCAAGTGCCCCACTTACCCAATCAAATAGACCACAATGGTTCAACTGTTTTCCAAAGAACATACAACCCCGCCTTTTCATGCCACCATTACCTTATTACATTTCACGATTACTCTTATTTCTGAGCAGAACACTTCTGACGCCAGCGTCCCGATGGGCCTTGGCTGCAGCACCACTGCCCCCTGGCGGAGGAAAGCTGAGAAATAAAATAAAGCTGCGTCCTCGTTATCAGTGTAAAAAACAAGCTATGTATGACAAAAACTACAATGTGGTACTGATCTACCTAACCATAATATTGTATGTGTAATTACGTGTATTTAAAATAATACATGGATATTTTGGGTTCAGCACATGAGCAGGCAATAAAATGATAAGCTTTATTACATTGATTACTTTCAATTAGGCTTTGATAAATACCTTTACTTACCATGGTGCATATTTGATTGTAGGTAGCCAAGATAAGGTAAACAAATATACACTGATAAAAATCCAGCTTTCCATAGACAAGCTCAGTGTTCTTCTTTTACTTTGATGACAGATTTACACCCGTTTCCATAAAAGCATAGCCAAATCACCAAAACCACATCATTATCTTTAAAACTTTTATTTTGAAATAGGTTATCCTTTCTTTTAGCACAAGTGCAAAATGCACCCAAACAGCCACCTGAGGGAATTCTACATCTTTAAATAAAAAAACAAGCAAAGTGTACATTTATCGTACAAAATTCTCTTTTTAAAAAATTGCACAGTTTGTGTATAATATATATTCATACTTTTTCATTTTAAACAAACTTTAAAATAAAGGCTCAGAGAGTAAACAAAATCCACCAAATGAAAAATAAGAACACATTTCCCTAGAATTTAAAGCTGAGGAAACTGGAGACCCTGTTGTGTTTCTGTCCATCATAAATATTCATATTCATATGCAAGTCTCTTTACATATAGGCTCTGTGCTAGTGACTGGACAGACAATCAAAATTATTGCAAAGTAGTAAAGTTCTACTATAAAACATGGGAGGGGGGTACGGGTAAAAGCGTCTTTCAGCTCATCTCTCCAATAAAACACGCGGGACTCATTTCCTTTCACTCTTTTCTTCTGAAACGAACAGAAATTAGCTGGAGTCCCGCGCCTTCGGACGACGTTCTCAGTTTCACATTTACGGTGTGCATCAACAGAAACCCAACAGCATTCCCCCCAAACTCAACGCAACAAACAGCTCCTGTGTTTCCCTGACGGTTAAATTATTGTAGTTTTCTTTTTTAAAGTTTTTTTTTTTTTTTTCGTGAACTGTACCGCTGGAACGCGAGAACGTCTGGTTGTGGAGGAAGAAGAGGAGGAGGAGGAGGAGGAAGAACAGGAGGAACAGGAAGAACAGGAAGAGGAGGAAGAGGTGGGAGAAGACGAGGTGGCGGCGGCGATGGGGGCGGGGTCGGGGGTGAGGGGGCGGGGTCTGAGTGGGGGTCAGGGGTCAGCGGCGGTAGGGGTGGAAGCCCTGGACGTTGTGGTTCTGGCCGCGGCCGAACGCTGTGGCGGCCGACTGGGCCACGGCGGTGGCCTGGGGGCCCGGGGCCCCGTAGGACGCCGTCTGCTGGCTGAGGTCGGCGAACGTGTGGGTGGTGAACGCACTCAGGTCCTGGCCGTAACCTGGAACACACACACACACACACACACACACACACACACACACACACACACACACACACACACACAGAGACACACACACAGAGACACACACACACACACAGACAGAGACACAGACAGAGACACACACACTCACACAGACACAGACACACACACACACACACACAGAGACACACACACGCACACACAGACACGAACACAGAAACACACACACACACAGAGACAGAGACACAGACACACACACGCACACACAGACACGAACACAGAAACACACACACACACACACGTCAGGTGACCAATCTGCTCATTGGCAGATGATGGCAGTTAACAATATGGCAGTTAAGAAGATGGCAGTTAGAGGCGGTCACCGTTGATATGGTTCAGAGATCATAACGTGATGCAGAATTGTAACATTCTGATTGGATTCCTTGCATGAGCCCTTTTTTTTTGTCATGAACGTTTTTTCGGACCTTAATTCATCGGAGAAAATCAAATGAAGTTGCATTCCGCGCACTTAGCGTGGAGTTGTTGCGTAGCGGTGAATGTTTAAATTGAGTTTTGACTGATTTACAGTCGTAGAGGTGGCGATGGTTGTGGGGGTCATTAAGGAAAACAATGCCTTATCTTAAGAGAGGAGTGCAAGAACCGCTTATATATGCTACCGTTCAGCCACTAGGTGGAGACATTTCTCCCGGGCCACCCGACAGCACTAGATGGATGCCCAGGGAAGAAAGATTGGTTACTGGTTAATGGTTACTCAGTTGTGGTCCGTCCTCCACCAGTCAAAAGGTCTGGTCCTTCTACCAACCAACTGTTTAATTTAATTTCAAGACTTCAATCTCAGTGGTAGGTAGTCATTTCTCATCACTCCTAACCCGCCCACTGGGGCTAGTGGGGAGAACTCAGAAGATAACGCATAGCCAGAGTAAACCACCACTTTTACCAGCACTTTCCGCCCTGGGTCATCCACCCCCTGAGAGCTGAGATTAACAACACGTTCAAGGGGCAGAGAAGGGAGAGGGTCGAAAAAGAGAAATGATAAGCTAGATATAGAATATTTCCAAAGGGGTACCCAAGGAAAGCGCCCCAAAGAACGAGAAGGAAACTGAAGTTTTGAGGGGATCAGGACCGATCCCAACTGGCCCACAAGCAGGAATCTCTAAAAGAAATTGTAAATTGACGGGCAGCATTGTGTCCTTGAGCGCATCTTCCTTTGAGTCTCACCCCTTCAGCTACGATGCAGAGGCGAGAAATACGGTGGTGGTGGTGGTGGAGGTTTTAAAATGAGTGAATGGACACAAGGCAGCTACAACTACACAACACACTCTTTGACAATTAGATCATCCTTTTGGTTTTACAGCGGCAGAGCAAAGCAGTGCAGACGGCGAGAGAGAGAGAGAGAGAGAGAGAGAGAGAGAGAGAGAGAGAGAGAGAGAGAGAGAGAGAGAGAGAGAGAGAGAGAGAGAGAGAGAGAGAGAGAAAGAGAGAGAGCGAGGGAATAAAAAGCACAGACGCGGGTTATATATAGCTTCGTATAGTAAAACCACAGCCGACCTCAACAAGGACGTCGGGGCAAACAAAACCAAAACATCCAGATTGTTAAAAATGCATTTCCCCAACTTGGTAGACGAGAGGCCACAGCTGTACCTTTACTATACTCAGCACTTTGCTGTGCGTTGCATGGACGCGCCGGGTGTACATGCAACGCACACAAATAAGAGATCGAGGTGGCGGGAGGAGGAGGGAGGAGGAGGAGGAGGGATGGGCGGCGGCTCCACAGCTCTGACAGATCGCTACGTGGGTGTGCGGTCGGTGGAGGCAACGCTGGCACCTACCTGCACCACAGCCTGCCTGCCCATCGGGACCCTTACAGTGAGAGGTGCGCGTAGGCCCGTAGGCTGAAGGGTCCCGGGGGTAGGGACCCAGCCCTATCAGGAAGACGAGGAGACCAGGTTGGCTGGACCCAGATACTACCAGCGCCCCTCCCCCACCCCCACCCCCACCCCCACCGTCCTACCCCCCCATCCCACCCCCTGGATTCATGGCTTCAGCTGGCAGGGGTCTTAATGTATATTTAGACCTCAGTGCCGATGGTTTGCCTGGGAGGACTTGTGTTCTAACTCTGCTAACTCAGCAGTGAGCATCAGCTGCATCTGGATGTGAAAACAACAGAGCGAGAGGTGGTAGTGTGTGTGTGTCGGTGTGTGTAGTGAATGGTATTGTGTGTGTGTGTGTGTGTGTGTGTGTGTGTGTGTGTGTGTGTGTGTGTGTGTGTGTGTTTGTGTGTGTGTGTGTGTGTGTGTGCCGGTGTGTGTGTGTGTTCTTTTAAATGATGTGTTTCAGGGGTGTGTTTGTAAGGAATCGTGTGTTCTTTTAAATTGTGTGTGTGTGCGTGTGCGTTCTATAGGCTGCCTGTGATACTGATGGTGTACTGTGGGTGTCTATGCAGGCGGTGGACACTAACAGGCAGGGGGCAGAATGTAAGAAGAGAAGCAGATGAGCTGCAAACACTAAACAAGATGGACACCCATTCCCCTTCAACATAAACAACACGCTCACTTTAAAGGGGCTGTATGTAGAATTAAGTGGCCTCTAAACCTGACTTGGCAGTAAAGGAATATAATATTCATAAGTATGATTCGTTTGTGTATGATCTTGTGAGATTTCGAATCGTATTCGTTATTTTAGGATGAGCCCTTAATATCTACATAGGGGGCGGGTTCTATGCCACGAGGGGCCGCCATTTTGCTACGCCATGTATCTACGGTGGCCCAGAATGGACAAACGGCTCTAGAGAAAACGTGTTTCTTTTTATTCAATCCCCAAAAAAAAAGAAGCTTTTTCAGCTAAGCGTGTTATCCCCACAACTGTGACCCATTTGTGATACTTCTTCAGTTGTGTATGAACTGCGCCCCACACAGTGTGGTGTCGTACTACAAGGGTTGGAGAAGCTTTGCCCTCTATCGCACATTAAAATCCACCAGAGGCTAAACGACGCTCCGTACATCCACACACAGCCTGGCGTGACACTGTAAGTGTCCGGAAGCTTGACCTTCCACTGGCCGTGATATCAACATCCACCGCTGGCAGGAAAGAGCTCCACACATCCCAACGCTGTGGGGTTATATACAAGTGTCCGAGAAGATTAACTCTCTCGGACGCGCCTTGTATAGCCTGGTGAAGACGAGCATCTCTCTACTGCTGTTGAAATATCCTGTGTTGTTGGATTTCAGTTGGTTACAATCTGCAACCCCACTGCGATTGGCCGGCTAAATTCTACCCACCGGGCCTTTAAACCAGTAAAAGCCTGCGATGTCAACAGATAACCACAGGAGGGCGCTCAACTGGCAAAATGTATTTAAACCCTCCCACAAATTAAACACTTACTTAAATTATACTTTGAGCTGCGATAAGTTAATATAATTGATAAGGTTGTGATAATCACACTGAAAATACACTCAGCTTATTACACTAAAGATGCTGGACTGATCTTCTGAATTGGGCCTGGAAAGCTGCCATTGTGAATCCCCAGCGACTACAGTACAGGCGGAGTCTACCCTTCAGCTATCATACTAGTTATTCTGCCTTTTATTTAGATCGGTAGCCGTAAGACTCCACCCATGAAACCAATGGTTTGCTTAGAGGGAGCTCACAGCATGAATGAACAGAAAAGCCCTTCATAGTGCCGTATGAACCCAGAGGCCGTGTTCATTAGCTGGGTGGGTAAACATTCTAGACTCTTTGGAAACCATGAAAGTGCATTCTTTTTAGTTCTGCATTCCATTTCTCCACCAGCATTAGAATGCTTTTGTATTAAGTTGTCATGGTTTTCCCAAGGTACTAGAAGGTTTACCCACCAACTAACCAATATATTTAACCCAATTTGTATGTCATGCATCCCTTATATAGTAAATTATAGGATTATATATTCACCTCACGTGTGTGTGTGTGTCTGTGTCTGTGTGTGTGTGTGTGTGTGTGTGTGTGTGTGTGTGTGTGTGTGTGTGTGTCTCTGCGTGTGTCTGTGTGTGTGTGTGTGTGTGTCTCTGTGTGTCTGTGTGTGTGTGTGTGTCTCTATTACAGATATTATTTTTTATGGAGTAATTTGCTTCAGAAGAAGAGTAACATTGTGTAGGTTAAATGTATGAAAAAAAAATTATTATAGCTTATTTATTTTCAGTTTGTGTTTCAATTTCTCATCTGGGATTAATTAAGTTAATATGAAGTTACAATACTGTTGAATTTGCAGCCACTGGAAGGTTAAAATCTATCTATCTAAAGTTGGTGACAAAAATATTCTTTGTGGCATTTCTAACCTCGCCACAAATCAGTCTTTGACGGGAAAACCAAATTAAATCTTTTGTTCAATCATAATTTTATTTATGAAAATAGAAAAGTCACAAAATGACCCTGCAGCACAGAGACATTAACATAAATTAATAATTCTGTATCTCTCGAGATTCAAAAAGATCTAACAAAATATTAAGAAACATAAAAAGGCAGTTACTTGCCTCATTGACTCTTGTACACAGAGTCAATTCAATATTCCACGAACAGTCCTATTATAAATAAGTAATCATCAATAACAAAATAAAACGGTACTTAACAAATCCCCTTTTTGACCATCAGATGGCAGCACACATGTAGTTACTCTCTTTAACCAATGGGATCCTGCCACAAAGAAGCCCAAGGGCACTATCCCACACAAGCTCCACACTAATCCTGGAGAGAGAGTCTGTAGCCGACCAACTAATATCACAGAGGAATGAATCAACGTGAAACGGGGGGAGAGAAAAGCTTTATGCAAGACTGTGAAGCTACTTAATGGAGGTGCTGCCTTCAGGGGAGAGAGATAGAAGTAGCTGGATGGTTTGAGTGGAGAGGTTGGGCTAGAGTGTGCGAGTGTGTGTGCGCGTATGTATGTGTGTGTTTGTACGTGTGCGTGTGCTTAGATGTGTGTGCTTGTGTGTGTCTAGGTGTGCATACGTGTACGTTTTTGTGTGCATGCTTGTCTGCGTGTTCATGTGCGTGTGCGTAGATGTGTGTGTGCGGACGTGTGTGCGCACGTGTGTGTGCCTGTGCATGTACGTGTATGTGTGCTCGTGAGTATGAGTATGTGCGTATGTGTGTGCGTACATTGTGTGTGCCTGTGCATGTGTGTTTGCGTGTGTGCATGTGGCGGGGGGGGGGGGGGGGGGGGGGGGGGGGGACGCAGCCATGCAGCAGCTGTCATGCCACACACAGGAGACCGAAGCTAGCAGAGTCATCAGCAGGACGAAGAGGACGAGCGGCGACACAAAGAAAACGGCACACTTTAAGTCCTACCCCAACGTCCTCACGACACCCCATAATATCCCCCAAAACAAACGATAGAAGAGCAGATATACTGTACGGCGCGATGCAGGATGATCTAATTCAAACCAACTGTGACGTCCTGATCCTAAACCAATCCGGAGAGCAGCAGGGGGGGGTGGGGCCTTACAGTGATTGGTTGAGCCTCTCGGCCCGGGGAGGGGGTGGGTGGAGAGGGGGCGGGGCCAGGGGGGGGGGGCGGGGCCGGAGCGGGAGTCCGCAGTGTCTTCACGGCACAGCCGAAGGGGGGTGTGTGTGCGTCATGTGTGCGGGGGGGGGGGGGGGGAAGCATAATGTGTAGCGCCGTGTGAACTGAATGGTACCGAGGCAAGGCGTACGGCGCCGCACGGCCATCACACGCACACAGAGCGATAAACAAAAAGACCGAAAGAGACTGCGGACCTGGTGGGGTTTCTCGGAGACGCGCTGGGGTTCCTTTACTCACCATACTGGCTATAAGGGAAGTCGGGCTGCCCCGTCGGGGCTTTGCTCAAGTCCTGAGTAGGTGTGGTGGCGGGTGCGAATCCCAGCTGGGCCGCTCCTGGCGTGCTGGGCGGGGGGACGGCTTGCTGGGCGTACTGGTCGGCTTGAGGCGCGGCGAAGCTGTACCCTGTGGAGCAGAGCGCGAGGTGAGGGTGAGGATCGCGTCTCGCCCGCCGTCCGCAGCCCTTGAGCAAGACGCCACAAACCCCTCGCTTAAGGACTTTATAAAGCTTCAGCCTAACTAATTAATGGTCGTAATTCACCTGCAGTGTGAAGAATAAAAAACACTTCATTATTGATTAATTAACAAATGAAATGTCTTAATGATTTATAGTTCTACGCTCATTAATATGTACTGGTGTAGAGCAGAGTTTGAGTCACTGGGATATGGTTTAACGGTATTATTATTCCACTCCGTCACTATGTACTGGTCCAGAACAGTGTTTGAGGAACTGGGATAAAGGTTAGATGGTATTATTATTAAACTCGCCATTAATATGCACTGGTTTAGAACAGGGTTCGAGTCACTGGGATAAGGATTAGACAGTATTATCAGCATGCTCTCGGAGGATGTGAGGATTAGATATGGGATCAGAAGGTAGGTCGTATAACGGCCTGTGAAGCCCTTCGAGGCCGCCACCATCATCCAGGGATACAGAGAGATGGTTGATTGAGACGGTGATTCTGTGTCCCAGCACGCGTCGGTCTGTCCAGTTGTGCCAGTACTGGCCACCGATGGAGGGACCCGGTGGTTCCACCTTATGACCCACACATCCCCCTGACTCTACGATGAGTCGAGCGATCAAAGCGCTCGTGATCGGATCCACCAGACACCGCTCCTCTGCAACGGGCACCGGTCATTGGACGGGCATTACCATTTTATGAATGGACAACGACACAGTGCTCGATATCTGAGAGCTGGATCAGAACAAATGGTCGACGGTAAGTGGACGGCATTGACACCGCGCTCTTCTTACCAGTGGCCACTCAAAGCACATTACTGTGTCGCCTAACATTCACCCATTCATGCACGCATTCACCCATTCATTCACACACCGATGGCGGAGTCCACCATGCAAGGTGACAGCCAGCTCGTCGGGAGCAGTCAGGGTGAGGCGTCTCGCTCAGGGACACCTCCACTCTCAGCTAGGAGGAGCCGGGGATCGAACCAGCAACCTTCCGGTTACTACCCCAGTGTAGAACACTGTAGGGCCGGTCAGAGGTACCGGGTTCGATTCCCTTATGTATAAGCAGCTCCGTGGCGGTGTGTGTAGTGAGGACGGTGGGGGGGGGGGGGTACTGACCGAAGGGGGCCGTGGTGCCGTAGGCCTGCTGGGGGTAGCCCTGGGGGGCCGCGAAGCTGCCGGCCGGGGTGGTCACCAGGAAGGCGTTGAAGGGAGACGGGGGCTGGGCCGGGTTGGCCCTCCCGGCGGTCAGCGGCGGGCCGTACCCTCCTGGAACCACGGCAACGGGACGCATTCATAATCATAATCATAAGGGATTCTTTATTATAGAGAAGGCTAACACTTAGACACTTGAGGTAACCTTAGGTCAGAATCTACCAGAACGTTGATGCAAGGTAAAAGTTACAAACTACACAGGATATACAACTGTGTCTTCATTGAGTCTGCCTCGAGTATGAAAAGTGCTACATAATAATAAAGTTGCCTTGCCTGCAGTAATTAAATAGGTATACTAATTTAGAACATTTTTAAATACCATTCAAAATGATCAAAGTCTCATAATGATGATTAAAGCATTCATTTTGAATCGGCGGCGGCGGGGAAGTGCATAATTGGAGGGAATGCAGTGCAGCAGGATAATATTCATCCTCATCCGAGCCTCCACCACGGCGACGTTAAGAGACGACCGGCGGCGACCGGCGATAACACTCCGCTCTCCTGGGGTCTCTGAGAACCGCTGCCGACTCCACCCTCTCCTGACTCCTCCCTCCCCTGACTCCTCCCCCTCCTGACTCCTCCCCCCTGACTCCGCCTTCTATCTGCTGTGCCTCCTCCCTCCCCTGACTCCGCCTCCTATGTGCTGAGGTCTCTCCTGACTCCGCCTCCTATGAGCTGAGGTCTCTCCTGGCTCCGCCCCCTCTATGCTGAGGTCTCTCCTGGCTCCGCCCCCTCTGTGCTGAGGTCTCTCCTGACTCCGCCTCCTATGTGCTATGACTCCGCCCCCCTGACTCCATCCCCCTCTGTGCTGAGGTCTCTCCTGACTCCGCCCCCTCTGTGCTGAGGTCCCTCCTGGCTCCGCCCCCTCTGTGCTGAGGTCCCTCCTGGCTCCGCCCCCTCTGTGCTGAGGTCATTAAGCCCCCAGCTCCCCTCAGCTGGCGTCTGACCCACTTCACAGCGCGCTGCGCTCCAACAGCGTGAGAGCGCCGTCTGCGTGGAAGTCGTTTACCAAATATTGACTTTTTGATTCTCTTTGTTCTTCTGCGTCTAAACGGCCGTGGCGGGGGAGTGAGACAGAAGAGCTGTTCTCAGAAGAGCCTCACACTGAGAAACGTTTCCTGAGCATTAGACCAAGTTTCAAATCTTCTTCTTCTTCGTTTGAGCAGAAGCGTTCAATCAAAAACAACCCGCGAGGGCGTTTCGATTCCCGTCGTTAAGGAGCAGGTGAGGAAGGGGCGTCTTGCTCAAGGGCCGTCAGGTAGACTGCGGACAAACCCCCCCGACCACTAGACCGTCCCTAATGCCCCCCCCTCATGAATTAATGGCCTGGCTCCGAGTACCAACTGAGCTGAATCTCTGAAGAGGGGACACTTGTGTGTGAGCACCTCAGTGGTTTGATCGCACAAACATTATTTATGTTAGGATTCTAATATATTATTATTTATATTTATATGTATTTCTATCCTGAAAGGATGCCAAGACACCAAGTTGTGTACATTTGTACTGGCAAACATATTCTCTGATACTCAAGAGTTGATCTTATTTTGTTGATCTGAACTGCTCCATCTGTTGATAAATCTAAAACACGCTTTAGAAAACATATTTTAAAGCTGAGAAGGCACAGAATCGTTCATTATGGGCTCAGTCTTCTCTGTTCCAAAATCCAACGTGCTCAATGGGATTCAAGAGCTGTTACAGTTACTCCTGTTTCTACTCGTGGTAAGAGTAGAGACTAGTGTTAAATGGCTACGTAATAAATGGCTGCTTACTTTTTTGTTATTACTGAACCTGTACGTGTATATTTACATAAGCTTGTTTGTACATGTTTAGCACTCTTGCGAGTCCCCCACTGTTAAGCAGTGTGTTTGTGTGTAACAAGTGATACATGATTAAAATACATGAATAATACATAATTGACTAATTAACTATTTCAAACAGAGATAAACTGATCTCCAGACTCGACATAACATATTCAGGATAGGACTCCATAGCCGGTTCACAGCAGCTTGTAAAGGCTTTGTCGAGCCACTGGTAGGAGACCAGTCTGTCCACACATGCAGTGATATCCCCCCCATGAAAATGTCCTCAGGGCTTGAGATATCAGAGCTAGCCTAACCAATAGCAGAAGGGGGCTAGCACCCATTCAAGGCTGCCATCTGTCCCAAACGTGCAAAGAATTATCAGTCGCTACAGCTTTTGTGAACAAGACGATAACAAAATGTAACCGTCCTTTGTGCTGTTGGTGGACAGAGAACTGAGGGGACAAGGAGTGTACAAGGCAAGAGGATCTCTCTAACGACACAGGACTTAGACGCACGCCGGAAACACAATGATACTCCATGCTAACTATTTACACATACACACAACACACAAACATACAAGACCGCGATATTTCAGTTAGAAGGCCGAAACTTACCTATGGCTTGACCAGTAGTAGACACCCACACTCCTTGAGACAAAAAGAAAGCAAAGGTTTAATTTGAGAAGGACGGAAGGGAAATATTGACAGGGAGGGGGGGAGTGGAAAGCATTAGTTGAGTTAAGGCTGGCTTAGTTTTGGTATAAAGTCCAAAGCGGTTTCAGTTGAGGTAATGTGGCTAAAGGTGAGGGTGCACGTAAGGGCTAGGTTAGACAGGGTCATGTTTTCCGGGGAACGGCGCCCGGTAAACAGAGGGTCTTTGTAACACATGGAGGCCAGTGGAGACAGAACTGGGGAGAGGGGTGGAGATGGTGGGGGAGGGTCTATTCTCTGTGCTCTGGGATCCATTCCCACTCACCCTGTGGCCCGTAAGTCTGTTGCCAGCCCTGGGCGGGCTGTGTCGTCCAACCATTAGCCGTGCTCAAGATGCCTCGGGGCCCCCACTGTCCGGGGCCGAGCTGGCCGGGGGCCTTGCTGTCGCGAGGCTCCGCCTTCTTGGCTTCCACCTGGACAAAGGACAAGGAGGAGACGTTTTTGCGAGCCCCCCCCCGTGTGCGACGGCTGAAGGGCGCCCTAGTCTAACACAACTCTGTCCTAACCAATGGCAATGAGTTCTCTCTAGGGCAGCTTGAGGAAGGCTCGTTTTTTTTTTTTTTTTTTTTTAAATACTACTACGGTGTCAATGTTTGGCCCAATGTGTCGATATGACGACTGGCGTGACTATCGCTGGATATGTTGGAAAGCCGTGGAGCTATGTGTCTCAGGTACGCCCCAAACCAATTGGGAAGGCAATGCATTGTATAGCAATGCTGAGGGGATGCAAAGAGTGTTACAAAAGGGAATTGGGAATCAGGGAATACAGTACAGCAGAATTGATGATATAGGTATGTACCTGAGAAACATAGAGAAACATAGGAATGTAACTTTCCTTTGGCTAATTTCCGCCTTTGTGATGAAATACATCTATTGGAAGATTAAGACTTACCTGTCTCCTGCTAATGCTTAAATAATCGAATTTGCATGAGTCGAGGTAAAGTTTTAAGGGGGGAGGGGGGAAGCATCAAGAGAGATATTTGTACGGATGAGCTAACAGATTAAGTTACACATGCAGATATATATACAGTTGAACTGTTCATTTAAGACAATCTCAATTTGAATCTTCAAACTGTGTCAAACGAGTCGAAAATGAATAGGCTATTATCGTTGCTGAATTCAAAGGCACACTGTTGCAAATACGCAATAGAAAAACCATCGGAGTACACCAGCTTTAATCGCATCTAAAAGTGTGTGACCTGCAGCGAGAATACTCTGTTACTTTCGTTTTTTATTATCTATGTGGTCGCCTTCCAAATATAAAACGTCCTCGTGCATTTATTGTTGAATCCATGCATCACGACCAGCAGTGCGAACATCACCGTACACGGTGACTGGGTTAATTGGCAGCGGCGTCGGCCAATCGTCCCTCTCGAGGGTCTGACAGTTTATCCTCACATCTCGCCCCCACACCTCCCAGCCATTTGCCTTCCGTTTTCACGTGGCCTAGTAAAAAACTTTGAGGCTCTTATCAAATAAACTAGCAGTTAACCAGAGCAGTGAAGGAGGCTGAGGACTAAGAGAGAGAAAGAGAGATGGAGATAGAGAGAGAGAGAGAGATAGAGGGGGGGGGGGGGGGGGCGGTCCAGAAATAGACTGAAAGGGTTGAGTTATTGGGGTCACCTTGCGGGGAGGAGAACGAATGGCAAATTCCTCCCAGCTTTAAGGTGTTGCCATTTTCCCTGCCTCCCCTCTTCCTTCTCTGTCGACCTAATTACACGCACATGTTCCCTGGCAGCGCCGCGGCGGCTGCTCCCAGCGCCGCTATACCTGTTCGCGTCTCCCGTGGGTCTCTCGCGGGCTTTCGAGTGATGGATACCGTGACTCCTGCGCCGTCCCCAGCAGCGGCGCGGGGATTTGTGCCGCAGTTTGATGTGTTCCCATTTCTAATTTTGTAACTCATATCTCCCAGCCTCCCTCAAGTCCCAACGCATGGTAATGTCAACCCAAGAACAATGGCTACCGTCGAGGCCGTTTGCGCCGGGAAAGCAGGCCAAAGTCACGGGGAGCGGGCGGGTGGGGGTGTGTACAGGTACAGCTGGATCAGTTACGCGCTATTGACAGTGTGTGTCCTTATCTCCGGCAGGGAATAAATAACGTTTTATTTCATGAGGACGGCCGTGCCACCCTGGTGACGCTTTTCCATCGCCTCGGTTATGAATGACTCGAGAGCGAAGGCGTGAAAAGAAAGTTGGACTCGTTTTTTTTACGAGATAAATCGCGGCTGTCTGTCCGAGGGGAGGGCGGGAGAGAGGTTGAACGTGCTTCTGAGTTTGTTTCCTCTGGTAGTGTGGGTATGAGCGGCTGATTGTGAACGCCCCACTGGGGACGGAGTAATGAATCTATGGTGTTAAACTGCTGCTAAGTCCCCTTTTTTTGTCTAGACGTAAGAATACAAGAATGGCTTCGCATAGCAAGAGAATATTTTAACGTTGCCGCCTTTCAATGTGACAGCAGTGTCGGCTACAATAAAGTAATACAGGACGATATATACAAGTCGGTTGACATAGCGTAGGAATCCGTTTCTCCCTGGATACCGCAAGCACTCGACAATCTGGCACACCCAGGGGGATAAATCAAACGCACATTTGAATGCGGGGAAGGGCTGACACAGTGTGGAGATTCTTCAATTGAGGTCACTTAGTTAACATTTCAAACATGTTGGCGTGTAACTCAAAAAACAAGTGACCTGCCAACAAAACAGAAATGAAACAAAACTGATAAATGACCAATCCTTTAGGTGATTCTTAATAATAATAATCCTTTAATTGCTGTTTTGACCTTGTAATTGCGGGTGAGAATCAGAACCCAGAGTATATTTTTAACCAAGTGGATTTAAATACGAAAAGCAGTTTGCACAGCCTAAAGGAGAGGTCAGTTTACACCAAGCCTTGGGCGACATTGGATTCTGTAAAGCTTTAATTATCGCTTCATCTGAAATATTATGAAATATTTAAACTAATAAACTAGCAACTTATCGTAAACCTTAAACTAAACCTTATGCTGGTGTTAATGCTTAAAAATGGTCCAACAAATGAAAAAAAATGAGATTTATCGTGTATCTATAGAGTACAGTAATCTAATTCCTTCGTGCCATCAATACACACGTACTGGGGAGTAGCGCGATGGGCGAGTCTACCACAGCATAGCGCCTTAAGCCAATCCGTCTGACCAGTCGCCCAAGCCTCCGTTGGTCTCGAGGGGTAAAATAAAACTACAACTACACACTTTTTTGCCCATGATGTCGTGATAATGCATGTTGACAGCCTGGTCCACTGACTGCTCGGCCTCGAAAGTAATAAATCCAAAACCTAGCCAACGACCAAGAGTGAATCAAGGTAGCAGGGGTTGTGACAACACAAGATGAAGAACAGTATTGGGCGTCAGCAGAGAGAGAGGGGGATCCGTCAAGACTGGGCCCCAGGGGGCCGCGGGGGTTCGGATGAGGTCGCAGGGCCGAGGGGGGTTCCTCGCTACACCGTGGGGGGGGTCTGAACCCGAGACTTAACGTACAGAGCGTTTGTAATGCACGGAATGGCAGGTGAAGTGGCCAATCGACTACATCGTCTCCGGGTTACTTTAGCTGTGTTTGAGGTGCCAATTGGTCCAATACGAGTTTGTTTGACTTCATGCCGTTTCATCCAAACCCCGCCTTGATCCGTCCCTTGGTATGTCGCTGCACAGCACACACTGTCAGCAACCATTGTTAATGCAGAACAAAAAAATCATGAGGAAACACAAGATTTACACGGCCTAAAAGCTTTCTCCAAGCTTTCCCAAATTGAAAAAGATCTTATAGTTTTTGAGTAAGCCAGGATAAGCCCTAAAATGGTAAATCACTAGTACTGCTCACAGGAATAACACAAAGATATAGGCCATTGCTGCTTGCTTTATTTTAATTGCAGTGGTGCTGTTGTGAGTGCATGGGGAGTATACAAAGTTCTTATCAACAGATCACTCAATCCGAAATCAATACCTCGTCGTCAGAAGGTAGCCTTCCATGACAACGGGCTGTCACTCACAACCAAGGGGTCGGTACTAAACTACAGGCTCTAAGATTCTCTAACTGACTCCGGGATCGGGGGAGTGGCTAATAAAGTGTTCAGAGAGCAAGAGTGAGCGAGAGAGAGACTCCGCTGGCTCTCTGGGTTGATCCACTTTCCGGCTCTACTTTGGTAGCAGAACTGGGTTCCGTGAGCGCATCTCCACTTGGGGACATAACCTGATTTCAATTAAAGGTCCTGCGAGACAAATAACACTTTAAGACCTCTATTAGATTGCCAGGGCGCTCCCTGACGTGCTGGCCTATTGCTATTAATAAGATCTGTCATTGACCCGTCATCACGGCATCCAACCTCGCCATCGATTCAGAACTCTTGAGTTCTGAGGATATAAACGGCGACACACATTTTCTGCCGAATTAAGGCCAATGTCAACCAGTTGGATGTATTCGTTCCTGGGTCATCTATTCTTGAGTATACAGCCCTTGAAAGTAGTTTACTGCTGCTGAAAAAGGCCTGAGTCATAATAAAGGTGTTCCTAACCAACTTACTAACTAACTAACAGTTTTTGAACTAAGGGACAAACTCCACCGCTGTGACTCAAGGCAGGTGGCTCAATCACTCTGTGATATAACTTTGTATAAACACCACTGTGAGCAATTTGTATTACATTTTAACTTATTTTTTGTTTTTTGGCCTGTACCTCTGTGGTACCAGTCAATGCACATTAACCTAAAAAGGAGGAAAGATCAATCTTAAAAAGAGACAGTTAATCACATTCAAACCATTCAGAAAGAGAACAGGGACAAGAAAAATAGAAGGACTTACTTACAAACATACTTAAGTTTCTACAGAAATGAGAAAACACACTAAACCAAAATAGGACATACGCATCAATTACGTCTAAATTAAAAGGAAAGAAAACTTATTATGTTGTTCCAAGTAAAAGTTTTTTTAGTGAAAAGAACACAATTAAATCTATTCTAGATTATGCAATGATCGTAACTTGTGCACTACACCAAGTTAAATTCAGATGACAAACTATTCACTTGGTTCCTCCACAAAAGAGTCAATGGGGTTTGAAGACAGGGGTGTAAAACGCAGACAACAAGACGGGAAATGTTCGTTGTTGCGTTGTGCGGACAGCAAATATAACCGTTTACATGTAAGATTGCGTGTCTTGATGGAGGTGATAGAATCCTAGTTTAAAGGGCGTCATTGCCAAGCGAACTCCATCCATGCTAATTTAACGAGGAGCATTAAGTGTGCATGACCTACAGTTGCACGGACCTTAATTCCTCCAATCGTTGCACCATTGCAATATTCAGGCATAGATTTTAAACGTTTTACTCTGTGCAAAACGTCTTTGAATTGCAATAAGACTGGTTTGGTCATTCTGGCTCGAACCGTACGGCGGCTATCTGAGTGGAACAGCTGTGTGTCTGCACACCATGCAGCTCCCCCTGCAAGCTTCAGCACACTCGCTGTGAAGCCTGCTCCCTCTCAGCGTCCTTATAGACCGTAGCGGCCATCTTCGTTCCATCTTTGTTCTAAATCCTCGCTGGGCGGGGGGGCGGCTGAATGCAGAATTCAGGAGTCCGCAGAAACCTCCCCCCTCCCCCCTACCCCCCCACCCACCTAGCGTTTGGAACCAAGATGGTCGCCCGGCGAATAAGGCCAGACGACCGTCCCATGCCAGTCACGGGAGCGCGTGTGCAAGTCGTGCACTTAAATCAACAAAAACACTGCCACCAAAACACAGCCAATCACATTACATCGTGGAGGTTGGGGGGGGTGGGTGGTAGTGGGGGGCGGGGGGTATGCAAATGCTGCGGACGGCCGGGCCGGCCTGCCCACGGTGAAGAACAATGCGGCGCGCGGCGCGTCGAGTGCGTTATTTTAAGCGAGGGGGCTGTGATTCATGAGCACCTCGCTTGCGTGCTTCAAAAATACACCTAAACTACAGATGCGGTAAAGGGTATGTACCGCTGTCGGGTTTCAGGTGTTACAGCACAACGGAGGCACGGAGGTGTTTCACAGGATGACTCGCAGCCACGTTGATGAGCGGCACAGACGGGCTCGCCACTAGCTGGGTGGTGTATGGTACGAAAGCGTTTATAACGGTGCGTCTGTCACCGGTACCTCCTCGTTATAAACGGCGATGGGAGTGGGAGACAGTGGGGCTAAAGGGGCTTTGGGTCCTGTCCCTCCCCACAGTGACGGAATAGTTTGTCATGAGATTTAAGATGGTGAGGTATGGAGAAGGGGGGAGGAGGGAGAGAGGGGTGGGGGGGGGGGGGAAGAAAAAAAGGGATCAGCTTTTACCTCGGGGCCTCTGCTTCTCCGCATCATAGATCATTACCACCTCGGTGACCTTGGACAACAAAGCAAAACAAGGGCCCGTGGTTTAGCGCACCGCGGACACACCGGATACACACCTTCCCCTCTCTCTTTTTATTATTCTACCATTCATTAATCCCCGACTCCATTTTATCCACTTTATTAATTCCCCCCCCTCCCCTCCCCTCCCCTTTTCCACCTCCACCCACCCGATTGGCCGTTGCTTTTATGGCAGCCAATGACCCCTTCTCAATGTCACACACATCATGGGGGAGGGGGGGGGGGGACCCCTCGGTGCTAGGCTACGTGAATCTGATTTGCACGGGGCAATACTCACCACTCCAAACCTATTGAAATAGTCCCTGAGTTCGGGCTCGCCGCAGTTATGTGGGATCCCGCCTACAAATATCTTCTTTGACTTATTGCTATCGGCCTTGCTGCCCTTCTGAAAGAGAACAGGAGTGGGCGCGTGAGTGTCACGGCGGCTTTGGAGACGAAACAAGGAGAATGAATGAATGAATGAATGAATGAATGAATGAATGAGGGACACAGGGAGGGAGCCGGCCAGCCTTCATCTAGAGTGACAGCCCAACGGAGGCCCTGGCGTGGTACCCTGGGGTTTATTCTTAACATGTCAAGTCAAGGCAAACACTGGCCTACACACATCACAGAACACGGGTGGCTCCACGGCTGCACTATCTCTGAGCCTTTTGCCGTTTGCTGTTCACGTCGCTGCTTTGAGCGTGTTATTATAACCACGTGGGAACACTAGCGAATAATATGGGTGAAGGATGCTGTGAAATAAGGTGAGAAAGGATTCGGCATCTACATTTTCCGTTATACATTACACAACAGACATCAAATATGGCAGTTAATATCCTTTTTTTTTTAGGCTCTTGTTAAATATAAGTAGAGATTTATGTTATTTTCAAGAACAACTTATATACTTGCATGCGTCAAAATAATGAAGAATAAATGAATGGATCTATTCGTATCAAGGCTTTTTTTCTGAGGTCTATGGTAAATTTGGTACAACCTTAACAAGACAATAGAGTGTCTCACTACGGACACCCAGATTCAGCAGAGGACACACGCACACGCACACACACGCACACGCACACACACACACACACACACACACACACACACACACACACACACACACACACACACACACACACACACCTTACCCAGCCCTCCTTGGTTCGAGATTTTTCAGGTTGCATTCCTCTGGGAGTACAGGGCTTTGGGTCAATCTGATGGGGGAGAGTGAGGGAGAGAGAGACAGTTTGTGAGGGAGGAGGGAGAGGAAGGGAGGGAGGAAGATACCGATAGGAGGAGAGAGAAAGGAGAGTGTGTGCGAGAGAGAGAGGAGAGGGGGGGGAGATAAAGATAAGAGACAGGAAGAGAGGTTGACCTTAACACTGAATGAAAATCACCTTCAAACGTTCCAGAGCCGGCCTCATGTAAAAGGCACACCACACACACACACACACACATTCCCCACACGTATTCATTCATGTAATTGTGTGATAAATGAACCGCATGCCCTTCAAGACAACCACCCACAGGGTTATTTATTACATGCTGACACAGAAGCACAATTCTTTTTAGGGAACAGACATCACCTCTTCATTTACAGCAAATAATCTGCATGCATTATTCCAAAAACTAAAACACGCCCTTTTTCGATGATTTGGCTTTCAGACCGGTAGATCTGGTTTGGGAAAGACATAGCGATAGAAAAGTGGTTCCTGCTTGTTCCCTGCAGGCGAGAGCAGCTCTATCCTTCATAAGACCCGACTCTAAGCAATCATTACAGAGAGCAGCGGGCTGCAATTAGGGAGGTCACAATAAAAGGAAGTGCGCTTGTTAATAATTTAACAGTGAAGTCGATGTTTAATACCAAGTGCATTACTCCAGTTCAACACACACTGCATCACATTAATTAATTGCAATAAAATAACAAAAGACCACTCCATTATCACGTCACTGTTTGAATACGGTTTTAAGAGACGTGTATTATCATCGTTATTGATTGACCCTACGAGTTCAGAGCGTTTGACACATTGACTTTGGTCTAAAATTCCTACACTAGAACAACATTTGTCTGTTTCAGTCATATAGGCATCTTCAACTCTCAGATACACACTCACTCTAGCAGTCAAATTCACATTCACTCTAGCTACCACAGTCTGCCCAATTCAGACAGATGCCAAACTTCGGCGGTCATTCTCCACCGTCGATTCAGATACTTACATTTCTGCCATCGAGGTTATGAGGTTTGGTCTCCAGCACTGTCCGCACACAGTTGGGGTCTTTGAATTTGACAAATCCAAACCCTCGCGACTGATTTGTAGATTTGTCCTTCATGATGACACAATCTACCACCTCCCCGTACTGTGAAAAGTAGTTTCTCAGCGTTTCTGAGAGGAGCAGAAAGCAACAGTAGTGTTACCGCCAGGGTATTTAACATCATGTGGCAGCATTATGAAATAGTATGTTACAATGTGTGACCTCTGTACGTAATAGTATCCAATGCCAACGCTCAATTTCTGTGGCACACAACAATTATTAACACTCACAATGTGAAATGATATGAAATTAAATTAAAATAATTGTGTCTAAGGTATGCATTAACCTTTTTGAAATTCTAGTAACTTTAGCAAATACTTTTTATCCGAAGAAATGAATTCCTGCCGTCATTCAACTAATGCAAGGATGTAGTCTGCATGTAGACAACAGCAGTTACGGGGGATTGAACCCAGAGTCTTCTACTGGCTTATGGAAACTCCTTGACCTACACTATCCACTGCTAGTTGGATTCCTTCACATGATTGGATTATGAAAATATATTATATGATATTCGATGAGTCTCAAAGAATTCATATATATTAATATATTCCTGCTATATAAGTCACTGATATACTGTAATAAACGCTCAAAAACACTTGGTCGAAATTAAGACAACAAATTTTCTTATTAACCGCCTGTAAATTAAATATCAATATTGTTGATTTGAAAAATCAATACATGCACAATCTTATCTGTACCCCCTCCTCATCGCTTGAATTGATAGTGACTGACGGGAAACAAGGATGTAAAAATGATAAGAGTCTCAAAGATAGAGAGAACTGATCCTGATGCAGTCTACTGGTCTTCGGCGAATGCTGCAGCGACGGTAAAACTAGCAAATGTATACCTTCCGTAAAAAAAACGATCTGAAAAAGACCGGCACCCTTCGAGAACACAACGCATTGATCGACCGCCATCCAACACGCATGATACGGAGGTACACGTGAAGGAGATACAGTGTCACTACTTGCCCTTGGAGGCAGGGCGTGCATGTTTCAACAAACGGAACGGGAATCTTAGTAATTGCTTTCCTCATTGCTTTGTTAAAAAGGCCCGGGGGTATTGGGTGAGAACACAAGCACGCCTATACAGCCAGGGCTGTGGCCACCCATCCAGTTGTGAGGAACTCGGTGAGAACGAGCCTGCTGCAAGTTCGCTCTGCGATGGTCAATGAACCGAGGGTAAGAGGAGGGCTATGAACGCCCAGGGCTACGGACAAGCTCCTCTTGGGACAAACGGGAGGAGGAGGAGGAGGAGGAGGAGGAGGAGGAGGAGGAGGACACAGAGATTGTACCGGACTCTGAATAGACGCAAGCATCGGAACATAACATGACCTTGTAACACACATTGCATCAAATAACACAAGAACACAACAAAAAAACAAGGACAACCCACACGTCTGATTAATTGTGCGTTACTAACTCTAGCCCATCCAGTAATTCTATTGTACGGAAATGTCACAAAGAGCAATGAATATTTACTGTACTAGGTACATAAGATGGTATGAACAATGAACTCACCTTGTGTTGTACTCCAGTCTAAGCCACCCACAAACAGTTTCCTTTAAATAAACGTTAAACAGTTAAAAATCGAATAGCACCAAATCCCTGTATTTGACAGAAGTTTGGTTTTGGCAGAGTATACAAGCACAAATTACACACGAGTCCCCCTGGCAAAACATATTCCAATCAAGCAATGTTATCCAATCTAAAACATGAAACCTCATCATCCAGCCAAGTCACAACACAGTAGTTATCAACACAGTAAAATACGGCGGCTCGCTTTCCACCAAAGTTACTGCATCGACCCAAACACATAACGCTGCCTGCACCTCTCATGCAGTCATTCACAACGAACGGCTTGTTTTAGTTGCGACAAACCCCCCTTGTTTCCACTTCTCCTGCCACGTACATGCAGCGGGCTCACACCAACTTCCGATTGGAGGGACCACGGGGGATGCTCAGATGATGCTCAGCGCTCTTCCCATGCATGCGATGGGGAACCAGCGAGCGCAGAGCATAGCACTTGCAGCGGCATCTTGCAGCGGTGACAGCTGACCACATACATGCTGACTGGGTGAGAAGTTTTATCCACAGCTTCAACCAGCAGCCATACAAGCGGGTAGTTTGTATTTAACGCAATTTAAAACCGGTTTAGTGATTCGAGTTAATCATAACGGTGATCGCGTGAAGGACCGTGACCCCCGGTGATGTGTCAGAGCGCTGCGGCGAAAGGCGGCTCCGCTCCCGGGACGATGCCCGCTAAACGTCCTCGCGCTGGCGGATCCACCAGAACCACTCTCGCTTTAATAGCCTCTGCTAGCGCAGCGACGTGCACACTCCAGCTCATTAAACAACGCAAACACCGCGCCAAAAGTGGCGCCGCGTCACCCGGGGGGTTGAAACTGCAAGGGGCAACCCCCGGTGCCATTATGGCCCCGTGCCTTCAGGTGAACCGTGGAAACCGCCCGGTCCCGGGGTGTTACCGGGCACTCTTTGGTCGACTTTACACAGGCTAGCTATGCGGCTAACTATAAACGCTAGCCTAGCTCGCTAGCTAACGTTAGCTGTCAGATGACAGCTCGGGAAGAGAGAGACTCGGTCCCCGCTCTCAAGTTGCGATTTAATTAAAAGTCCCATGGCCAGAGCGGCGCGATTCGAAGCGATCTTACCCGACTTCATCTCCGGCTAAGTTGTTGTTCATGTCTGCGGCTGTATTGGGGGGCTCGGTGCGCTGGAGCCGGCTTGGTGCTTCAGTGCTGCCCCTCTACAGACTGAGAGCCGAGGAAGGTCACTCCGCTCTTTGGTTCAAACCGCTCTGCGCAGTGACGCCGCTCCGCCGCTCCGCCACGGGCCCCCCGCGGGAAGCAGGCGCACTTAAAGTGGTACATTTCAGATTCAGATTAAACTTTATTGTCATTGTGCAGACTACGTGTAAGTGCAAAAGAGCAATTATGGTGCAGTTTGAACATGATTGTCATATAGTGTAATATAAGTACAGTACATCATAAATAATAAGTTAATTTCATTTATTTGGCCGTTGGATTGGCTTCACTGTCTTTTGGAAGGATCTTCACAAATCTATGAATGCAAAGGAATGAAAGTAAATGTTGGAAATAAATTAACCACTAACGGTTTACTTTACAATATTGCACTCCAATGCAATATTGATGTCATATTGGGCTTGAAATGCATTGGGATGTTGGGTTCGACTCAAACACGTTAGGTCTGGTACTGGACTTCACGGCTGCGTTAAAGTCAAGTGTTACTGTGTCAGATAGTCTTAAGACCTTTCACGCTAAGACGGATTAATTATGAATGCTTCTGAATGGTTATTTTATGCACGTTGCTAAATTATGTTTAATCATTTTGTTTTTGTATACATATCGGCCTAATTATGTTATTTTTGGGAAGCAGGACTGACCGCAGTAACGCTCAGCCACGCCCCCCCCCCCCCCCCCCCCCCCCTCCCCCTGCAGGGAGCCGTAGAGCCGTAGCCGTCGCCGAGTCCTTAATTTCCAAATATGTAAACAGATTCTGCTATATCTTGATGAGAATGGTAAAGGAAGGGGGAGGGGGGATGCCCACAGAATAAGAGGGTATGGAAGCCCTGAGAATAAATGACGAGCGGAATGTTATTGTGATTAGTACAGTGCTCTAATGACCCCATTATTAGACTGACACTGATAATTATAATTAAATGCTCGATTGGAATTATTTTGACAAATGACATCTGTTATTATATTATGAGATATTAGTTATGAGTTCATTCCTGGCACTTGGTTAGCATCCTTACTGTAACGACAGCGATATATTGTTTTCTCTCCTGCTCACAAATGTACTTATGTACTTGTAAGTTGTTTTGGATAAAATCGTCTGGTAAATGCCGTAAATGTAAAACATTTAAATGTAATGATATTGCTTTTTTTTGCAACAGCATTTCTATCGTTGTGAATAGTGAGAGTGGTAATTGCATTAGGCCTACATAGACCTAATTCAATAGATTAGCATCTAATATAAAATAGTTCCGTTTTAATGTATGACATTGTTTTTACTCGTCCAGGCATATTAGGAAAAAAAGTAATCTGCAAAGCTAAATATATTTCCTGTGGTGTTAGATTGTTGGACAGTTTAACATACAGTATAGACCAGCAGTGGTATCAGTTTAATATCCTCGAGGTAAAGTTTAGGTGGCAATCCTTATGACCCTTTTCTAATTTACATACACCCAAACCTTCAGGAAACGATGCAAAGTGCATCACAGAAATGCATTCCAACTGTAAAGCTTAAGGCTAAAGAAGTCATTCATAAAAGGAAGATTCAAACTTTTTATATTTAAAAACTCAAATACAGTTGAAATGACTAAAGACTTCTATTATTGCGGTATAACATGAAGGAAAAGCTTTTAAGCAAGGTACATGAGGCAACTTCACTAAGCTGCATGTGCATTGTGTGAACGATTATATTATAAAAAAGTATTTAGAAGAGAAAGTTTACTTCTACACACTGGCATCACTGCAATATCATCCGTTTGACGTTTCCTGACCTCCTTAACATGTTCATTCACGTGTCCTAAGAAGTACTGTTTCAGACAAACAGGTTATTCACACACACAAGACATGACAACCAAAAACATTACATGATAAATAAACTTGATACATTGTCAACATTTATGGAGAACCACATATTGAGACAACCAGTATTCTGTTCAAAGAACAAAAGACTAAATATACGAAACATATGCCATCTCTTCATCTAAAGCTCTGTACAATACAGGGAGTGCATCCATCTCTTAACCTGGTAGCCCAGTGGGAATCAAACCTCAAACCTGGGTAGTGTTAATGCCATGCTCTCACAAACTATCTAAACAGGACCACTATAAAATAAGAATCCTTGTAATGAGGAGCCACTTGGAAACTTAAAATGCAAATGGATGTCACCCAGGATGGCTAAAGATGAGATGCGCGTTGTGGTGTTTATGTCTGCCGTGTGTTGTCCTTCCTGGTTGATTAAGAGGTCTTCAGTGACTTTTAATGGCTTGACTTGCAATTAAGTTAATGGTGTGCATTAGAGAGGTGATTCCGTAGTAAATAATGTTTACAATTAAGTCTTGTTTAAGACGCTTTTATTAAAGTGTCGTACAGTGAGTTCATAAATATCATTAATCAGCATAGGGGTTAGGAATCTTGCTCAGTACAAGATTGACCCAGTACCTTTGAGCTGGGAAGCTGCACTATCCTGCCTTGCCCTCCAGAGTTTGTTGAAGTGTTTTTTCTGATATTATTAGCCTCCGTTGATGGGATGCAGCTGCCTAAACTAGTAAACGGACAGACTTAAGTGTAGGGTTTGTTATTTAATCTTCCTACTTCTTTGTCACTGTCTTTCGGAAGGATCTTCTCAAAACTAGGAATGCATCTTAATGAAGTAAATGTCATTTATTTGGAAAAGGAGTAAGCACCAACTGTTTACTTCACAATATTGCACTCCTATGCAATATTGATATCATATTGAGGTTGTCCTGTATTGGGATGTTGGTTTTGCTTAAACACATTAAGATGTAGCCTACTCTGTCCTGGTCTTAACGGATGAATTAATGTAAAGTGTTACTGTATCAGATAATGTAAGACTTTTCTAGCTGAGTGGAATTAATTATGAGCATTTCTGAATGGTATCCACATTACTAAATGACGTGTTTTTTTTGTATATATCATTGTTATTTTTTGAAAGCATATACTCTTGAATAAAATAAAACATCAGCGTCTCAAAGACAAATCCTATCATTTATAGTGCCACTGCTGCAGGCTTTTGGGTGCATTCTGGGATCCAGCCCTGACCTTTGTCATTTGGCCTTTGACAGCTGCTGTCCGTTACTATCTACGAGTAAACGGGTTCCTCGGCACGGCTCTTGGAAAGAGTTCAAACTGAAATCAACCCATGTAACGCATAGGGTTAGGGTGAGTGAATGGGGAACAAGCAACAGTGCTTTCTGTAATCATTCAAATAGAACAACATAATAACAGTGAGCAGGTCTGAGTCTGCGCCTTGGACGGCGTGCGCGCCGTGACCCCTGGTGAGCGCCCCTTTATGTTACGCGGACGACGAGCCCAGTCAGCACTTCTGGGACCCTTTAAATCGCGGCTGCCAGGGTTGAGTCCCTCCTCTTGCGAACGAGTGGACTAAGGAGTCTACCCCTTTTACAGACCCGGCCGCAGATTTGACACAAAACAGAACCCAACCGCAGCTACAATGACGACCGCAGCGCCCATATTCACCAAGGGAGAGGACTGCAAACAGGGGTGGCATGACGCCAGCGCCGGGTACAACGAGGCGGACACCCACCTGGAGATCCTGGGCAAGCCCGTCATGGAGCGTTGGGAGACGCCGTACATGCACTCCCTGGCGACCGTAGCGTCGTCTAAAGGTACAAACCCTCCCTGACCGCCCTAGAGGCGATGCAATGAGGAACACTAGTTGTTGCATGTCCAGTCCGTAAAGTTGTACGATTGCGTAAAGTTTAAAGTGTTTTCCCAGAGCGCCTGTCGCAGGTTTGTCAAAAGTTGTGAAACGCAACGTGGAGGAGGGTGAGTGTTGGTGGCAGGTGTTACTCTACCCACGAAGACATTAGACACGACGGGGGCCCCATGTGTGTGTGAATGAAAGACCGCTGAGAAGTCGCCGTTTGTGCTGCAAGGGTTAAAAAAAAAAGTGCAGCTCGACGCGACAAGAATTTTAATTCGGAAATAGTTTTCTTTTGTTTACAGTCCGTGACACGAGATTAATGGGTTCACTGAAATACTTGTTCCGACACTGAAGCGCTCTTACTTCGCGACATTGCATGAACACTTGCAAAAACTATGTTCAAAGACGCGTGCAAAAACACAATTTTGACGAGTTTGGGGTCCAACTTGCAATAAATGGCTTACTACCAGAACTATTTATATCATTCGCTCCTCGTCCACTCGATCAACCCCCTCAACTGTTGCAAGGGTCACGTGTTGACCAAATGTCCCCTTATGGGCATTCCCCAAATTCTTTTCATTTTTAGCCATCCATCATGGATTTGAACTGTCCCGTCCACATCGGGTGGCTACCAATCCCAAACAAGACTCGTGTCACCTCTTCCAATCGTGTTTTATATTAAAACGCCTTTAATTGTTTTGCCTGTGCTGATGCGCTTTGTTCACTCCCTTCCATAGGGGGCCGGGTTCTGGAGATTGGGTTCGGCATGGCCATCGCCGCCACCAAGGTGGAGTCATTCCCCATCGAGGAGCACTGGATCATCGAGTGCAACGACGGCGTGTTCGCCCGGCTACAGGAGTGGGCCAAGGCCCAGCCACACAAGGTGGGTTACAATGTGTGGTCTGAGCTGGGGGGGGGGAGTCTCCAAGGCTGTGTGTGTGTGGCTTCCACCAGTGCATAACTGAGGATAACAATGTAACTGCTTTCTTTTGTACAGATTGTCCCGTTGAAAGGACTCTGGGAGGAGGTCGTGCCCACCCTGCCCGACAACCACTTTGACGGTACGACCGAGAGCAACAGGAATCCAGAACTCTCAATCCGTTTGTCTGATTGCGTGGAGTCTGTCAAAGGGCTAACTGTTCTTCTCCGACAGGCATTCTGTACGACACCTACCCCCTCTCTGAGGACAAGTGGCACACCCACCAGTTCGACTTCATCGGGGTAAGACCACCAACCCCCCCACCCACCCACTCACCTGTGATTCAGCAGGGATCGTTTAGCTTAACCATTATCGGCCAATCAGGCTTAACACATCGTCGGCGGCGGTGATTTGATTGGACGGGGTGTGTTTCTCTTGTGTTCAGGCCCACGCCCACAGGCTGTTGAAGCCCGGCGGCGTCCTGACCTACTGCAACCTGACCTCCTGGGGAGACCTGCTGAAGGCCAAGTTCAACAGCATCGACACCATGTTCCAGGTGGGTCCCCTCAAAGAGTTGGCGGCGTTGGAGCACACCTGTGAATGCATTATGTTCTGACTGATAAAAGCCAGATTTGACTCCCAAATCCAGCCCTATGCCACATGCAAGTCCCTCTCTTTCACCCCACTACCCTGTCGGTCTATAGTGTACAGGGCAAAAAAAGATCCCTTGCCCTGACTGTCTACTGGGCAAGGGATATGTAAATAAATGATAATTTACCTAAGAGGGATATGTAAATAAATGATAATTTACCTACAAGGGATATGTAAATAAATGATTCACCTACATCAGGGTTTATATTTCATCAGAGATTCGACATATAACCAGTAGTCCACCAGCCAGTACCGATTGGTAGTAATGATTGGACAGGTATCTGTAAATAAACACGATATAGGACGTTCAAGTCTTTTCCAGGTGTACAATCACACGTATGTCTAGTTTAAAATGTGTTTGTGTGTGCAATGATGTAACCCTTTTATCTAGCCCTCAGCAGCTACTGATTACCAGTATGTCTGACGACTGAATATATCCCGCATAACCTTTTTTTCTAAGAATGGAGTGAATTCACACACACAGACACAAACCCTGTTGGATTAAACTGCTTCCTCTATGACTTTTCAGGAGACCCAGATGTCCCATCTGCTCCAGGCCGGATTCAAGAAGGAGAAGATTTCCACCACCACCATGGACATTGTAGCCCCAGCTGAATGCAAATACTACTCCTTTAACAAGATGATCACTCCCACCATTCTTAAAGAGTAAAGCCCTTCCAAACCACACTGACTAGCTTCAGCGTTTTTTTATCTGGTTGGATTTTGATATTGCAGAATGAATCTTCGCCTTGACCCCCCAATCCATAAATGTATGAAAGTATGAACTCCTGCTCAAAGCCTCTTGTAATTGGTTAATAATACCGAAATAATATACGATTATTGTAGACAGTGAGCGAAGTACGGGCTGCCCAGCATTTTCTATTTATAGAATATATCAGTTATATCATGTGATTTTGATACTATTGCAATCAGTATTGACTAAAGATGTGTCCAGTTTATCTAAGAGTTCAAGCTAGTTAAAATGTTACACATTTTGACTTTGATTATAGATGTTCATAATCATACAAAAAAAAAAAGTACCTAAAAATGCCTCTGCATCTGCTTTTCTCTGGAGATATTTTAACGTTCCGACAGGAATGTGGCCCGAAGTTTAACCTCCTGAGAGTAAACCTATTGCACCGTCTAACCTACTAGCCTGGAGACTTAAAGAGAACGTTTGCTAATGTGTGGCGATTAGTATTTCATAGAGCATAATCAAAATGAAGTGGAGGTTGCGACCTATTAACTGAATTCAATTGAAAAACGTAATATTCTAACAGGACCCATGCGCTGTCCACTGATTTTTAATTGATGATTTCAGAAATAACAAACAACTCTTCAGAGGTATAGATAATCTAGACTCTGGATCAGCCTAAAGTCACAATGAAGGGTGCCATCACTAGCAGAGGCTGATGCAAGGGAAGAGAATCATGAAGTGAACCTAGTGTTGTTCATTAGCAAAAGATTACATTTTGTAGGGTCTAATCATCGAGCGGTATGCGGTTAAACGAGGTCCCTGGGAAAAAGGGGGTAGATCTGAAGGATGGGTATGGACCAATACATGAGCCCACAGCTGAACACACACACACACACACACACACACACACACACACACACACACACACACACACACACACACACACACACACACACACACACACACACACACACACACACACACACACACACACACACACACACACACACACACACGTTTGGTAAGTAGCATTTTGAATTTGGACATTGTTTTATAACCGATGCGTAATAAAAAAAAAAACGAATACTCTGAATGATTAATGAAATCTCAAGTTAGAATCCATTGTGCAACCACAGTTCAGTTTTGAACGATGAAACACCCAGACACAACTCTTAAGTAACTGACAAGCACGACTTTATTAAAGTTAATTAGTGAATCTCTATATGGATGAGGAGCCCCCCAGGACAGCCTGGGAGCCTGGCAGACCTCCCAGAAAGAAACATGTACACACGGCCACACGGCCTCCCGCTCACTTCCTATACCAGATCCTCATCCTCTTCTCCCTCTTGATCTTCTTCTGCAGCTGCAGAGTCCCGTAGAGTAGGGCCTCAGCTGTGGGGGGACACCCTGGTGGTGGGAGAGGGGAATGCGTATCAAATGAGGCGTCCGCACAAAAGGTCATCGTGACATGTTTATTGGACTGAAAGAAGAGAATTGCCTCAATTTTCTTTGAATATAGAATATTCTTTGTTCGCCACACGATGGTTAGTAACAGGACCTATAAAAAGAAACTGTACCTTGTCGAAGCGTTTTTTTTCTCTGTCTATTTAAAAGTTTCTCTTGGAAACGAACTGACACCGAAACATATGGCTAGGTTGGAGTCAGGGAGAGACAATAAGAAAGGTCTTGGCTGATAGTGGTTTGTCATCATCCCTCTGAGTACAGCAGATTGGGACCGACGAGGAAATCCCATTAAACACATTTACGCAATCTACAATACAAACACATTCTGGCTGATATAGTGGTGCATCTCTGTCTAGAATAAACAGTACATCTCAGTCTAGAATAAACATAGTTTCCCCCTATCGTAGAAACCGTTTTTGATCAAATTGCTTAGGAAAGAAGTGTCACGAATACCCTTCTTTAAAACGTGAATGGCTCTTGGTGTGGAGGTAACAGTGAGTCTACCTGGGACGTAGATGTCGACCGGTACGATGCGATCACACCCTCGGACCACGGCGTAGGAGTAGTGGTAGTATCCACCTCCGTTGGCGCAGCTAAAAATAAAACAGTCCTTCAATATTAGCCCTTATCTTACAACCTGTGTGTCAACGCTGACTACAATAGTGAATAAATTCGGACAGTTATGAGTGCATAACGCAGCTCTGACCCTTAAAGAAATATGAATACATTTTAATAATCTTCATATACTATAACTTTTAAGTAGTAGTAGTATAGAAGTAGTCGTAGTAGTAAATAAAGTGCATACAATTATGTAATATTGAGTGGTATACAAGAGGAATTGCTAAAAAAGACTTCAGATTTTCAGGGGACAGAAGGGGAGCCAACGAGTACAAATGTTGAACAGTTGCCAACGATTTGTAAAGGAATGGAAGAAGCCGGCTGGAGGAGCCTCTGTAGATAAGACACGGCACGGCGCGAGATGGAACAGCAGACGGGGGGGGAAGGGTCTGAAAGGTCAGCATACAGCTGCAGAGTTGCATTACCTTCCCATGGAGATGACGTATCTGGGCTCGGGCATCTGGTCGTACACCTACAGGGAAAAGACAAGCAATTTCAGATGGTTTCCCCCCACACTGGAGTCTTGCGTTGAAACACGTTGATCCCTCTATTTTCATATACTTGTTCTCTTTGTAGTAGTGACTTGCCTATGGGATAGAGATAAGCTCTCTCAGGAGTGCTTGAGGAGGTACCGCCACCTTTCTTCTACGTTGTACAGTACATTATCTCTTGAACAAACTTGTTGGAGCTCTTCATTAACAAAGGGCATGCTGTACCTCTAGGAAGGCCTCAGAGCATTGGCTTTAGAACACAGCAAACACAAATCCCTCTCAACTTACTATGTGTCATATGCCAATTATTCTCCCATTATCTTTCCTCCACTTCCCCATGCACTCATCAGCCTGAATCCATCAGGTTTGGCTACCGACTGAGTAAAGTCTGCATCTGGTTTGTTTTCACACAAAATCGGGGCAGAGATATCGGGTGAGCTGTCGGCTCCATCTGAACCGAACCACGGAGCGCCACCTCCGATACAGCGGCGGTTCGTTTGGCATAAGGTCAGAGGGACTCTGGTGCAGACCGAAAAGGCGACAATAGTCTGCTACAAAACGAGGGTCTACGCCCGCTCCAAAGTGGACTAGTTTGGTTCGCTTTAGGTGAGAAGGGTGAACCGAACCAACTACAAGAAACCCGACTTTGTAGAACTATTGGGTGCTGCATTGAGCTTTGCAAAGAGCTCTTCAACAACTGCATTTGCTAAATAAATCCCCTGGCCGTGGAGCGATCCGTCTGACGGGGGCCGGATGTAAAACGTCAGGCCTAAAAAAAAAAAAAAGCTTGGTTCCTGTTGGTTGTCAGTTGAGGTCATGGGTAGGTAGGGCATTTATTAAATTTTTTTATTTTATTCTTTCCAGCGGCAGCGAATGATAGGTAGGTTGTTTTAATTTAAAAACGAGAAAATTCGCTCATCCTTGTACAGAATGAAGAGGTGCTGTACAAAAACGTAATTATAGTTTGCATTTTTTTTTTTTTAAAGGTCCCATGACATGCTATTTTATGTATTCTTTAATATAGGTATTAGTGGGCAACTAACACAGTATTCAAAGACGTTCCTGAAATTCAGCCGTGGTGCAGAGTTACAGCCACTCCGAGCCAGTCGCACATTGAGCTTCCCCCAAATGCGCTGTTTCGGTGGGCGTGTCAAGGAGGAGGGTGGGGGTGTGGCCCTGAGCAGCTTGCAGCCAGGGACGGTACCATGCGCTCTGTTTACAGTCGATGTATCGCAATGGCGAGGCGCACACAGCCTTTAGCCGTGTTCTGTAAATATTCTAGAACACACGGGAGTCCTGGAGCTCTATATCTAAATATTATCATATAGCCTACACAGATATCTATATCATATAATACATATTATCACGGCCAAAAGCTGTGTGAGCCGATATTCCGACGTTCCTGGTTCTTCAACGTCCACATCAATGTGAATACACACACTGTAACGCAAGTGTTTCTTGTCGGTTCTTTGACGTGTCTTGTATTTCCACAACGAGACTGTCGTGGGGGTTATCTGAGCCATGGTTGAGAAGGAATTGGGGGAAAGGAACTTTGGTTTGACTCGCTGAAGTAGGCTACATGAACTGCGACATGCCGCGAGGCACCATCGCCCGGCAGCGGGCAGCCGGCAGCAGGCAGCGCGCAGTTCAGTCGACTTCAGGTTGATGTGAAAGTGGAAGAACCAGAGACGTCGCAGAACCCGTCAAAGTCGTTTGTGATTCATAATATCGTCTGGAGGCGCACACAATATGTTATATGATATAGATATCTATGTATTATATGATATTATTTAGATATAGAGCTCCAGGAGTGTAACGCAAGTGTTGTACACTTCCTTGTTATTTGGATAACCGTTCTGCTGTTGGTGTGATGGCGCATAACGCGTCGGACTCTCGTCTCTGGTATTTCTACAACGAGACTCGTATTGGGGGTTATCTCAGCCAAAGTTGAGAATGAATTGGGGGGAAGGAACTTTGGCTTTGACTCCCTCAAGAACATGAACCACGACATGGAGGAGAAAGGGATTGTTGGCGGCGAATGTCTCCCGCTTGAGCCCCGCTGAGGGACCACTGCCGGAGGCGGAGGTGCCTAAGCGCTGCCCGGCAAAGATCCCTTTCTCCTCCTTGTCGTGGTTCATGTTCTTGACTTGAGGGAGTCGAAGCCAAAGTTCTTTCCCCCCAATTCATTCTCAACCTTGGCTGAGATAACCCCCAATACGAGTCTCGTTGTAGAAATACCAGAGACGAGAGTCCGGCGTTACACAGACTTGCGTTACAGTCCTGGAGCTCTATATCTAAATAATATCATATAATACATATATATATATATCATATAATATATTGTGTGCGCCTCCAGACGATATTATGAATCACAAACGACTTTGTTGGGTTCTGCGACATCTCTGGTTCTTCCACTTTCACATCAACCTGAAGTCGACTGAACCGCGCGCTGCCTGCTGCCAGCTGCCCGCTGCCGGGCGATGGTGCCTCGCGGCAACCGGCGGCATGTCGCAGTTCATGTACTTCAGCGAGTCAAACCAAAGTTCCTTTCCCCCAATTCCTTCTCAAACATGGCTCAGATAACCCAGTCTCGTTGTGGAAATACAAGACACGTCAAAGAACCGACAAGAAACACTTGCGTTACAGTGTGTGTACTCACACACACACATGTAGCGCTCGCACGGTCGAGTCTCATTGGCGGGCCAACGTCTCTTGGCGGGCCAGGCAGAGTAAGGGGAGGAGCCGAGATTCCTCATGACGTCATGAGCACAGACATTCCAAATCAGCGCGCTTGAGCCTCCGTTTTTTCAAAGGCGAGCAGAACAGCTAGTGCTCGTTTTACACCAAACGCAAGTTTTAGCCACTGGGGGACCATAGGCAGGCTAGGGGAACTCATATTTATGTTAGAAAACCTCACAAAGTGAGATTTTCATGTCATGGGACCTTTAAAGCTCATAAAGTAATTTGGGTCGCACATAAATAGACAGGGTCGGTCGGAAACCGGACCCCCCCCCCCCCCCCGCCGCACTCACCTTCCGTAGCGCGGGGGCCATCTTGTTGGTGAGGGTCCCGGCGACGATCATGACGTCGGACTGACGGGGGCTGGCACGGAACACCACCCCGAAGCGGTCCATGTCGTAGCGCGGCGCCGCCATGTGCATCATCTCCACGGCGCAGCACGCCAGGCCGAAGGTCATAGGCCACAAGGAGCTCTGGGGAGGAGGAAGGAGACGTCAGGAGGAGGGAGGAGACATCGGGAGGAGGGTTTACAGTATGTGGATTTCTGTGAACAACGCCACCTAGTGTGCATGTGGGATCCATCCACACACACACACACACCTTTTCATAATCCTGCCTAACCACTCGAAGTTTGTGTGCCTTGAACATCGCATGCCTTAACCCCTGAATTAGTGGGAACCACAAAATGATAAGGCTTTCAAAGTGTATCTTAATGCGGTAATGTACCAGTGTGTCACTAGCAGACGCACACGAATCCAAAGCGATTGACATGACTTGGATAATTGTAGATGCCAGTCATTAAGGAGTAAGTTGGTGTTAGCCTTGTTGCTCAGGTATCAGTGTGCTGCTGTTGTTACATAACTTTGGGATGAATGTATTACCCATCTTATCCAATCTGATGGCCCTGAGTACACAACATAGACCTATCGTGCTCAGCGTCTGTTCCTGATCCATACTGCAGCGCAGACAAGCGCTCATTCAGGCAAAGGGAAGGGAAGAGTAGCATTCCACCACTAGATCCCGGCTGAGCCTGAGAGAGAAGGAGGGACTCACCCTGCGCGCCCAGTTGACCAGATCATCCAGCTTGGTGATGACGTACTCCCCCTTGCTGCTGGCGACGGCTGTGGGCTTGGCAGCAGCCAGCGCGGTGCTCTTCTCCCTCACCGCGACAATACTGGACCAAAACACACAGGGCAAAGACACAGTGTCAGTGAGCCTTCTGAGAAAGGGCCAGCGCGATTGGCTGGAGTGGAGCGGTGGGTGGGGCTTGGCGAGCTCACCTGTGAGTGGCGGTCTCATTTTTAGCGCTGTGGTGCAGACACTTCTGATGATGGAGGGCGAAATACGAAATAGACCTGGAACACACAAGATAATATATTTAAAATCATGTTTAAGGGTAGATACTATTATCCAGAGTGACTTAAAGTGAATTAAGCTAAAGGATTCCTACAGGCCAGCCGTGGACAATAAGGATCCAAACCAGAACCAATACCTAAATATTATTTAGAATGAACCATTTCAAAATGAATTAACCATTTCATTGTGCTTCAACTAGCAAAAAGGGAACACACCATTGTATCATATTGTTCCTGAGCTAAACTTGCAGCATAAAAATAGTAATCATAACAAGGACAAATGTTAAAGGGCATGTACATTTACGCATACTCGCTTCTAGATTACAATGACTGAGTATGCTTCATTTTTTCCTTTTTTATGGAAATAATCAATTGCAAAGAAGTTCTGAATCGAGAACAAATAAATTGCAGTGCATTGATGAATTCAGATTTTTACCCAGCCCTAGTAATTACTACACAACAGTGTAACCATACAGACTCAATGCATTGAATCATACTGAATAAAAGGTCAATGAGCTCTATAAACTCTGCCCTCATAGGGGGAGGGAGTTGGATTGAGTTCAATCAAAGAAAGGCTTAGCCTGGATTTACCTTGTTGAGAAGCAGCCTAACGAGGACAGTCGATGTGCTGGGAGGGAGAAAGGAAACTATTTAGTTCAACAAACTCCTTTTCGAGATTACCGCATGGTTAAACAACTACTTCACAAGGGGGTACATTCAGAAAATATTTCCATGTAAATATCTTGATTCAAAATGATTTAGATAACTTTTAAATGTGATACCTGTCAATGATATCATAATAAAAAGGTGATGAAGGAGTTTTTTTTAAAAAGGGGTGATTTTGTTGATGAAATAAGCTTCATATACTTCCAGCAGGACATCACAGCTCCAAATCCAGAGCCAGAATAATAACAAACACCAGACAAGAAACATAACAATTCCCATTGTATTGGACTAGCACACGTCAAAGCATTTGCATAAAGGTTCATGGTGCACTTTTACTTACAGTCAATATCAAATACGACGACATTTGCATGGGATGACAGTTAAATAGGAAAAGCACAATGACAAAACATAACAATGTTATCTCGAAGCACATTGAATCGCCCTTGTGTTGTTATTCTACACAGAAGTGAAGGCTGTGTGGCTATAAAAAGGTCCGAATGTCTGTAACGTTATTCAAGCAGCCTCTGCTGCTAACAGACGTAGCAAGGTCAGCCTGCGCAGTGAAGGAAACCGGGCAAACTATGCTTCTGACAACGACATACAACGAATAAAACATCCATATATAGAATATGTACACACCCTCTAAATACCACGTTGATAAAACACACGCATATTGGAACAAATTCCTTTGGATTTTAGTCAAAACATCACTTACCAACAAGCGCCGCCATCTTTGAAAGTATAGTTGTGCGAAAGCGGCTTCCGGTGCAGGACATGAGTGGACCAGAAGAGGGCGCTGTTGATCATCCAGACATGTCGCAGGACCTGAGTGGACCTCTGGGAGGCGCTGTTGGGCCCCCATCTGGTGCAGGAACCTAGTTGGCCTGAAGATGGCCTGAAGGGGCGCTGTTGGCCCTCCAATCTGGTGCAGGACCTGGGTTGGCCTGAGGGGGCGCTGTTGGGCCCCGCACTGATCATCCAGACTTGTCGAAAAGTTTATTATATGTTATATTTTAGCTCCGCGGCTCCACCCAAAACTGTCTGCCATCCATGACCCACATTTAGGGCTATATACTTAGTGTCATCTGAGTCCGTTTGAGATGGCTATTCCCTTTCATTAGGTACGGCGGTTTATAACAAAATCTGGACGAAATTGGAAGACGTCGAAAAGGAATCAAACAAGGATAAAACTGAACTAAACGAAAATGTGCTTTAGAGAGTCACTAATGGTTTTATCATGAAGAGTGACACATAAGCATGAGGTGAATAGTTCATTGTCAAGCATTGCCTGATGAATAAATTAACCATTCAATATTCCTTGAAATCAAAGGTAATCATAAATGGTATTTCCTATCTTATGTCACAGGCAGCTGGACAGAACACTTCTGGACACTACCCAGAAAATCGCCTAAATTTTCTACTGGAAATGTTACAACAGAAACCACTGTCTCCCTTCATACCATAAACAACACACGATTATAGTAGTTCACTGTTAAAGCACAATGAGGAGCACTGTTGTATTAATTGAGCTATGTTGGGATTTTAGATGCATTAAGGAGGAATTTAATTTGGATGCATCAATGCGATGGCCAGGGGTCATGAATGTTGAGCTGTAGTGATGAATAGTTTCAGGATACCTTCTACATTTTGTTCCAAAGCCTAAGAGGAAATTAATCACATTGTTTTTTATATTTGTTTATCAGTTAGACCATTAGTAAACAACATATAACTCATGCATGCTTTAATTCTTCTTGTCATAAATTTCTCTAAATATCCTGTATTATTTAGCAGCTGCTTTGATCCAAAGGGTTTTTGTTTAGGAGATATAGGCCCAATTCAACACCCTAACACCAAAAACACTGTGTTGTGATAGTCTTGACATCAACATAGCCAACCAAAAACGAATATTTGCTAAGTTGAGCATAGCACCGTACAGTTAGGGATCACTGAAACAAGGCCAGGGATGAAGAATTAGCTGGATATTCTGGTTGTGTTGCATTTCTTTTTCTGTTGCCACGACAAACAAGGACTACCTTTCGTCAATTACCAGCCAAATAAATACTGGTGTCTAAGACTATCAGCCTACGATTCTTTCACACAACTGCTGCATCTAAATGTTATTTCTTCCATCAAACCTATTTCCGTCCTTGGATTTTATTTATAATCACAATATGGATTGTATGTTTTAGACTCACTTGTACGTTTATTTTGCTGTAAGCGCAAAGACTAAATATACATGTAAGAAAAACACATCAGGAAAGAGCAACCCCCCAATTCTCTGATCATGCTGTTCTTACCCAAAGGTTTTAAACTACAGTCAGTCAGACCCCAGATCATATTGCATCCAGACAGATTGAGCAGGCCGGAGCAGAGCGACTCTGTTCAAATCCTGCTAAGTAATTTAAATGGCGGTGCCCTTTAATTTCATCTCGCTACCCCCTCAGGGGAAAAAGCAAAGTGTGTGTGGGATGGGTCTGGTTTTCCGGGAGTAGTTCTGCTTCCCTCCGTGCGGTGAGTCTGACTAACCCCTTCCCCGCCCTCTCTCATTATTCATGAATTATCTTCATGAAGCTGTCATAGCCTACTGGGCCCGGGGCCAGTAGGGCCCCGTAGCTCCAAGCGTTGATGCTAGCCCGACGCTAGGCAACAGGGCTGTTAGCCCAGCGCTAGGCAACTGGGCTGCAGCCTCATGGGAGTACGTTGGGGCTCGGGTTTTCCTCCGGTGGGGCATTTCTTAACAGCGGGGGGAAACGGGGTAGTCAGGGACAAAAGGGTTGTCTTCTGGCGTAGAAGATCAGTAGCCTAACCGGTGTTGGGAATGCCGACCATGAACTGGTTACTCTGTGGCCATTGTTCGAGCGCTGGGAGGCATATTATAGTTTGATTATTGATGAGCAGGTAGGGGTTTAACGTCTCGCTCCATATTACACGTCAACTGTAGACATTGGGGAAAATTACATATAAAACTGTCATAAACTGTAAACTTGTCAAAGTAATGGCCTTTATTCTTATCATCATTATTTCATTTACAAAAAGTTTGGCACGATAAAAAATACGCTTCCTCATAAGAAAGGTTTTCTGCCAGTGAACCAAATGAATCCGTATAAAAAAAAGCAAAAGCTCTGAAGCGCTTACGAGTTCAAAACATTAAATATAGTTACTGGAATGGCTTAAAAGGACAAACGTTTTAAGACTAGAACTTTGGAGTTCAAGGGCTTTTTTTCTTTTTTTTTTGGCCACAAGCAAGAGCGAGAAAGAAAAAGAGGACTCTCGCGGCGCTTCAGATAATAAGCAGGAATCCACATTAAGAACAGAGAAGGTCCTGTCTACGCCAAAGCAGACAGCCGTCGCAGCAGCTCCGAGGTCGGTCGGTCATGGCCGCCCCCAAAGCCGGCCTGCAGACCACAGAAATTGCCTATTTCTAGAAGGATCTCCTCCTTCAAAAAGCACAAAGAGAGTCCCTCTCCCTCCTCTCTCTTTCTTCTTCTCCTTCATCCCCCGCCTTCTTCATCATCGCCCTCCTCCCTTCCTCCTCCTCCTCCTCACATATTGTCCAGGGTGGCGTTGGGCTTGGGGGCCATCGCCCCTGGCGACCACAGAGAGGGCGTGTCCTGGTTGAGGAGCAGGTCCTGCGAGCGGAAGGCGGGGTACTCCAGGCCCAGGTTGTAGAGGAAGAAGAGGTTCAGAGCCACCATGGCCAGCAGGGGGAAGGTTGTCAGGCCCGCGCCGAAGGCCCGCCAGGTGGGGCAGCCGTGGAGACTGGCCCAGTAGACGAGTCTGGAGGGGGGGGGGGGGGGGGGGGGGGGTGAGATAAAATGAACAAAATGAGATCAAATGACATTGTTGTGCAGGATTATGAAACATGACACATGTTATTGTCTGTATCTGCGTGTGTATCTGCGCACGCACATAGACACAGATAAACACACACACACACACACACACACACACACACACACACACACACACACACACACACACACACACACACACACCTAAACACAAACACACAGGTAGTATTGGTCACAATAATCCACACACTGCAGAGATCATTTGTCCAAAATTCATCATGACGTTCAACCTAATCTATTGTGTGACACCCGTATGTGTGTGTGTATACACACACATACGTATGTGTGTGTGTATACACACACATACGGGGAGCAAGGATAAATACTATATACATGTTTCCTCTGTGTATACTTTGTTTTGATTCTTTCTTTCTTTATCTCTTTGTAATTCTTTGCTTTGTGCCCTGACGCCACCATTCTCCATGTGGGGTAAATAAGTATCTACCCGTCACTTTGGTCAAAGGCAGGGCTTCCTGTGTTAACCAAGAACACGTGGTTTCACTTTTATTTATAAACGGTGAACGATGGAAATGACAGGTTTCATTTAAATATGTTGTTTTAAATCAGGAACCAGCGCATTCTCATACTCAATAATTAGTTCTGGTACATTTAAAAGCGATGAGGACCAACATCATCTCCAAGCCACTCGCATTTAGTATTCAGAGGTCGATAAACACTACAATCCTACAGCTAAACTCATCTATTCCTGTCCTGTTCCTTAACGTTTGTTTTTGTTAATTTGCAGGATTCTCTGTATAACGTTATTATTCTCCAATTAGTGGCTGCAGAGCTGTTTGTTAGAGTGATGAGGTTTATTTCATGGAGTTCTCTACGTCTGTTCACCCCTGCTAAAGAACTCTTGTTTCTCTGTATACCCCACCGTCACAATCACCAAGATCTCCCTCACTGTCTCTCTCTCCACCTCTCCTCATCAGCCTGTTATCAAATCCCGCACATTTGCAACGCTCAGAATTGGAATGGAAGTGATTCTTCTATCCTTCCTGCCATCTCCATCACCATGTGTGCTCTCTCTCTCTCGCTCTCTCTTTCCGTATCTGTCCATTCACCTACTTATCGTCAACCTTTAACGGGTAGTTACAACTTTCTAGCTTTCACTCGTTAATCTTTCAGTCTGTTTCCGTCCTTCTCACACTCCCAGTCTCTATATCCTGGTCTCTCTCTCTCTCCCTTCCTATTTCCCCTTCTCTCTGTCTCTCACCTCTTCCCTTCTATCACAACCTCTTTCTCTCTTTGTTTATAACTAACTATAAACATCTCCCTCTCTCTCTCTCTCTCTCTCTCTCTCTCTCTCTCTCTCTCTCTCTCTCTCTCTCTCTCTCTCTCTCTCTCTCTCTCTCCCCCCTCTCTCTCTCCCCCCCTCTCTCTCCCCTCCCCTCTCTCTCTCTCCCTCCCTTCCTCCCTCACCTTCCCAGGAAGAAGATGGCGGCGGCGGTGGGCACCAGGTGCAGGTCCCTCTGGGGGAGCTGCGAGGCCATGAGGAGGAGGTTGAGGGCGTAGAGGAGCAGCAGCTCCAGGGAGGAGGAGACAAACAGCCTCTGGAGGGCCCGTCGCCTGGACGAGGGCTCCGCGGGCTCCAGAGAGCCGCTGCAGAACTGGCAGACCCAGCCGGAGAGCATCGCTGAAGGGGAAGGGAGAGGGGGGGGGGAGAGGGGGAGAGAGAGGAGACGGTTAGACAGCTTCCTGAACGGAACGCCAGGCGTCGGTTCTTTCCACGAATCGATTGGACCTCACACTGCTGGAACGGCCTAAACGCTGCCGACAGCCTCGCTCCAGATGATATTGGGAATAGGCATGAAGTGGATTTCCTATTTTTGGAAGATTGCCCCCCCCCCCCCCTAAACACATTAACACACACACACTCACACACAAAGCTTCAGTCTTTCTGATAAACAGCGTGAATTTATTTTCCATATTAAGCTGTCAACTGTGGCATTCTTAGACTGAATTAACTGGGTCACACTGGGCCGTACTCCTGTGTGCACCTCCTGGCCTACCCGGTCGGTACGCCAGTAAACCCTGGGAGACAAGCGGGATGCAGACAGGGAGAGGAGCCCTGTCTCCCTCCTTCCGTCTCCCCCATGTCTGTCCCTCTGTCTCTATCTCCTGTCTCCTTTTAAGGCTACAGACAGGAAGAGGAAGCATGGCTTCCCCTCCAGAAGCTCAGTGAATCCACCGAAGCTTTGGGTTCCAGAAAACCAAATCAAATTAAAAAACAGAGACAAAACCTAAAAACACCGGACTCATTCCGCATTCCTGGACTTAAGACGACTAGACGACCTGAACCTCTTCAATCCTCACAAATAAAAAGCTGTTTTTATTATAAATCGGCGAGCAGAGGGAGTTGTTGGTTTGGTTTGTTGTGAGGGACGGGACCAGCCTAGTCTGACCCCCAGACACCAAGACCTTCAGACCCTTAGACCCCCAGACCCATAGACCCCCAGTCCCCAAGCCCCCAGACACCAAGACCTTCAGCCCCCTAGACCTCCATACCTCCGCCCCCCAGACCTCCAGACCTCTACCCCCCAGCCCCCCAGACCTCCAGACCCCCACCCCCCAGACCTCCAGACCTCCATACCTCCACCCCCCAGCCCCCTAGCCCCCCCAGACCTCCATACCTCCGACCCCCAGCCCCCCAGACCTCCAGACCTCCACCCCCCAGCCCCCAGCCCCCCAGACCTACCTAGCAGGACGGGCAGGGAGGCCACCAGGCAGCAGCCCAGAGTGAAGACGAGGCGGCTGCCCAGGTCGGGGCAGCGCGGGGCCTTGAGGGGGACGTGGAAATAGAGTGCATAGAGGATCCCCGCGGCGCACACCAGCGAGGCCACGGCGGCGCCCAGGGCGGGGGCCCGGCCCCCCCGGCGGCAGCAGCGCCGGCCTCCCGGCGGCAACGCGTCCGGCGCCACGACGACGGCGTCGCAGCCCTGGCCGCGCCCCTCCGACTCCATCCAGACGGCCAGCTCCACGGTACCGGGGGGCGCGTCGAGCAGGGGGCGGCCCTCGCCGGCGGGGGGGGGGTGCTGGGGGCGGGGGTGCGGGCGGAGGGGGGGCGGGGGCTGGCGGGCCCACCGCGCCGGGTCCGTCCCGTTGGGAAGGTCTTCGGCGAGGGGGGCGGAGGGGGGGGAAGGGGAGGGGGGGGAGGGGGGGAGGAGGGGGGAGGGAGCGACGACGCGGTTTTCCGAGGCGTCTTCCAAAGTGTGCGCCGTCGTGGCAACGGCGCTGGAAAGACCCCCCCCCCCCTCTGGTACTCCCTGTTCCCGACGCGTCGTCCCGCTGTCGTCTGGCCGGCTGTCGTCGTCTGGAATTGGACGCAAACACAAACGTCTGAGCAGCGCATTCAAATCAGGGTATTCAAAACATGGCTGGCATGGCTTCCTGTGCGCACTGCGGGAACGAGTGCTCTAATGCTTTGTTCTTTATGGTTAGGGATATAAATACCAAATCTCATGATTTCATTTAGCACATCTGCCATTTTTTATCAGTCAGCAAATTCCGTAAAGTCATTATACAACGCTGCCCTTTTTAACTATTTTGTTGTCTTAGGGCTACGTTTTGTATATTATTCAGGTTTTGTTGGTCGAAATGACCCTGGGTGCACTGGCACGTCATTTCGAAATCCTTTTGTTTACTTTTTTTTTTAATTCTTATTCTTATTCTTATTGTTATTATGTTATTTTAGGGTTATGGTTAGGTTAACCCCAATCTACCCAATCAACACAAACAAAAGGTTTAAAACAAACAAACGCCATTTTTCTTTAAAATCATTTTAGTATAATATAAACAAACCCCCAACACAAGTGGCCCCCCTAAAAGTGCGCGTGGAAGAAACACTACCCTAGTAACCCACCTCTGTGCGTATCGGCTGAGGGTCCCGTCCCGGGTTCCAGTGACCGCTGCGACCCGGTCACGGAGTGGGGTGAGGAGTGGAGCTCCTCCACCGAGGACTCGGGGCTGTCCGACACGGGCGCCAGCGAGATCTGGGTGTCCAGGTCCAGGAAGGGGGAGAAGGAGAGCCGCGCCGGGTCGATGTCCTGCAGCTGGTTGATGATGTCACTGATGGACTCCTTGACGCTGTCGATCTCTGCCCCGTCCTGCGGGTGAGCGGCCGGACGCCCCGTGGAGCTCATGGTCGCACGGTCTGTAGGTGTGAAGACGATTTGGTTTTTGGGTTTATCGAGTATGATAACAAGTAAATACAATACAATAAAAAAGGTCTCCGAGGATCTCCGAGGAAATTACTTTGGATAAAAGCGTCTGCTATATAGACCTACCCTAAATATGAATGTAAATTACTTCTAACGAGTAACGATAAAAACAATGATAATATCACACATTTTATTGATACACGTAACGCCTGATCACGTTATGGTAAAAAAAGAAAGAAAAAAAAAGTACATCAAAGCGTTTGCTTTCAACCCAGAGTCCTATCATACTATCATATTTTGCATTACACAGAAATACATTAAAACACAAGCTAAGTGAGGTTTATGCGACCGGCCCGTCCCGCCATGACGGGGTCCCAACATCTGGGGGTTGACTTTGGGGGCGGGGGGGGATCTGGCGTGCTCGAGGCGCGGGCACGCCATCCACTTAACAGACACACGCACAACGTGCACGTCTGAACCACGCACGTCTTAAAGTAAAGGCTGTATTAGACTTTACAATATCTGTGGCCTACGATACGCAGCAACGTTGATAACGAAAAGTGCATTTGCATGGACGCTGGTTCTACCCGTGATAAATGAGCAAGGATAAGAATTGGATGCACGATGGAGGTAAAAAAACAAACAGTGAAAGAGAAAACACGCAACAGGCAATGTGCGTGGACTCAAGTCAGCAGAGAAACCCAACTAAAGCCCGGACCTGGACCGGTTCAGCTGCAGATGGAAACACCATGTAGCCTATCGATCACTAATCCCATTATAAAGACAAACGGACGCTTTGAGGATTAGATTTAAGATAGTCTTACAATATGCCTTGAGGCTACACAGACAAAGTAGAGGATGTGTCGATGTGAGAAGCCAGCCTACAAAAGAAACGCACAATCCATCGCCATGTATTGATCACGTTGTAGTTTTCTATTCTGCCACCACACACACATGCATGGTTATCGCATTGACCAAAAGTATTGGTCCAGACAAAACAAATCTAGCATAGATTACAGATAAGCTTTATTAAAAAAACTGCTTTTAAAAGCAGCACCAGTCCACCGGGATCATCCCAAAGTCTTACCTCTCAGACTGTAGCGATGGCTGGGTCCGTCTTTGCTTCTTTTATTATTGCAGTAAAATAGCGTCCGGTCGACCTGTGTGTGTGTGTGTGTGTGTGCGTGTGTGTGTGTGTGTGTGCGTCTCCCTCCCCCCTCGCTCGCTTTGGGTCCTGCAGTCCTCTCAACTTCTGAATCAAATTTCAACCAGGACCAAATACTACGCAGTGGCCCCGCCCCCCCCCCAGCCACTCTGGGTACCGCGCAGTCCCGGACCATATGGAGCACATCAACCCGGAGCGGATACACACACCACCCCACGCCAGGGGAGGGGAGGGGGTGGGGAGGGGGCCGGACTGGGTCCGTCTAGCACCAGGGAGCACACGGGATTTCACAAGGAGAAACCTCTCCAAACCTCTCCTTCCCCCGAGTCCCCTGGAAACAGCGCTGGGTCGATCGTACATTGTTTGTTGCCCGGTCCCCCATTGTCGTCCGATAATAGAGTAGAGAGAGTAGGGCCCGGACAATAGTTATTAATCTTCTAGAATGGTTCAGATTGAGTTTTTTCTTTTGCCGGAGACGGACAGTTGGTGGAACTTCGAGAGACCTGGCTCATGTTTAGAGTAAGGGGAGGGGGGAGGTTCGGAGAGAGAGTAATTGGAGGTTCTTGATGCCCTGCCTCGTTGTTTTAGCAGCGGTGGAGGGGAGTGAGCAGCCAGGAGCTGCCTTGTAGTTGCCTGTAGGTGGTTTCTGTATAGCAGTCTGGACCAGGTTTAGAAACAGGGGTAAGATAATCGGGGCGGCTGCGACAATAGCGCGCTTTGTTCTTGCAGGCACATGTGCCGTGGTGAAGTGAGGGGCAGGCGGATGAGAGGGTTGGGTTTCACTGCAGCCTTGGGAGGCAGACGGCTGGTTGGCCGGTATAAAAAGGAAAGAAAAAGAAAGGCCTGCTGCTCCCACCATTGAAGCTTGTAATAATAATACCAAATTGATTTGCATAAAATTTTCTCAAGGATTTTAATATTTTGTATACAACAATGGTACATTTTATACACAAGAGCATTCAGTTTGCCGGCAAAATCAACAAATTAATTTAAACAGGGTATTTCAAGGTTGTGGTTTAATAATTATTTACACATTGGTGGTTCACTGTTAGCTGGTGGAAAAGGGTGCACGTGAAACGGCAGTTGACAGGTGACAAATTATCGCACAATTTCAAGTTATGGTCCGAGTCACCGCACAGATAAGGCGGGTGATTGTATCATTGAATAATGTTGGTTTTACGAGTTTCAAGCGGAGAGGAGTGACTGCAGTAAGCAGAGGGGACAGCAGTAGGGGTTGCGTCACGGTGAAGCAGTGACCCCGAACTCAAGTCCTCAGACAGCGTCGCCACGGTAACAGTGAGCAACGCAGCAAGTTTGAGGTCTTCTGAAAGCTGCTGCCATGGGAACACAGCGGATCCGGGGCTGTGTCAGTCCGGGCGGGCGGGCGGGTGAGACCCGTTGCCGCGGTAACGCAAGCGGACGCGGCGTTGTCGCGGTAACGCAGCCAAACAACGCTGGGGGTCGTCTCCCCCTCAGTCTTCGGACAACAGCCGATGGATGTGGTCCTTCCGTCTCTTCAGAACGTCCCGGAAGTCGACCTGCAGAGATGTGTTTATTAAAATCAATAAAAAAGGATCATAAACAGTGGTAGGACCCTTGGTGGCCCGACCGCGGCGACAGGACTCACCGCTGACGACAGCTTCTCCATGTAGTGGACCAGCCTCTGCAGCTCGCGGTCGTCCTGCTCTCCGCTCCAGCTCTTGATGGGAACCGTGTTCATCAGCTGGAAGAGAAGCCGTCCCAGGAGACGTTACTTACTGCCGCCCGTCTGTCCCGCCTCGTCATCATCATCATCATCCTCATCCTCATCACAGCCAATAGGCATGTGGAGGGTCACATGCTCTGTGTCAGCACCGTGCACCAATGGCAACGCGCCAACCCCACCCAGAATGGTCTCCATGGGGGGGGGCGCCCCTCCACAGCCCAACACATCCACCGCTGACGGGTGGAAACTACAGCAATAGTGGATATAGGACACGTACGGCGAAAACAAAAGCTAACCGCTTTCCCGTCGGTTCTGGAGACTTAGAAGAAAAAAGGCTTGATGGAAAATGAACTGTAATGAAGTCGACTTCAGCGTCCAGGAGAAATCGGAGCTTTCTGGAAACTTATCTTATACGGCTTTGGTGTGTGGATGGTTAAGCTCCGTCTCAGCAGCGATTTATTAAATACCCACGTCCGAGGAGTACGATTCCCGGACAACTATTTCACATCGCTACGTATATCTCGGCATCGGCGAGTAACCGAATGAAGTGCTTGCACTTGGTCTGAGAAAAAGTGGAATCGGTGGAGCCCTACTTGAAGCCAAACTAGTTAAGGGAGGCGGTGTGTGGAGGGTACTCACGTGGTAGGGGTAGGTGTGTGGGGCGTTGTCCAGGATCACCGTCTTGCTGGGGTCCCGCTCCAGCATGTTGAGGTCCTTGATGTAGTGGCCCATCACGCAAGTGCAATGCTCCTGGTACAGCCGATGGCTTCAGGGATCGAGGGAAGGGAGACAACGCCAGGTTAACCCCCCCCACACACACACACACACACACACACGAGATGTGGACACTGTACACACACAGGGTGGATTTGGAGTTTGGACAGTCGGGTTGTGCGTCATGGTTCAACCTTGACTCTGAGGAGCCAGAGGCAAAACATCCGTAGTAGTACTGGGAAAGCACTTGAGACCAAAAAAAACCAACACCTCATTTAGACCAAGGTTGTGTTTACGACAAATGTCCCGAGAAGCCAACGGGGATGGTTGCATAAACCCCTGAACGCAGAACACATCCAGCGGGGTGCTGATGAAAGGGGGGGCTGACGTACCGAAACAGTTTCCTCTGAGGGTCCAGAATGTCCAGCAGCTTCTCTGCGTACGCCTTCTTGGCAGACGTGTAAACGAACATCTGCAAATACAGAGTAAACACACGGAAAGGTTGAGTTATTTTGGTCCGAAAGCCTGAAACACACCGTCAGGCCCTGCCTGTGTGCATTGACAACCCAATGCTATGCTGCGTCGTGTTAACCCGGGGCTATGCTAAACCGATGCTATGCTAACCTGGTGCTATGCTAACCCGCCTCATGACCCGACAACAATAAGACAGTACACCACGTACGCTATATAGCTTGCGAAACCACCAAACCTCTTGCCGGTTAAGTGCACACTCTTAAAGGGGACCCTGCCTCACAGGCTGGGACGACACGTATGTTGTAAGTCCTTGCGCAAAAAACAAATGTTTAAAAGTGAGCCCATACCTCGTAGACTTTGGCCATCGCTTTTAGGAAGTCCTTGACGTGCGGACGGAGCACCACGTAGACCTGTGGAGAGGGAGAGACGGTATCAGAACCATGGGGGTCCTCCCCTTACTGGCGCTAGGCCTCAGTCGAAGGGATAGACCACTCAGCACCGTGTGGGTCTGCTTAGCTCAGGAGGTAGAGCAGATGTCTTGTAACCGAAAGGTTGCTAGTTCGATCCCCAGCTGTGTCGATGTGTCCCTGAGCAAGACAATTAACCCTAACTTCTCCTGACGGGCTGGCTGTCGCCTTGCATGGTTGACTCTGCCGTCGGTGTGTCAATGTGTGTATTAACCGATGTAAGTTGCTTTGGATAAAAGCATCTGCCAAATACCCTAATTGTGTAGATAGTTATGGACCAGGCGGTAGTATTTCCAAAACAAACATCTGATACGTCTGATTTGATCACTTTCCAAATTAGCATGTATATTGTTCTTCATTTGATTGAATACATCCAGCCCATTTCACTTCATTTTGTATTCATATTGTAGTAAGTACTGCGATATGAAACCCTTTGTTCCCTGCGCCCAAAAGGTTCCATCAAATCAAGCAACAAGGACACCGACAGAGTTAAAAATGGCGTTTGATCTACATTTACAGTCGATGCCCACCTTGTACTGGTGGTCCTGGAAGGTGGTGTTGAAGGTGCAGTCTGCGTTCTCGATCACATTCAGCGAGCTGAAGAGGAGCGTCTCATCCTGCAGACAAACATTCATATATATTATAATACTATGTTATTCAATTATATTCACTGTGCGTTGGCGGGCAGGTGGATGGATATACACAAATGGGTCCCCTATAAAAAGTGTTACTACCAGTTGCCATCTTCCAAATTTGCCGTGTTCTAGTAATTAAAACGCATGCAGGATCTTCTACGCAGCGGCTACGAGATAGCCTTGAGTGCATTACTTGTTCCTAGTTAAAATGTTTCAACCCAATCGTCTAAGCCCTACCTAAACATGCACCTTCATTTACTTTACATTTTGGATTTACAGAAAACGCTAAACACGGCGATACGATTTAGTCTCACTCAAGGCCTCGTGCAACAGATTCACAGGTCGTAATGGGACCAATAAGGATACCCAGACAACATCTGGCTGTCATCATTATTTAATGGACTTGGGACCCCTTGTTGCCGGGGAAACCAGACACCTGTTGCTGTGAAGCCGTGCCAAGAATTTAATCTCAGCCACCCAGAAATCTCCCCAGGGCATCAAAGGCCCATCGCCATGGCTGCTGGAAACAACGCTTCAACGAGGAAACGATTCTTAAGCCCTAAACCAGTTCCTCAAATTCCTTCTCAAGACCACGGTGACAATTATTAACCAGAGCTTTCTCCTGAATCCACAAGTTAGGAGCTTATAGTGTGCGTGTGTCTCTCTCTATCAGTATAATGAGTCTGTGTGTGTCTGTGTGTGTGTCTCTCTTAGTATAGTGCGTGTGTCTCTCTTAGTATAGTGTGCACGTGTGTCTTAGTAGAGTGTGTGCGCGTTGAGGAAGGGGATTGGGCGGTGGTTGGGTGTGAGGGAGACCGACCAGGTCCAGCACTAAGGTGCCGTTAGGCGTGCTCCTCATCTTGGGGGGGATGTCGCGGAGGCTGGGCTTGTACTGTTCCGAGCGGGCTGGGATGTTCTTGATGAAGGTGAAGCTGGGAGGAGGAAGAGGAGAGGTTAAACGTGGCTGTCCATAAAATACAAAGTCAATCATTTGATCTGACGATACACTGCATGTATAATGATAAAGTCCAGCTGCTCCTTTGCAAGTTTTCTATTATGCAACATCTTTACTTTAGAGAATAAATTTGTAATACAAATCAATGACAAAACGATATTCTTAAGAATCAGGCCTGTAGTCCTGCTTACCTTTTATTATCAATAATACCCTTTAACTTTCTATATGAGCAAACCTTTACAGGGATTTGATTTGGGTAAAGCTGCCATCAGATGCAGAACTCACTGCCCTTCTCTCTGACCAGAGAACCCATCACGGGCCTACAACCGCTTCCCAGGAGATGGAGAACCAGACTCACGGGCTGAAGACGTCTTCGGCATCCTCCTCCCCGGCCAGCAGACCCATGGCCCCGTAGCCGAACACGAAGCGCTCTGGACTCATCAGGATGTCCCGGTCCTCACTGGGACTGCTGCTGTCTGCACACACACCGCCGCCAACACACAACGCCAATAAATCACCTACACAACGCCATTAAATCACCTACACAACGCCATTAAAACACCTACACAACGCCATTAAATCATCTACACAACGCCATTCAAACACCTACACAACGCCATTAAATCATCTACACAACGCCATTAAATCACCTACACAACGCCATTAAATCACCTACACAACGACATTAAAAAACCAACACAACAACATTAAAATAACAACACAATGCAATTAAAATACCAACACCATTAAAACAGCACAACGCAATTCAACACATTAGAACACCACCAACACAACCCCATTCAAACACATTAGAACACCAACACAACCCCATTAAAACACGCAAGAACACCACCCCTACAAAAATAACGCCACATTTAAAAACCTCTAACATTGCCACGCTTACTGCACACTATGTCCTTATGAACATAAGCGTGCTCAAAAAAACGTGAGTCACAACAGGCTTGGATTACTTAAACCCTTCTCATGCTTGTTTAAATGCTCGTCTCTGTTGTTAAGACCAGTTGGAAGTGTATTTTTTCGCTATTCTGTTCAACTGTATGGTACTGCATTTGTCCTCTTCGCTGATACGAATCGGTGACGCGTATTTTCTAAATGTAATCAGTCAACCGTGCCTCCTCCTCCTCTTTATTGATGGGGGTGTTTTGTCATGGGATATGAATACTGTGACAGTAAGAACGGTGTTCCTTACCGTACACATCCCGGCAACAATTAGTTTTCACAGTATTTATATTATTACGGTGCATTCAATTTTCCTATATTGTACTATACTAAATAGGGCTGATAGAAGTCTATCTTCTTTCAATTTGAACACAAAGGCTGACAGGAACAAAGAGGAACGTCTGTGTCGTTGTATTGAGACGGGTTAATCTGTGTGTAAAAGCAATCGGTGTCTCTGGGGGGCCCTTGAGCGTGTGGGGCCACTCACTCTCTTTGCTGGGCGTGAGGAAACGGGACAGGGGCGAGTAGAAGCTCCCGGACGCGGAGCTCCGGGGCCGGCTCCGCTCTGGCTTCATCAGCGACAGGCAGCGCTGGGTGAGCGGTCTGACGGGCGTGCTGAAGCCCGGTTCTGGAACCATCATACCGGACGAAGGAAAGAGAGAGGAGAAAAAGCCTCTGTGAGTGAGCGTTGAGGTACCCTATGACCGCTGTGGGAGGTGCTCCGTAGCGAACCGCCCGGAGGCCCCACCTTTGCCTCGTGCGCCGACGTCCTCGACGGCGATGGCTCTCTTTCTCCCTCGGGGCCGCCTCGTTGCCATGGGAACCTCATCGTCGGACCCGGGGCAGACCGGATCGACCCCCTCGCGGCTGACCGAATCCATCACCTCGGGGCTACCGGCGTCGACCCCGACGGGGCGGCATGTGTCAACGGTCACCTCGCAGGCGAGCTGCAGGGAGAAACACAAGAGACCGGATCGTTACCAAGTGGACGCTCATCAACTCCGTGGGACAACGTGTGCTGAGCTCTTCGTTTTCAATTACCCATCAACTTTGAAAGTCAAGTCACATTCAGGACGATGGCATATAAAGACTACAAATGAATCATAAAAGGACAGGCTAAAAAGGTGTAAATACGGCTGATCTAGGGTTAACAACTTGCGTGTATGGGACAGTTTGTGGACATCATTAAAGTACTAGCCTGCTACATTAAAATAAACGCCAGTAAAACGTCTTATGATTGTTGCTGTAAACGTATTGGCTGATTGCCAGACGTGATAAGGACTTGAAAACAAAGTTTTCTACGTGAACCCTACGGAGAGTTCACAGGCCCAGTGACGTGACCTACTACTGCTTTGACCCCCTACGACACATAATCCGCCCCCCTGCCGCGCCGTCCCAAACCGGGGTGCAGAGAACGTCCTGTAACCCTTACGTGAAGCCTTTACTTAAGCCTTAAGCCCTGAACTGGGCTTAAGCCCAGCTCAGACCAAAGATTCGCCTTGCAACGAGACGGTTTTAGAACGTCGCAGGGGCGGTGTGAACTGGTCGTTGCAAGGAGTCACCAGAGATTGCACACGTCAAATCGCAAGGTCCAGTTTTAGAACGTGACGATTTAGCTATTTCTCTTCAACCAATCACAGCACAGAACAACTTGTACGGCCTTACTAGAGTTAAGACCATAAATTGGTCGCGTTTCCAAAAAATAAGACGCCTTAACATCCAGTTATTCAAAACCTAATGTTGTGTTTCCCTCCACTGCTTGAAAATGTAACTGCTTAAATCGTTACATTGGCTTCCTGTAGGTCAGAGAATTGATTTTAAAATCATGTTGCTATAAATTCTCTACATGGTTTAGGCCCATAATATTTAACTGATATGCTTCCACTACATAAGCCTTCTAGAACACTAAGATCTTCTGAGACCAATCTGCTAATTATCCCCAGAGTAAACACGAAACATGGGAAAGCAGGATTTAGTATGCAACAAATAGCTTGAATAAACTCCCTGAGGATTTAAGACTTGCCCCAACTCTGAGCACCTTTAAAACAAGATTGAAGACTTCTATGTTTGCTTTAGCTTTCTGCTAAATCTTAAATACCTTGCAATTTCTAAAAAGCTTTTTTTTTTTTACTTTGCCTTTATTTTACTAAAATGCCTTTTTAACTTTCCCTTTATTTTCTATTTTTACCAGAAAGATACATTATCTGATACCAGTGAGAAAGGATAAGGGTTTGAGACCCTTTTCTGGCTGGGTTAGAGTCCTAGAATCTGTGTTGGAGTCCCAGAGGAAGGACCAAGTTCCTTTAGGTCGGGTTGGAGTCCCGACGTGGGTTCCAGAGAGACTGTTGATCTGATCTTAAATACATTGCACTTTCTATTTTACTTACTAAAATGCCTTTTTAACTTTCCCTTTATTTTCTATTTTTACCAGAAAGATACAGGATCTGATACCAGAGAGAAAGGATTAGGGTTTGAGACCCTTTTCTGTCTGGGTTAGAGTCCTAGAATCTGGGTTGGAGTCCCAGAGAAAGGAAAGACTCGAGATCTGTCTGGATTAGAGTCCCGACGTCTGTCTGGGTTGGAGTCCCAGAATAAGGCCTTTGGTTCATGGTTAGAGTTACTAGAATCCGGGTTGGAGTCCCAGAGAAAGTACCAAGTTCCTTTAGGTCGGGTTGGAGTCCCGACGCGGATACCAGAGAGACGGTTGATCTGATCTTAAATACATTGCACTTTCTATTTTACTAATTTCTTTGCATATGTTTTCTTTTACTTATCTATCATATTGTATGACAACGTTTATATGTGAAGCACTTTGAGTCTGCCTTGTGTATGAAAAGTGCGATATAAATAAATTTGCCTTGCCATGCCATGCTTAAACAAAGACAGATCGAACTGAAATTCAACTAAGGGAAAATCCAATGTATCCAACAACGGGTAATCTAAACTAACTGTAAGCTCCAGCTATTTACTCCGATGCAGATGTAGTGGAGAAGGACAAAACACAGTAACTCTAGCCTACCCTCAAGCAAAATAAAAATAAAACTAATCGCAAACCTAAAACTAATCGCAAATCTAACCTACGCAAATTATGCTGATGCTGTTGCGGCTCTCAGCTGTGCCAGAGCGTTCACAGTTGCTAGGGAAACCACCCACCGTCGCCGCCCGTTGCAGCGCGTTGCAGGCAGCCAGTGTGAACTGCCCCGTTGAACGTCGCAGCCCGTCTCGTCGCAAGGAGTCGCAAGGAGTTGCGAGTTGCAAGGCAAATCTTTGGTCTGAACTGGGCTTTAGCATTCTGCCCATCCCCTACTAAACCGGTGACACCCAACTGCTTCAAAAGAATAATGTGTCAGATCATATCTTGTAACGTCACTAACCCTATACTCAAAACCTCAACAGAAGTCAAACATCTACTCCAACCATTGATTTGGGTGTGCGTTAATTCATCATAGCAAAATCACAAGGCTTAACACGAGACCACTTTAATACAAGGGTAATATTTCTTATTTATTGCTGGATATAAAATGCAGCAGCATACATTAAAGGAATGGTGGTTGACACCTGTTTCTAAGAACATCCTTACTGTACCGACAGCGATTTATTGTCGTTTTTCTTTCTTCTGCCAAATGTACTTATTCTAAGTCGCTTTGGACCAAAGCGTCTGCTGAATGCCCTAAATGTCAATATAAATGCAATTGTGTTTAAATTAGCATTAGCCGCTGTGTAGCTGGAGCTAGCTCCTCGGCTACCCGGCGGGCCAACGACCAGCCAGCCAAGCCGACTACATGGCCCCTAGTAGTATCGTATGATACAGTATTACATGGTAGTACACGGTGTGAACGTACGGTTATGATCTTCCTCGGAGTGGGCTCTTTAGTGCGGGTCAGCTGCGACCTTCTGTTGGCTCTGGAGCAGCGCTCGTCGTCGTTCTTCCTCTTCTGCGGGTCGACCACCGGGCGTCGAGACCTCAGCCTCATTTTCTTCGCCACAAACCGAGCGATCCAAGAGCATTAAAAACCCTCCAGCGATGGACGTCCAGGAAGATCTGGACGAATTCAAACGAACTGGTGAGGTCTTTGTTGTGAGTCTGACCTACCTAGCTAGCTTCACTCGGCCTCAAACCGAAACAGTGTTTGCTGTTTAAATCTGCCGGGTGCGGATAGGTTGGCGTCCCGCGGACGTCACTGCTGGGCGGGGCTTCGTGGCGTACCACGTGGCCGACTGGTCACATGTCAGTACCACGGCGGTGTTCTTTCAGAGTCGGTGCTCTTCTAGACATGATCATCTTTCCTCCACTACCTATGTCATACAGTCTGTACCCTTCTGGACATGTGTTATACATTCTATAATCTATACTCCAGCACTAAGTCGTACGGTCTGTGCTCTTGTAGACGCGTGTTATACATTATATTATTATCTATAGATGGATTCGATTTCCATTATTTGTATTTTGTTCTCTTTTTACCCATAACTAGTGACTGTTTGCATTGAGCAAATGAGAACGAAAATAAATTTAAGTTTTTTAAAGTGTCAAATACAAATGGTTCATTTCTTTGGTGTCAACGGCTCTCAAAACATTTCAAACATTAGTTTACTGAATGCCTTTATCTATTTTCAAACCGTTATATGCATTGTTTTCTGTTCTGAATTTTTTTTAATTCTTAAAAGAAGAAATATTTGTAGTAGGCCAAGTGGATTACCAAATACCAAAGTTCACAAGTCAATGTATCAATCAATCAATCAATCAATCAATCAATCAATCAATCAATCAATCAATCAATCAATCAATCAATCAATCAATCACAGTAACAGCCTGGGGTTTCAAAGGCGCAAAAAAGTTTTAATTCGGTTGGCTTTGTACTGGTGCCCAGTGATCACCACCCCACTCTAAATTAAGCGTCGGTTAATTTATATTTCAAATAAGAATTGAGCATTAAGTTGCACCAAATCAACATCATTGTTAAAAAGTTTTCTCAGAGAATGATAGGAAGACACAGACGGGCTGATCGATAGGGATTACAATACTGTTATCAATAATATCACATCCAATAACTGATATTGGAATAAAAAAAGATAGCCGGGCTACGCTAGTTCACGTCACAGGGTTAACTAGCCAATGAGAAGGCACAGAACAGTTTATTATAGAATTCTGAAAGTTTCCCCCCTACTGGCCGGGGATCAATGTTACACATTGAGACATTAATGGTTACGCGAGCTAGTTTCAGGAAACAGGGCAACAATCTTTCTAAAATGTAAAATAAACCAGTCTCCAGGTGAAGATGACAATTGAGAAAGTTACAATTTTATTTGAGATTCAAAATAATAGTATTCACACAAACATATTAATGAGTAAATAGGCATTAACAAGACCCCCCCCCCCCCCCCCCCCCCTCCCCAAAGAAAGAAAAAAAAAAACGTTGTATATAGCCATTGATCTCACATTCGGAAAAGCATGTTGATAATGTATAATCTGGGACTTGGACCCAGCTAACAACAAAACAAAAAACAAAGAGACCCATCTCCTTGCTCCTCTTAACTTCCACTATGTCTACAAGTAGCAGAAAGAAAAAAACTACTTTTCATCTGTTCGAATAAAAACATGGGGGGGGGGGAGAAAATAAAAGATAAGAAGCACATGTTGATATAGGCCTAACCGACAGAAAAGCGGGGGTACTGCAAATCCATCATCCTAAGAAGTAGCAGCACAGCAACCGGTCGCACCCAGAGCTACAATGTGACTGGTGGCACTCCTTTGACCAATCAGACTGCATGTACTGCATCGTAGTGCTACACGTAAGAAAAACCTGTAACACGCCTTTAAAACAACAACAACAACCAGAGAGTGTGAGAGCGTAAAGTAGATTCGATTCGTAACTCGTGCGCTAACTCTGTACGCGCTAAACTGTTACGTCCGAACTGTCAGGGGTTCGGGTGTCTGTCACACTGGAGGTAGATGTAGGTTTTCCTGAGAATTCCTAAAAAAAAGACAGCCTTGGATACAATTTGAGATTTTCCGGATTATATGGAACACTTTTTTTTCTTTTTCTTTTTTACACTGCTGCAAAGCGACACCTGCCCAAGTGACTTCCAGAATCATCACCAACGTCACATATCAATATAAGTAGCAGTATATCATCACTTCAATCTTTGATTAGTTCTTTTCTGCATGTAATCTCTGTGTGCAGGGCTGGATACAGCATATCTTTAAACGGCAAGAAATTAGCAACCAAAATTGTTAACAAACAATAATATAGACATGATATAATCTGTAGCCCTGGGAAAAAAAGCAAATTTGTTAATAAATCTTTACATAGGTTAATTCCTACAATTGTCACAGCAGAAGGCATCGACGTCTCACCACGGTATTCCTCTTCATGTCTATCATGCACATTTTATGATAGACTTTGTAATTAAATAAACAATCCATGCCATAAAAAGGGACAAAGCCAAGTGGTATGGACTGTTTCCATGTGAGGGGGACAAGAGAAATACCAATACGTTTGAATAAACGCATAGAATATAATATACCAGTGACTCTAGTTTGAAGGAAGATCTGAATTCCCCAGGGCTAACCTTATGACTGAGACTGCCTTGAGGAGAGAAGATCTGATTGCAGATCTGTGATTGTCCGTTGTTACGAAACATTCCACTAGGGGGCACTGTTACCCAACACATAATTGAGATGTTTCCCTTAACCCTGCTAAAATAATTATAGTAAATTCTCATCAAATGATGTTCAGATGACATCAGATTGTCCGGTAGTTTTCGAAACAATATATATTTTTATTCTACCCTAGATTCCAATTCATATTATGAACCAGCATAAACCAAACACCTTTTTTTGTATAAATATCACAGGGCTTTGTGTAATTGCTCTGTCCTGAGTACACTTTTCCTTATATTAAGTCCTTGAGGTAGACAGAGGAGCTTTGCTATGCTCACACCCATACGGATCCATTCAGCATTTGCGGTACATAGAAAATATCCTCTAATTGTCGCTATCCAGCTAGCTCTGATCTCCCGTCCCACTGCTTGAATTGAACTGATGGGCAGGTGCCAGCATTATACCCGCAGGAGGGGGGGGGGGGGGGGGGGGGGGGGGGGGGGGGGGGCCTTAAAGGTCGTCGGGTCAATCTCAAACCACACTGCTGACCCTTTAGATTGGAGATTGATTGAATTGTCTGTGCGTACTTCCTGCCCTTTTGCCCCACCACCCCCAAACCCCTTTATAGGCCACTCAGTGTTTCAACGGCCACGACAGAATGTCTTGCTTTGATTGTCAGCCATTTTCCCAAACTGGAGCTGAGCTGTGACATCTGTGTCAGGGAAAGCAGAGGGAGAGAGAGAGAGCGAGGGAAGGTAACGGTGACTAAAAAGAGATTTAGATTACATTAGATTTCCGTTGATCATTGTAGTTCACCATGATGTCTCATTTGACCATCACAGGTAGTGGCTGATTGCATTCAGCAAATTGAGTAAAAACATACACAACAACACATAATAAAAAAGCTGAAAATGCGCATTTCAAGGCAACCCATACTTAAAAAACAACAACCAAGCCAAGTCCTCACACAGTGGTGCTTTGGATACGTCACCGGCCCACCCAAAGGCGGATGTCATGCAGAGAAAAGACAGTACAGACATTTAGTTGTCATCAGAAAAACGCTCATTTGCAAAACTCTGCACAGATATTGTTGATATCCATCTCTGTGTGCCAGAAAATGACTCATTTCTATCTGCAAACCTTAAAACTAGAAACCTATTCAGACGAATAGCCCTATTTCAGAAAATGATAGCGCCAAAACGAATGATAAGAATTCGTAGAAACCGAAACAATCAAATGATCAGGAAGCAAAAGGTCCTGTTGTCAAGTCATGTAAACTTTCAAACGTTGACCCACTTTAAAAAGGTTACATGACCACATATGCCTCGGTACAGGAGAGTATGGGAGTGAAGTTATGAGAGGGTTTGTCGACAGGCTCCGAGCACTGATACATTAACCAGCAACCTTTAAACAGACGACATTTCCTGATAATAAAAAAAAGTTGGTTAGACTATAGCTATTTTTAGTAGCTACATAGCTAACCAGAGAGATACAGTCACCAGTCACGGTTTAACAAAATGTAACTTTCATTTTGTTTCACTGTCAGCAGTTGTAATGGCCACACAATTGGTAATAAAGCCCAAAAAAAAAAAAATAGCAACACCAAGTCATTCCTGTAAGCATGATAAGAGAAGAGGTATACTGTGCACACTCATCTCGTAATATGCTATGCTATGCTAAGCTAAGCTAAGGCCTCAGAAGGAACAGAAACCAAACACCGGGGGACTGCGGTGATTGTGCGGTGAAGGACATAACGAGCAGGACGCACAGGCTCGTAATGGCGGGGTTATTGATCAACCCTTGTTGCCATGGCGCTGTGGGGAGGGGACCCGTGGGTTGGTGGATGAAAGCGTTAGCGAGACGTTGACGTCTGAGAAAACACCCGGATCGAGGCCGAGGGAAGAATTCTGGTTCTGGAAGCAGGAACCAGAAGCTCTCGAGTCAAGAGGAGGACTGCTTTATGGCTTTCCCAGTAGCATCAGAGAATATATATCAAATGTTGTATCTTGGAGGAGGGGCTGATTCAACCATTCCAGCTGCACCATGCAAAAGCAATTGTTTCACACAATATGAGGTCACGACGGTAATTCATTATATATGCCCTGAATAAAAAGTACATACACTTTTTAAAGCTTTCCTTCTGATTAAAAATAGAGGATACTGATAATCTCCTTTTTTTTCTTTGTTAAATAAAACCCCCCAAGTATATTGGGGAATGTGTAGTTATTTTTCAGTAAGAATTGTTAAAGATTACAATAATATCCAACAAGAATAACAATAATGATAATAATATTAATAAAAACAATAATATTGTAAAAAGAAAAAAATATCTGAGAGGACAAACATCACTGTCAGTCAGTAGCTGAGTGTGTGTGAGTGTCTGTTGGTGGGGTTGTATATATGTGTGCTTGTCTGTTAATCTGTGTGTAAACAGTGCATTACCCTTCCTCGATAGAACCTCATTTCTCTTGTAATATGTACATTTATGTAGAAATATATTATTCACATGTTGTGCATATATCTTTTTTTTTTTTTTTTTTCATATACTGGCTCTTTCTTTGGATTCCCGTTGGGTTCTGTAGCACAAAGAAACCGATGGATAGTGATATAACCTGAGAGATAGGGTATGTAAAGTGGTCTGAGTTTCAGTTTGGAGTCTTTATGTTGAGTGTGTGGTTTTCTTCTTTTCCTTTTTTGGCATACACTATGTAGAAAAAACGAGGTTGGTTTTTGGCTTGATTTAGCTTAATAGTTACAAACTGGGTGGGGGGGGGGGCTCCGGGGTTGTTATGACGACGGATTGCTTGAGGTAGGCGTGGTCGGGAGCTGCTGAGGGCCCCCGCGGCCCCCCATGGCTTTGCTGAGGGACGAAGGGCCCGTGAGGGCGGGGCCCGCGCCCTGGGCGAAGAGGACACCTGCACACACACAAGCAACACACATGTTAAAAAAAGAATGACAACAACATTGTGTTGTCAGATCGTTTACTGTCACTGATATACTGTCGTTTCTCTTTCTTCTGACAAATGTACTTATTGTACGTTGCTTTGGATAAAAGCGTCTGCTAAACGCCCTAAATGTAAAAGTAAATGCTTAATAACGAGAATTATTATTATATTACTAGCACGGCCGGGTGGGTGGACCTATAAGCGTTGTAAGCTAGCACTAGCAGGGGAAAGAGCACAGCACACGTCAGGCCTGTCTGGTGTCATGTGACGGTGGGAGGGTACCGACCGGTGTACACGACTCCGTTGAGCTCCACAGACATGCTGATGCTGCTTGCGGTGCTGGTGGTGAGGTTCAGGGCGGAGTCCTGTCTGCCTTCTGCCCAGAGGAGCACACAATACGTCTCATCAGATCACAGAGCAACCACCGCTGCAAATACTAGTTAAGACGCACGAGTCATAGTCGGACACCTCTATTTAATCAACACGGTACGTCATGATTGCGCCACATTGGGGCTTATGCCGCAAAACTTGACAGTGCACCAAACTTGTCACAAAATGCCCGCTATCTTTATGATACTTCACAGAGGCAAACCACCGGGAGACAAAAATTTCCTGAACGACATGTGGACAAAGTGTTCTTATCTAACTGCGGGATTCCCCTAAAAAGGAAATGTACTCATGTGTGAACATATTTACACATGTTCGCCGTGTAGACGTCCTCCAAGTTACATTTCCTCGTTTACGAGACCACTGTGGTAACAAGTTTCAGTTTCAGCACGTTTGGGACTTTTCTACAAATTGTTTTTAATTCTGAGAAGGTAACCAGATGGTTGCTATTTCGATCCCTGGCTTCTCCTAGCCGAGCGTCGAGGTGACCCTGAGCAAGGCACCTCCAACCCTGACTGCTCCCGACGAGCTGGCTGTCGCCTTGCTTGGCTGACACCGCTGTCGGTGTGTGAATGTGTGAATGTGTGAATGTGTGCATGAATGGCTGAATGTTAGGCAGTTTTGTAAAGCGATCTTTCGCATTTGCCACTACGTTACATTCACACTACCTCCGTCCGTCGACGGATGGGGGCTTTTTGACGTATCCATGTCTTTTTCCCGGGTTGTATTACAAAGGCTATTTCATTGGACAGTGTATTGGCGTATTTTTGCGTAACGCAATCTCATTGGCCGACGGGTCCGTCGCTGCTTGACACGTTGGAACATTCCTCAACTTTTTCACGCAGGCAACGGAGCAGACCCACAATGCATTTCGAGAGCGCCCCATGCAAAGTCAACGAGATCCATCGACGGACGGAGGTGGCGTGAATGTAGGGGTTAAGAAAGCGCCGTATAAACGCAGATCCATTCAGCATTCACCTAGTCCCTCCCCCCACTCCCCCGCCCGGCGCGTCACCCTACCTTGGTTGTTGATGCGGATGTTCATGGGCATCTGCGCGGTCATGGCCAGCAGGTTGTGCTGCAGGGCCCTCTGAATCAGCCGCTGGTGCTCCTCTACGGGCAGCGCCATCTTCTTCTCCGGCGGCTCCCCGGCCTCCAGCTTGTCCCGGAGCTGCTCCAGGGCCGCCACCTGCGCCGCCATGGTGGCCTGCGCCGCCGCCGCCTGCATGGCCGCCATGGAGTGCCTCGCCAGCGGGCTGCCGGTCAGCCGACTCATGGCGCCGAACCCAGACAGAGGATGGCCCGCCTCCTCTTCTGACGGCACAGCAGAGAGAGGAAGACCCCCGGGGGACAACCACCTCAGTACTAACGCGACCAGGAACACACACACTGCTGTTCACAGACAGCTCTTTGTACAGTACTCACTCTTTACACAGTACTCACTCTTTACACAGTACTGACTCTTTACACAGTACTCACTCTTTACACAGTACTCACTCTTTACACAGTACTCACTCTTTACACAGTACTGACTCTTTATACAGTACTCACTCTTTACACAGTACTCACTCTTTATACAGTACTCACTCTTTACACAGTACTCACTCTTTACACAGTACTGACTCTTTATACAGTACTCACTCTTTACACAGTACTGACTCTCTATACAGTACTCACTCTTTACACAGTACTCACTCTCTATACAGTACTGACTCTTTATATAGTACTGACTCTTTAAAACAACCACCTCAGTACTAACGCAACCAGAGACAGACACGCTGCTGCTCAGACAGCTCTTTATATCGTAGTTACTCTGTCTACTTTCTTTTACACTAACTCTTAATACTAACCCTTTAAACTAACCCTTTTTGCTAACTCTTCATAAACGACTAACTCTTAATATAACCAGGGACAGACACACTGCTGTTCACCGACAGCTCAAAAAAATCCCCTTCTGAAAGATTGATCCGTCAACACAAAGGAGTATCTCCTCGTTAGAAAATCCCCACCGTTTCAGTTGTGGTTTCAGGGTTAAATGTTTCTTCTCAAATATGTCAGGTCTGCTGCATCCGAGATTACTAGCATTCTAACTCTTTATACTAACATACTAAACCTATGTACTAACTCCATGCAGCAAGTCAAAAAACTAAAAGAAGAACCAGGGCCAGAACAAATCCAATCCTAACCAAGCTATCTCCGTTTACGAAAGCGCCTCGGAGAGATGCTGTTACACTTCCCCACCAGCAGGGGGCAACATTCACACCAGCAACATCGCGACGCAGGGCTTCATACCGGTCTTGATCTTCTGGATGGGGGTGAGCGAGGTTCCGTTGGTGCCCAGGGACATGCCGCCGTGGCCGTGGCCGTGGCCGCCGCCGCCGTGCCCGTGGCCGTGGCCGTGCACGTGGCCCTGCCCGTGGCCGGGCACCTTGGGGGAGGACAGCATGGTGGGCGTCCCATTGGGGGAGTAGGTGAAGAGCGAGCTGCCGAAGCTCTGCCGGCGGCCCTCGCGCCGGTTGCTGTCGATGGCCGCCTGGAGCTCGTTGGGGTTGCTCAGCGCCCGCTTGTCACACTCGTAGGGGTAGAGGTACTTCATGTATCTGGAGGAGGAGGAGGAAACACAGGGGGGCTTAGGTATTAGGTCTCAAGTATAGGGTAGAGGTACTTCGTATATCTAGAGGGGATAGAGGTATCTTGCGTATTTATTGTCATCAGGGCCTGTTTTTATTTTCATTTATTCAGAGACATCGGAAGACCCATTTTTAACTGTTGGCATAAGATGAGTTGGAAAGAGTGAATGTTTGTTTATAACCCTGTTTATGTGTGGAGTATTTCTTGTATCTGATCTGAGGTATAGGGTAGAGGTACTTTGTGTATTTGGAGGAAAGAGGTATCTGGTCTGAAGTACATTGTGGAGGTACTTCATATATCTGGAGGGGAAAGAGTAACATGAAGACACTGAGGAGCTTAAGTCTGTGGTCTGGGGTAGGGAAGTAAAGGGTACTGGCAGGTCTGAATCTGACTAGAATATAAAATATCTGATGGCCAACACAGAGAAGGAAGTTTAGGTATCTCATCTGGAGATAAAGACAAATTAAGTAATAATTGTGTGTAGCATGATGTATCTGAGGCGTAATTAAGAGTGTACAGGAACTTTATATATCGTTCAGAAGAAGAAATGAGTTAACACCAATCTCTTTGGCTAGCTACTCAAGTGATTAATTTAGTCGTGGCCAAATGTAGATAGTACTAATAGACCTGATCATAAGTGAAGCAGTAGAGCATCATTATGGAGATGCTTAGATAATTACAGAGAAACTTGAAGTTAAGTGGTTGGGACAATGTATAATAATGGTCAATATTGAGTCATCAAGACTAGAGTCGATATTGATATAGCTCTGCTGATTGACTGTAAAGGGGTGAGTATTTGTACAATGACTTAACGTTTATGGTCTTTGATGTCTGGGTTAAGAGTTGTGCCTCTGTTCTATGACAAATATTTATTCTTTATCGCTATTGTGTATTTACTGTCATCAGGGCCTGTTTTAATTAGCATTTATTCAAAGACATCCAAAGACCAATTTTAAACTGTTGACATAAGATGAGTTGGCAAGAGTGAGTGTTTGTATTTAACCCTGTTTGCGTGTGGGTAGTGTGTCTAGTGTGGTTGTGTGTGTGTGTGTGTGTGTGTGCGTGTGTGTGTGTGTGTGTGGGTATGTGCACATCCGTGTGGGGTAATGTGTGTAGCTCTGTGGAAATGTGTGCACTGGGTATGCATGTATGGGTCAATCAGTGGGTTTGGTAACGTGTCTATATAAGGTGAGGTGCGCTGACGATGGAGGACTGTCTGTCAGTCTGTGTGTGTGTGTGTGTGTCCTTGAGTGTGTGTGTGTAAGTGCGCCCATGCGTGCGTCCGTGTCGTTTCCGTGTGACTGTGTAGGGTGAGGTGCGTTGGTGATGGAGGAATGCATGTGTGTGTTCGTACTTGTGTGTGCATATGCTTGCTTACATGTGTGTGTGCGTGTTCGCGTGTGCATGTGCGTGTGTGACTGTGTGCACGCGTGCATGTGTGCGTAGGGTGAAGGCAGCGCTGGTGATGGAGGACGTGTGTGTGCGTGCGTGCATGCGTGTATGATGTGTATGTGCATGTGTGTGTGTGTGTGTGTGTGTGTGTGTTTGTGTGTCTGTGTGTGTGTGTGCGACTGTCGACTGACTGTGTGCGCAGGGTGAAGGCAGCGCTGGTGATGGAAGTGGGCAGGTGCAGCCCCTTGGTGATCTCCCTCCACAGCTTCTTGTTGATGACCTCCACCAGGCCGCCCTTCTCCGTCACCAGCTGGTACAGCATGTACAGGTCCAGCACCTGCTTGGCCATGATGGGGATGCGGTTCACCGGGGTCCCTGGAGGTCAGAGGTCAGAAGTCAGGGGTCAGGGGGTCACACACAAACGCACACACATTTACACACACACACACACATCTACAGACACACATAATTGACAGACACACACATTTCCCCCCCCCACACACACACACAAGTCAACAGACACACACACACAAACACATTGACAGACACACATACACACAGAAACCACTAGCCAATACAACACACATTAACAGATTCACACACACACACACATTGACAGACACACACACACAAACACATTGACAGACACATTGACAGACAGAGGGGGGGGACAACAGCGAGGTTAATGAGTTTGGCCAGGGAGCAAGGTGACCGCTTCTTCAGCAGCCAATGAGAAACAGGGCAGTGAACCATTACACAAATGATTGCCGCTGTTAAGGTCATCTGGTATCTGATATCATGAGAAGTGTTGATGAAATGTACACCTCAGGATATTAGCAGTAGTACGCATATGTGTAACGCCCATCAGAAATTGACATCTGGCTATCTCTATGAAACACTAGACTTAGCCCTAGCTAAAGGTATATAATGAACAGGCTATGTTTATAAGGACTAAGATTAGCCCAATTGAGACAGATAATCCATCATTTAACTTCCTGCAGTTGCAGAACCAAAAGACCCTCATCGTCAGTTCCACGTTTCGCCCACCAGAGGGCGCTCCACCATCTACGGGCTCTCCCGGCAGAAGACCCGCCCCTCAGCACGCGGCAGCTCGTTCCCACCGGTCTGACTCAGCGGGCGTGAGCTCACACACCGTGAGTCGCCGCCTCGCACGTCAGAAAACAACAACACACGCGCCGGAGTGCTGAATCAGCCAGGAAGCCGCCACAGACAGACAGACAGACGGGAGACGCTCGCCAGACAGACGGGAGACACTCGGCAGACAGACGTGACTCATCCCATCCACCTTTGATGCCAAACCACTAATTTCTCTGAGTAGATAGCCAATAGTATCCCTGCTCGTCAACATCCTGATGACGGAGGTGCCAGGACGGAGGGGCCGAGGCGGATGTGCTGGTGGAGGACGTTGGTGTTGGAGATGGTGGTGGTGGTGGAGGTGAAGGTGGAGTTTGAGGTGAAGGTGGTGGTGGAGGAGGGGGTGGAGTTTGAAGGTGAAGGTGGTGGTGGAGGAGGGGGTGGAGGTGGATGTGGAGGAGGTGGAGATTGTGGTGGAGGAGGAGGTGGTGGTTGTGGAGGTGGAGGTGGTTGAGGTGGAGGTGTAGGAGGAGCTGGTGGTGGAGGTTGTGGTGGAGGTTGTGGTGGAGGTGGTGGTGGAGGTGGTGGTGGTTGAGGTGGAGGTGGTTGAGGTGGAGGTGTAGGAGGAGGTGGTGGTGGAGGTTGTGGTGGAGGTTGTGGTGGAGGTGGTGGTGGAGGTGGTGGTGGTTGAGGTGGAGGTGGTTGAGGTGGAGGTGTAGGAGGAGGTGGTGGTGGAGGAGGTGGTGGTGGAGGTGGTGTTAGGGTTTGGGATTGACGATTTGAACGGGTAAAATAATACGGCACGTTATGGGGTGTCTCTTCTAGTTATAGCTGCGGGAGGCGGTGCGGGGCGATACGGCCATAAAGCTATCATCTCAGAGATGAGTAAGGACCCCCGGACCCCCCCTCAACCCCCAACAGCCCCCAGAAACCCGAGTGCAACAGAGAGAGTCAAATATCTCTTATACGGGGGCGGAGAGAGAGAGAGAGAGAGAGAGAGAGAGAGAGAGAGAGAGAGAGAGAGAGAGAGATGAAGAGCTAGAGAGCGAGCGTGCGAGAGAGAGAGAGAGAGAGAGAGAGAGAGAGAGAGAGAGAGATGAAGAGCTAGAGAGCGAGCGTGCGAGAGAGAGAGAAGGGGAGAGTAGAGAGAGAGAGAGAGAAGGGAGAGAGAGAGAGCGAGCGAGAAGGGGTGTGAAGGAGAAGGGGTGTGACAGAGAGAGGGGTGTGACAGAGAGAGGGGGTGTGGAAGCGAGAGCAAATCAGCGCGACTCTGAGCGAGTATGGGAGAGAGAGTGTGCGGGAGGGCGAGACCCGGAGAAAAGGGGGTGGGAGATGTGGGAGGACGGGGCGGCGGCGGGGGGGGTTGTGTAGGAAGAGGCCGGAGCTCCATTAAGGGCAGGGTCTTTATGGCCTGACGGGCGGCTGGGAGGCCGTAATGTTTCCAGAAACAGGCCTTTCCGACCGGCCTAATTATACGGAGAGGAAATGAACGCGCCGACCGCCAGTGATATGGATTTATGGCACAATTTGACTCACGCACGCGAGCCAAAGCCCCCTGGAAAAACATGTTTTACATGGAAGGACAGGGAGACCCACGCACGCACACACGCTCGCACGCACACGACACACAAGCAGTGCCCGCGCCGACGGCCGTACCTCTCTTCTGCATGAAGCTGAACAGGTCGTCCAGGAACTCTTTCCGCTTGGGGTCTCCGTCCAGCTCGTACAGCTGCAGGGACGAGAGGAGAGAGGCAGGGCGTAGAGAGAGAGAGAGAGGGTTAGGGGAGAGAGAGCACGCTCTACATTACGTTATAGCTGAGAGAGAGAGAGAGTGGCAGAGACAGAGCCTTTGCGGGGAGATACTATCTGTACAACATAGACTATTTTATATTTTTCATGGCCTATATGGGAGAGCGAGGGACAGAAAGAGGGCGAGAGCGCAAGAGAGAGATTGAGAGAGTGTGAGAGTAAGAGAGAGACAGAGGGTGAGAGTGAGAGAGAGAAAGAGAGATAAAGGGTGAGAGAGGGAGAATGAACGAGAAAGGGAGAGAGATTGACAGAAATAAAGAGACAGAGAAAGACTGAGCAAGACTGATACATATATTGAGAGAGAGAGAGTGAGTGAGAGTGAGTAAGAGAGAGAGTGAGAAAGAGGGAGAGTGAGAGAGTGCCGGGCCTGGCTGGTCTGATTAGAACCTGATGGGGAGGCAGCGGCTTGCGGGCCAAAGGAAGCGCAGAGTTCAGAGAGAGTTAACCGGAAGGGGGGGGGGGGGGGGGCAGCACAGTGGCGCCACTGACGCTACCTGTAGGGAGTTACAGCTGCTGATGGCTACCAACCCGATTGGCGCATGCAAAGTAAACCAACAACTTCATCGGATCGGATAAGACCGGTTCTCTACACAAACACACAGGGACGTTCACACACACACACACACACACACACACACACACACACACACACACACACACACACACACACACACACACACACACACACACACACACACACACACACACTCTGTGGTGCTAAACCCTCTGCCTTGCCTTCCTCGGCAGAGTGTCTGCGTGTGTCGACCGTGTCAGATCCCCTGCGATGCGGACCCCCAGGTATATCTCAGTGCTCCCCCTCTCCACTGCCGTACTATTAAACCACAGTGCTGTGTCTCCCCCCCCTCTCCCCCCTCCACCCCCAGTTCTTGTGCTCTCCCAGTGGCCACCGCCAGCTCCTTGGGTTTGGTTCACACTCAGCCATCACAGCATCAATGAGGGCTTCCTGGCCCCACTCCAACAAGGCTCCACCAACGTCCGCCTCAACAAACACCCTCATGGACCCAACTCGAGTCGTGCTCTGTCCAGCGGCATGCGTCAGCGCCTTCTCCTAGGTGCGTGTAAATGTAAATGTAAACGGACTGCATTTACACAGCGCTTTTCTAACCACTGGCCACCCAAAGCCTTTACAATATTGCCTCACATTCACCCATTCACGCACACATTCACACACCGACGGCGGAGTCCACCACGCAAGGCGACAGCCAGCTCGTCAGGGTGAGGTGCCTCGCTCAAGGACACCTCGACACTCAGCTGGGAGGAGCCGGGGATCGAACCACCAACCTTCAGGTTACCAGCCCACCCGCTCTACCTCCTGAGCTACTGCCGCGGGATGCCTCCGCTGGCCTCTCTCGGAACTCATTAGCAGAGCATCCGAGACCGGGAAATGGGCTTGGGGTGGGGGGTGGAGGTGGTGATAGGGGTCGGGGGGGAGGGGTCAGAGACAAGCCCCATTAATGCAATTTTTTATTAAGTCCTGACCAAAAGGGAACCAGGATAGTATCTGTGCACACGCCCTCGCCGGACGGTAATGGTGTGTACACACCCCCTCGTCTCTGGGGGCCCCCCGTGGGAGCAGGGGTGGAGGGGAGTACACCAGGGAGGGGCCCGGAATCGAACCGGGGACCTCTTGGCCCTCTAATGCACGGGGCCCGCTCGGGGCAAAGCCGGCCTTAATTACAGGATGCGTTTAAGGCTGCTGGTGGAGTGGCCCTCCATAAATCTGGGCACCCCCCCCCCCCCCCCCCCCCCCCCCCCCCCCCCCACCACCCGGCCCTCTCACAGCTAGCCCCCCCCCCCCCCCTAATCACACATAAAATACATCCCTTTAATGGCTTAGTGGAAGAGGAGTGGGGGTAGTGACCACAGCACCCATCCCCCCCTTTCACACACGCACGCACATGCACAAACACAGTCTCTCGCTGCAGGTCCAAATGGTGAAGGTGAGATTCACATTGAAGCCATTCAGGGACATGTGTGGGGTTTCTCTCCCCCTCCCTCCCTCCCTCCCTCCCTCCCTCCCTCTCTCCCTCCCTCTCTCCCTCTCTCCCTCTCTCTCTCTCTCTCTCTCTCCTCCAAGTGTGTTGACGAAGCAAACGCAAAAGATCGCTAAACGGAAAAACGGTACGATGGAAGAGATATGACTGTGAATGCTCAAAACGCGATTCTTTTACGTAAAAGCCATGATACTCTATTCCCCGCATATTGATATTTTTGTCTATTTCAAGAACGAAAACACCCAGGCAGTATCCTTGCGTGCCACCCAAGGTTGAAAAGCACTGAAAGAGGAGATAGATGTCATCTTGGAGCAGGGACTTGGAGCTCGTCTGACCAGATCATTGTTCACCGTGGCTAGCTGTTGTCGCCTCATGCTTCTGTCCACAATTCAAACCAGCCAGTCCAGTTCACACCCATGGGGAAACCAACGCTTTTCTCTCTGCATTTGACTCTCCTTTAGGGCTTTATAGTGTTTTCTTAACTCTTTCTCTGTCGCTCTGTGTCTCTCCCTCCTTCTTACTCCCCCCGCGTCTCTCTCTCTTTCCCTCTTTCTCTCTCTCTATGTCTACCTCCCCCCTCTCCTTCTGTGTCGACGTCTCTCTCCCTTCTTCCCTCCCCCCGTGTCTCTCTCTCTCTTGCGCTGAAACAGCTGCATCACCTTCCCATGAAGCCCCTCAGCCAGGGGGCCCGACAGAGTGTATACATATCTATACGACCCTGCACACACAGCTGTTTATCTACACAAGGTGGGTGCGGCTATCAGAGGCCTATGGAGTCAAATCTAGAAGACGCACACCGGCCTAGGGGCCTCTCACACGTGCACACTCCCTTCCACGTGCACACTCTCCCTCTCTCTCTCTCTCTGTAGCCGTGTGCTAGCGCTGTCACTCAGAAGAATGCCAGGAAACTGGGTCAACGGGTAGAGCTGGGAGTTGTTGCTTCATGATCCCTACGCCCACATAGGGGCCTCGATAAACTATAGACTAGCCGGGTCGGGCCGACGGGATTGGCTGGTTTGTGAGTCACGTCTCCGCCCCCCACATGTACCCAAATAACGCAAGGAGAAGTTAAGGGGAATTCTCTGCCATTAGGGATTCAGGAACTTAATAATATTTGTACTGTTCACAGACGCCTTCACGGGTCCATTTTAACAAGACGCCCTGGAGGGCGAGAACATTTTTTTGTGGTGTTTCTTGGCCGATATGGGGACGTCATCAAGTCAGCCCCCCCCACCCCCCAACACACGCACACACACACACACACACACACACACACGTTTTATGGGATGTGGTGAATTATGTGACGCAGAATACTGGAAGTGAGTGGATAAAAACAATGGTTAATGGTTTGTATGTGCTTTTCACACTTCTAGTGAACACTAGGATTAGAACAAGCTGTATGAACATAACGAACAGGCTATCGCTATGAACAACTAGTGTTAGCCCTGGCTATAGGTACCTAATGAACAGGCTATCTCTATGTAGGACTTATGTTGGCCCTGGCTGTATGAACTTAATGACAAGACTATGTTCTATAAAGGACTAGCATTAGCCCAAGCTGTAGCAAACTATGAACAGGGTATCTCTATGAAAGACTTGCGTTAGCTCTGGCTTTAGGTACCTAATGAACAGGCTATCTCTGTGAAAGACTTGCATTAGCTCTGGCTTTAGGTACCTAATGAACAGGCTATCTTCTATGAAGGCCTTGTGTTAGCCCTGGCTACAGGGACCTAATGAACAGGATACCTCTACGATAGCCAGCGCTTAGCCAGGGCTGTGAGGAGCTAATAACCGGTATATCGTCTCTGAGGGTTAATGGGTTCAAACTCAAACAGAGCTGCGTGGGTAAGAGCACATGTGTTCAAGGCCACCAAATGCACAGACCGATGCTTTAAAACAACACATGAAACCAACCAAATTCCCCCTTTGAGGAAGTCCCCTGTGCAACAGCTAACTATTACTCAATTTAAACCCTAAGGCCGCTAACATCCCCCTCCCCGTAAACGTTTGAATTCAATTTCACGCTTTTGTTTTGGTAGAACATACTTGGACTAAGTAGTAAAGCCAAACAGCCTCTCTCGGCTGGCTTCAGTGTCTTTTGGGTTTCACCTCCTCCTCCCCCCCCGACCCCGACCCGAGAGAGAGAGAGAGAGAGAGAGAGAGAGAGAGAGAGAGAGAGAGAGAGAGAGAGAGAGAGAGAGAGAGAGAGAGAGAGAGAGAGAGAGAGAATGATAGAGAGAGAGAGAGAATGATAGAGAGAGAGAGAGAGAATGAGAGAGAGAGAGAGAGAGAGAGAGGACAGAGAGAATGAGAGAATGAGAGAATGAGAGAATGAGAGAGAGAGAGAGAGAGAGAGAGAGAGAGAGAGAGAGAGAGAGAGAGAGAGAGAGAGAGAGAGAGAGAGAGAGAGAGGCTGGCTCTCGCTTGGGGGGACAGTGGCGGTTTGCGTCGAGCCCAAACAGTACGCGGCCACCTGCTAGCAAACTGGTTGCCGTAGCAGCAAAAGCGCTGTCGTGTGTGGTCAGGCAAAGCAGAGGTTCAGGCCAACGTTCACAGGCCTGTGTATTTCAACGGCAACATAGGGGCTGTATGCAATGTATACAATCCATACGCAAGTGTCACATAACACATATTAGAGCGTCACGACGTAACCGCATGCTCACACAGAGGGAGGGTGTGTGTGTGTGCATGCGCATGTGTGTGTGTGCATGCGCGTGTGTGTGTGTGTGTGTGTGTGTGTGTGTGTGTGTGTGTGTGTGTGTGTGTGTGTGTGTGTGTGTGTGTGTGCGTGTGTATGGGTTGTTGACATGCTGTTGAGTGTGCAAAATACATAACAAACACAGTACTCTACATTTGAAGCATTGTCAATAGCCAAAGGTGAACCTGATAAATAGTAAATATTTATCAGATCCACAAAAAATAGTAGCAAACATGGTAAATATCCAAAGGTGTTATCGCAATTTAAATGCACCTGTGTAGGGACATAACCCAGAAAAAAGCAAGCACACACGCAAAGAAACGCATGCACACACAAACATACACACACACACACACACACACACACACACACACACACACACACACACACACACACACACACACACACACACACACACACACACACACACACACACACACACACACACACACACATTTTAGTCATTTATTTATGTTCACATTTTACAATAACAAATCTTGAACACAAACACTGGTAGATGCACTCATCAAGCCCAGAATCTCTTTGACATGTCTGATCTCAGTCTATGGATACAGGAAGCAGCGTCTCCTCCATATGTGGCGGCTGCCTATTAATGCAGATATGGAGCAGAATTTTGCAAGTGCTTTAGCTTTTGGCTTCGGAATTCCAGCCATCTGCAAACCCCTTATGACGAGTCTGTGGACATGGCCAAGGCTTCCAAATATAAACACAAGTAGACACACACACACACACACACACACACACACACACACACACACACACACACACACACACACACACACACACACACACACACACACACACACACACACACACACACACACACAATTGGGGGATGGGAAGTAATGGTAGGGAGGACTGGGCAGGAGGAGAAAGAGGCTGGAGGGGAGGTGAAGGAAAGGAGAGAGGAGGAAGGAGCTAGAGGAGAGGAAGAGAAGGAGAGATGAAGGAGAAAGGAGCAGAGAATGGAGATGAAGCAGAGAGGAGGAGAGGAGGAGGAAATGGCGGTCAAAGCAAAGGAGGAGAGAAGAAAGTAGGAGACGAAGGTAAAAAAAATTGCGTAACCATTTATAGACTAGTTTTAGGGTCAATAAAAACCTCTGTCAGCCTTAATCCTTCACATTTAAGGTACGAATTACCCTTAAAAATGGACACAACTAATCACTGAGGCTGAGATATATCAATACGCATTAAAGCTATACTGTACGATGTGAGAGAGCTAGCATGATTTGAAATTAGCTTCTCTTCGGAGTTCCGTTTAACTCCTCCCCCACCCTTCAGGACTCCCAGCCCCCACCCCTCGACACAGAGCCGTGCACGAGCGCTGCTGCTGCTTACGGGTTACTTCAACGGCAACCATTGCGTCACTTTTCAGGCCATTCAACTCCCTCAGCTGTGGCCATCGTTGAAAAGCTAATCCAATATTTATTCTCGTTTTTCCTCGAGCAGTCTCCAACTTATTTTTTGTTGCTGCCTTTTCAGTTTCTGTCCTTCTTTTTCTTGCCTTTTTAAAAGGATGAACCGGGGCAAGTAACGGTGGCAGTGGTAACTTCAGTTGTTTCTCTTCCATTGTGTAAACGTTGTAGGCTCACCAGTCCACTGTCATGAACTACTATGACAACAACGCTTTCTTTGCCCTCCGTGAACGCGCTCAGGCCGGCTCAGGCTCGTACAGAGGGGAGAGAACGCGCAGGCTTGTGATTGGTTCTTTAGATTCGGGTACAGTGTCTCCGATTGGTAAGCATTTTAACAGGTTTATAGCAGATACAGAATTCGGTTTTTTTTCGCTTCTTTTTCATTGCCCATAAGTTATTTATTGCTGTCAGGATGTAAAAAACAATTTCAACAACATATTAAAAAGTGCATATTACTGGATCCCGTACAATATGCCTTTAAGGGATTTATTCCACCCGTCAAACGAATGACTTGACCGTGCGGTCTTATAAATGTCATCTGTCAACTTGTTTTGTGTTTGACATTTTGCGGTGCGAAGGCAGTTGGCGCTGTTTAAAGTTGGTTGATTTGACCTTGATTCCACACCTGGCGTCGTCTTTATGTGCTTGATTAATTATCCAACACTTCATGAGACACAGGTATACACATGCACACACCGCCAGATACCTGGAGGTTTGTTTGACAGAGAGTTGGGCGAGGTCCAGGTGAGACACCACGCTACTAATGTAAATGATGCTCTGTTGATACAAGAATCAGATTAATCACGATCGTAGGATTACAGCAAACACATGCACACAAGGCCTCCCCGTCAATTCAGATGTTTCCAGATGAGATCTGAGATCAGCCCCAAAGAAGCCAGACCTGTCATGAGCCCGTACGTGTTCGGTCTGGTTCCAGCCCGTACCTGTTTCGTCTGGTTCCCAAGCCCACCCCATTGTCTGTGTTTATGCCCCCCGATTTGACGCAAAATCTTTATTAGCAGGGCTTTGAACAGTGAACAAATTCCTAGTTGTTTGAGTCACAGATATCTGTTCAGCATTACGTGCAGGAATGAAAAGACTGAATCGACGGCCTCCTATCGCAAAGGACTCGCAAGCCAGTTAACTAAAACCCGAATTTTCAAATTAGAAACTTTGATTGACACACCTGGCATTAGTCAGCACATCCAGAGACCGGCTTGTGATAAAACTTCACTTCCCTATTCAGAATATAGCCAACCACAACCACAATCACCAACTCCAAACACCACTATCCCTCTCTCATGACTGGAACAAGCCTTCAGCTTAGCTTTGGCTTAGACCCAATTCAAAACACGATGAATTAATTTTGCGAATGGACCTGCAGTCCAGTCAATTGTGCACGTGTTTGGCCCTTCATCACAGTTACACTCTCAAAGGGCTTCCCAGGCCGGCCTTATACAACCCTCCCTAACCCTGAAGCCCGAGGTATTTTTCTACTGTTAATGAAGACCCAATGATCACATGACATCACATGACATCACATGTCATCAGTCACATGACCCCTGGCCTGGCGAAAGGGGAGCATCGATGGACATCCCGGTCAAATGTTCCCTAAGGCTGCGACCATCCTCTTAGCCGGCCTCCGAGAAGCAGTCCGGTCGGTATTTTTAGTGGTCGTCTGCGTAACCCGACCGCCGCGAGTGAGTGTGAACAGAGTTAAAGTGGTTTTATAATCCAACGTGGACACGTCGGTCACGAGCAACACGAAGCCTCTGCGTGTTTGTGCACGGCTTACTAATTCAGTCAGTCACCGAATCAATAGGTCACACACCACCTGGACAGATAGGGTTCCAGTGCGTTCCTCACAACGGGGAATTACCATCTCTATCTCTGTCACACACATGTACGCACACACGCATACGTACACAGAGACGTTCACACACACACACACACACGCACACACGCACACACGTACGTTCACACACACGTACATAGACACACATGCACACACACACACACACACACACACACACACACGTACACAGATACGTTCACACACACACACACACACACACACACACACACACACACACACACACACACACACACACACACACACACACACACACACACACACACACACACACACACACAAACACACACACACACAAACATTGAAAAGCTTGCTCAGAAGCTCCATAATCTAGGCCCCCTGTGACCTCAGAGCCTTACTGTGATTGGCTGAGGAAAAGCCCAATCAACTTCAAACACAACTCAACCCTGATGAAAGTGGATCCACATTTATTAATGTTGCCTCGTAGCCTTGTGGCCAATGAAAAGCACAGGATGTCACTACATCTCCAAGCCGTAATGCAAGTAAAATGGGCCAGGCCAACAAAGTATGGTTTGTCTGAAGGCCCTATCCCATCAAACCCACAATTGTTAGGCACTAACTATCACCTGCGATCCCCCAGTTCATGAAAACACCCTTTAAATTACCTGATGACACGTTTAACCACGTTTAAACCACAGATTATCCTATAATAACAATAATATAAAAATATGAATAGTTACAATTAACATAAAGTATAAAAAAAGACATCCATCTTTAAATAATCATTAATCATCAATGAATCATTTATTTCAAATGATTAAAAAAAAAAAAAAAAAAAGTATACTTATTTCATTGCGTCACATTGACGTAGCTTATCACGGCTCAAGAATTCAAAGTAAAGTCCTCATCAGAGCAGGAGCAGGCGCCAGGGAGATGCCCTGATAACAACCGTCTCCCGACAGCCAGACCGAGGCGGAGATCAGCCGAGATGTTCCGTCGCGAGGGGCGGGGCCTGTTCCGATGTTTACACATAACAGGACGCGACCAGAACCGTGACCAGGACGCGACCAGAACCATGACTGGCCTCGTCCGTGTACAGCGGGTTCCAGTCGCCACTGAGGCCCGCGATAAGAACCGGTCTTTTGGGTACCCCCCCCCACTCCCTCCCTCCCTCCCCAGGACCAAATATCTCTCATCTGCGGCGTTGTCGTGAATCACGCTGTTGTGAACGGGCAACTAACGTGATGGAGAGTGTGTGTGTTTGTGTTGTGTTTGTGTGCGTTTGTCCCGGTGAAACTGGGCTTTGCTGAGGCAGTCATTTCGACTGTTTGTAATCGGTTCCCTTATAAAAGGCCATGGAACTATAGAATGTGTGTTCCACCCAAGTACACAGACCCTTTGTCCCGACAGGCGGTGTTGCAGCACAGAGCGCTGTGTTCCTGCAACAGGGCATTAGCAAGTAAATAAATCCAAGCAGACCTTGGAATAAGTGCAATAAAAGCATCCTTATCAATCTCTGACCCGCGCTCAATCTCTCACCCGCCTCGGGCTATAAAGGAATCTGCACTTTTCACCGCGTTCTTTGAGAGACCTCTTAAGGCGTTGGAACACAAAGGCGTTGTTCTCTGTCCTCTGTGTTGGCCGAAGGCCGAGCGACTGAGGGCCTTTAGAAAGGTCCCTTGATCCATTGTTGGAAGACATGAACGCAGGACCATAGGGTTTCTGTGTCCTGCAGAGTGAAGTCCGACTACACAGAGGACTGCATTGTCAGAACAGATATAACGCATACATATATATATATAATAGACATGAGAAAAAAACGAGCAGTATGCCCCAACGCTCATTAAAATATGCAGCGGGTATATATATATATATAGCTTATTTATATATGTGTGTGTCAGCCAGTTTCTATGGTTTCTGGAGGGGGTGGAGGCGATCTTTGATTTGCTCTTCGTCTGTCGGCCACTTTGATGGTGAGTCGTCGGGAGGACGGGCAGTTCAATCGTACGCTGATAAGGGAGCACAAGCGAAGCGTGACCACGGACGCCAGGTAGGAGACCGAAACGCATAAAAACAGACCTGAAGAGCTCAACCGCAATTGGACCTGAAAAGCTAAACCCCGATTGGTTTGGTGAAACCGACACGAAAAAACTAAACCCCGATTGGTTTGGTGAAACCGACACGAAAAAACTAAACCCCGATTGGTTTGGTGAAACCGACACGAAAAACTAAACCCTGATTGGTTGGGAGAAACCAATCTGAAAAGCGAAACCCCGATGATTAGGGAGAAACAGACCAAAAAAACTAAACCCTGATTTGTGGGGAGACACCAACCTAAAAAAGCTAAACCCTGATTGGTGGGGGGGGAAACACAGTTTTCTCCCCGACCAATCGCGGTTTAGAACTGGCTAGCCGCAGGATTTATGCAATCTTTGTTTACATTCCTGCCGGCGGCCCCTCCTACGCTCATATTGAGCTCCTGCCAACTTCACAGAATTCCCTCCTGGCTCCCGCTGCCACGTGCGCTCCGAGCTGGACCCGCTCCAAGATGCTTCACGCGCCAAAACCTCTGCGTGCTTCTCCCTATACGTCGGAGCTTGGCGCTGCATCAAGGTGCACTCCCTACAATCCCTTGTTTTGAAAGAATACCCACTGTTTCCTCCCCAACCCCCTTGTCTTGCCCCCCCATCCCTACATGAGGAGAGAGAGCAGGAAGCTCTGACTCGAAGCCTGCCATTGTTGTCGTTTCTACGGTCGGATACTTGTTGACTTGTGTTTCTTTCGTTTTAATTGAAGCGCTTTAAGGAACAGCTTCACTGGACGAGCTAAACCAGGAGCTGCCTCTCCACCTCTCTCACTTCCTCTGCGGATCAATTTCCCTTCGAGCCCTCTGGATTCATTTTACAGCCTCTTTTTATTGCCCGAGGCCCCGCGCGCAACGCACAAAGGAACGCTTGTCCCCCCCCTGCCTCGCCACACAACTTAAAACATTAATAGCCGTAAAAGCGATTGGCCTCACAAATCCCCCTGCGTGGAAAAGCCTTGTGCTCACATTCCTTCAAACGGGCGTATTAATAAAAGGCCTCCGATGTAATGTGCGCACCAAACAAGGCAGTGCTTATTAATAAAGGGCCTCACATTTAGCCTGGCTCCAGAGAGTTCCTGGAACCCACGTGCAACGTAAATCATTTATTTATATCGCTTTGTTCCGCCACGATACACAACTTAAATTCAACGCGTTGCAGTTGATGTGGTTGTTGTTGTTGTTGTTTGTTGGGCATCGTTGTCACTTCGTCTCCTACGTCGTTCTTTCATTGAAATACGGACCCACTGTAAGTGTAGTCTTTACATTTCAGTTGGCCGTGTCTTGTGATCATGTTTCTCAGGGAGGGGGGGGGTTAGATCCATGCCCTCCCCCGTACGGCGACACCGGTCTGCTGACCGGGAGGGGAGCTCAGGAGGCCGCTATGTCAGCACTATCTGCTTAATAGGCAATCCCAATAAGTGTCCCCTCTGATTGGCTCCCGTTCAGTACCCCCCCCCCCCCACTTCCTGTGGTCACTAAGAGCTCTCCCCTTCCCCCCCTCCCCCCGTGCCCCTACTGCCACGTGTCAGTGTGTGTGTGTGTGTGGGTAAATGCATATGTACGCGTGTGTGTGTGTGTGCATGTGTGTACACAATCGCGCGTGTGTGTGCGTGGTTGTGTGTATACATGTATGTGTATGTATACATGTATGTGTGTGCGGACCTGAGCGTGTGTGTGCTATCTGCATGTGTGTATCCATCCCTGTGTGTGTGTGTGTGTGTGTGTGTGTGTGTGTGTGTGTGTGTGTGTGTGTGTGTGTGTGTGTGTGTGTGTGTGTACGCGTGCATGCGTTAGCGTGCGTCAAAGCAGATCAATGTTTAATGCCCGCCCTCCCATTCAGGCCCCGGACATGATGACTGCCATGCATTTTTAAAGAGCCCTCGGTCAGTCCCACTCTCCATCTGGGCTCCATCTGTCCGGTCTGCCTATAAACCCCCAGCATAGGAGGAGGGGACTAGGGACAGAGGACTTCAAAGGCCCCTCGGCGGGCTGGGAGGGAGGGCTTAGGCCGGGGGGGGGCGGACATCGATACATGGAGGTGGAGGTTGGAACGCGGTGTTCGGTGTTTGGTGTTTGGTGTTTGGGCGGCCCTTGGGGTCACAACAGATCTCAGGAGGATCAACAGCAGATCGCCGCCGCCGACCCACTTGGCGAGGCATCTCGTCCGGGCCTCGGCCGCCACTCCCAAGGCGGGGTTCTGTGTCGTTCATCAGAGCCACGACGTGTGAAAACACGCTGGCGTAGATCAGCATATAAACCAGGGAGAGGTGGGATCGCGGGAGACGAGAGAGGAACGTAGGAGGGAACGTCTAGAGTGCACCATCCAGGATTAATAATTAACCAGAAACCTTGACGAAGACGCGCCGACGGTTTAAAGCGCACATGATTAATGGGATGCTAATGAGGCGACGAACATCAAACTTTTGGGCTTGATTAAACAACACAACTCAAGGCCTGGCACGGGGCAACACTGAGCTAATAAAGGTTTGAAAAAAAGACTGAACCTATTAGATGCTCCGTCAAACTCCCGAGACGTGTGGCCCAGATTCAGGAGCTAAACGGTGCACACGTGATGTCAGAACTAACGGGGTTGATGCCCTTTCTTTGATGTGAGGTTTCAGAGCGGGATTCAGCATTCGCCCGTTAATGATTCTATCCCCTTGAATTCTGTTGCTGATTGTCTGATTCCCCGGGGGGGATGGGGGTGGGGGGGTCAGAGAGAAGAGTCTCACGGGACACATCACCTTCTGAAGGTATCCTAGCCTTATAGTCACTAGGGTTGCAAAACACCTACTCCACCACCACAAGCCCTCCTCAAACTCCACCTCCACCACCACCACCACCACCTCCACCACCACCTCCTCCATCAACAACTCCACCACCCCCCACGATGGCGAGGAGCGGGCTGGCAGCAGAGCCAGGGAAGCTGGAAGGGCTCCACACATTTTAGTGTCTGTGGGAGAGGACATGTGTTTCCTGGAATTAGGGGAAATGGAACTTGTTTTGCATTGCGAAGCTACGCATGTGACACTGATACAGGGATGGGGGTGGGTTGGGGGGGGGGGGCAGATGTACGTCTGGGGGGGGGGGGGGGGGGGGGCACGGCGGTTATCGCTGGAATAACAGTAATAAAACCTTCAGTATGAAATGTCACTCCCAACAGCCACGGAGCATGCACGCACACGCACGCGCGCACGCACACACCCACAGTAATGAGCCCACCCTGCCCCACCCTGATGGTGGGGCAGGGTGGGGTCGAGGGTGTGGCCCTGCAGTTGGGCTGGTTAAGAGTTGCGGGGGCTTTATGGGGCATTCTTGTTCAATTACGCTGTCGCCCGGGGCTAACTGCACCTGAGTGTCTGTTTTTAGAACGGGTAAGAGAGAGAGAGAGAGAGAGAGAGAGAGAGAGAGAGAGAGAGAGAGAGAGAGAGAGAGAGAGAGAGAGACCGAGACAGAGACAGAGACAGAGACCGAGACCGAGATAAAAAAGAAATAACGAAAAACAAAAATGTGAGTAAGAGAAAAAAAAAAAAAGGGAACTTTGTGAGAAAGCTTAAGTGTGAGACAATGACAGACGAGGATGCCCGAGGGAGAGGAAGAGCAAGAGGGAGATCTGTAGAGAGAGATTGCGAGATAGAGAGAGAGGACGGTTTTCAGTTTGGACGCGCAGCAGACTGCAGCCGCCTGATAGAGACGGACAGAGTCCAAAGAGCACTGCTCCAGACCGCTCACATAATCACTGTCCCTCAGGCAAATACCAGCAAGAGTCATCCAACAGCCCAAAATAAACATTAACCCTTAACCTAGCCACCTCCCCTTAACCCTTAACCTAGCCACCTCCCCTGAACCCTTAACCTAGCCACCTTCTCTTAGTCCTTAACCTAGCCACCTCCCTTTAATCTTTCACTATCCACCACCCCTTAACCCTTACCTAGCTACCACCCCTTAAACCTTACCTATCCACCTCCCCTTAATCCGTACAAAGCCACCTCCCCTTAACCTTAACCTAGCCACCTCCCCTTAACCTAGCCACCACCCCTTAATCCTTACCTAGCCACCTCCCCTAAAGACATTACACCAGGGGAACACAATGTTTTCTTTCATTGCATATTTGTTCTTCTCCGCTATAATTTATGCACACCAAGACACATACGTTACGGACTGATCTGCATTATCTCAACAAACAGGCCAACGTTAGAACAGACCGTACAAAAACATCCAGCGTGTTGTGTGTGTGCATACGTGTCAGTGTATACGTGTGTGTGTGTGTGTGTGTGTGTGTGTGTGTGTGTTGTGTGTGTCAACAGGGAACAAGCGACTGTTAAGAACTGATAAAACATAACTGACCCGACTAGTTCTGTTGCTGTTATCCAATATTTTGCCTGCACCGCACACGCACACACACGTACGCGCACACACACGCACACACACGTACGCGCACACACACACACGCACACACCATCAATTGTTGGGAGGCTTTGATTCAAAACATGGGTGGGGAGCACTGAGGGTCAGTGAGTATATGTTTCATGAAACTCATCCACTGTGAACACTGTCATTTTCACAAACACCGGCTCCATCACTGCCGTCTGTGGCCAGGCGAGAAAACCATGAGGGCTAGGAGTCACTCACACACACACACACACACACACACCAAACACACGTCAATACATGATGCAGCCCCAGCTACAGAGTCTCCATAATGAATGCATTGCACTACAGTTTTTCTCTCGACAGATTTTGAAGAACTTCCCCTTTACTGAGTCAATTTATCAAGCCCCCAAGACAAACACTCATCGGCTCATTATGCTAACTCCCTGTTTGTGATGAAGACAATGCTACCTACAGCTTGTCTTCAGGGATACACGGACCCACTTAAAAGACACACACAAGGTCACCTATAAACACACTTTAGGTACTTTATTTGATTCCACACACTCCATCGTGTTAGCAGTGTGAATTGTAAGAACTCAACACCAACAACTTCAATAATTCTACATGCAACCTTTGTCCTAAATATTGGCCTGGGTCGCTAAGCCGCCTTCAACAATAACTTCAACAAGTATTTGTTAGCTGTCGCCACACGCAGTTTCATTTGGTTATGCAAACTGATTGAAATAAATAAAAAATAGCTTTAAAAAAAATAGCTTGCATTGAGGTGAGTTTTTATTCTTCGGACTAAGACTTAAGCTTGACTAAGACTTCAGCTTTTTTTCACAATATCATAGCAAAATCTGCTCGACAAAAAACATGTTTTTGTATTTCTTATCATCGGGCACTAACAGACAGGGCAGTGCAGACCCGGGCCGGAATCGTACCCGCGTCCCCTACAAGGCTACGTGACTACCACGCGTGAGCGTCGCGAGCCATCGAGCAAAACAATCAACCCCGTGTCGAAATAAAGTCGTCTGCTCCAACACACGACAGACGGCGGCGGTCCCGGCGGGCCCCTCACACACAACAGGCTCCGTTAGCATAGCATAGCATAGCGCCCTGGGGTGCTAATTCCGCGGCGTGCCACGGAGCTGCTCCTTCTCCGCGCGAACGAGAGCGGGGAAGGAGAGGGGGGGGGGAACACGCCAAGGTGTGGGAATCAAATGTTCCCGGCGTGATATGCCGTTTCAGCAGCCCGGTTCAGCTGTTAAACTGGTTTCGCAAAATCCCAAGAATGCATCTGCGGGCGCGTTCCAGAATAACTCGGGCCAGCTACACCCAATACGCTACCGGAGCCGGCCCGGCCGCTCAGCACCCCGGACAATGGATGATGAAGCAAATACCCCGGTGTATAAATACATGCACACAGACAAATTCACACGTGGTTAAAATTACCCTCACTGATCCACGAAGAGGGGGTTTATTAAATATGTACAGAATGGGTCGACATGTATTCCTGTCATAGTGATACCGGGAAGTATTTCGTCTCCCCAATACTAATATTGTTCCAAATGAGGTGCGTTAAATGAGATTGACTGTTAGGTGGACCGGCTTGTTTCAAATAGGGATTTATGATGAAAACTCTATCCAGACAAACCGCAGAATTCAGATACATGTGATCAGGGAGCAGGTAGGGAACGGGCTTCTTGCTCAAGGTAGACTGCAGCCCAGGGGGACTCGAACCCAGAACGCAGTTGAACACCGTTAACCACTCTAAAGGGCTCTTTATCGTTCCACGTTCACGCAACGCAAGGGGGTTATGGACCCCTTACGTCCTTGCGGACTCTCCTTGCATCCAAAGGCCGGATCTCCCAAAAATTGTAACCTTCCGTAGAGGCGACGCATCAGTAAGGACTGTGATTGGTCCGCTTACTAAAACCCGGCGCAGAACCATAAACGTTCACGACTGCGTTGAAGCGTCTGCGTGGTCATTGCGTTGCGGGAACGCGGGACCATAAGAAGGCCTTAACAACCCTGCCAACTAATGGGGACGCCACAGACCGCTGACCAATGGTATTTACATTTTTACATTTAGGGCATTCAGGGCATGTAGCAGATGTCTTTATCCAAAGCGACTAACAATAAGGACATTTGTCGGAAGAAAGAGAACCAATATATCGCTGTTGGTTCAGTAAGGATGTTCATGGAACCTCCGCTAGACCCGAGGCCAGCAGGATGTGAACAGGTGGTCGGGCCGGCGTAAGCCAATCATTTCATTTGGGTTTAATGAAATGATCGGATGTACTAATCACAGGCCAGCGACTGCTAGTGACACAGGACTTAAAACAAACCATCGGGGCACTTCACTGATTGATTGCTGTCGGGATCTTTGCCCAAATATAAATATATGAAAGAAAGTTTCAACAAATATTTCTTAAATAAATGGAGCAATATTTAAGTCAGTCGACCTGTGCGTATATATACACACACATGTTCATACATTGTGCACTAATGGACAGGGCAGACACCCAGCAACCGAACCGCAGGTCGAAAACGAACCGAAAGTCGGAATCGAACCACAAGTCGTAAACGAACCGCAAGTCGTAAACAAACCGCAAGTCGTAAACAAACCGCAAGTCGGAATCGAACCACAAGTTGTCGGAATCAATCCCGGGTCGGCTCCAGGGGGCCCCGAGGCTGGTGCTCGGGCTCAGACTGACCTGTCTGAACTGCTCCTCGTAGGTCCAGTCCCCGTGGTCCTGGCCCGTCATCTGGGCCACGGCGGCGGCGGCGGCCTGGGGGGGCAGGATGAGCACGCGGGGCTCCTGGTCCACGTAGGGCCGGGCCTTCAGCAGTTGGCTGTGGGGGTGCAGCTGGCGGTGGGGCAGCAGCAGGATGCCCTTCCCCGGGGCCACGGCGTCCCGGCCCGTGGGCAGGCTGCGACCGCCGCCCTCCTCCTCCTCCTCCAGCGCCTCGTCGAAGTCCTCCTCCATCTCCCCTTCGAAGTCCTCCTCGTCCCACTTCTGCTTTCTGTTGGGGGGCGGAGGGGAGGGGGGTTAGGGTAAGAGGGTTAACGGCAATACTGTTAAGCACGCCTCCTGCTTTCTGCTGGGGAGCTTTTGCTTAGGGTTGGAGGGTCAAACTCCAATATTGTTGAACCCAGGTTTTGCTTTCTGTTTGTGTGGAGGAAGGGGCGGTGGGGAGGGGGGGGGGGTGTAAGGGTTAGAGGGTTAAACACCAATCCTGTTTAACACAGGTTTTGCTTTCTGTTGGGGCCGGGCGGGGTTAGGGGGTTAAACACAAATGTTGTTAAACCCAGGTTTTGTGGTCTGACTGGCAAAGAGGTCAAGGGTAATCTGCTATAAATGTACGGCTATTTTGAGTGCAGCCGGTTTCTGATGTTAGAACTTAGATTACATTAACAACGCCTACTGCGATGTCTTGAGTCTCGGTGCGATTGCTCAGAATGATATTGAGATGTCATAAGATATTATGATAAATTTAGATACTGTTAACAATGCCTATATACGGTAAAGATAATCAATATTTTATCATATTCGTTTTCCATATCATGTCCAACGTCATGGATTGTATGTCATTGAAATGTAAAGCAAATACTCCAGGACATGGAATATATGCTTTACGATATACAACATACAATATATGCTCTCTGTCCATGTGGAAACCACGTGAACAATATCACAATGCGCTTTGTGTATCTTATTAAAACAGAAAAACGCTGCGTCGATTTGATGTTATCACATTCCGTATTGAGTGTCCCGGTTAATGTTTGAACAATCCACAGTGTGTCCGGGACATCTTGTACCTCCAGTCTGCGAGCGTATTAAACGACATGAAACAGGGCAGAGTCTAACGGTTAAATGTTAAAAGGAGGAGGAGAGTTTATTGGTTGGCGTCCTGACTCATGTCATCATCATCACCGGGAGCGCTCTGATTATACGGCTGCTGGTCCAGGCACGCAGAGCCCGCTGGATTAACGTCTTTCACACCTGCTTCGTCATTTTGATCATTCAAAAGTCAAAACATATGATTTGGCTTCACCTTCTTGTGTGTGATGCAGCGTGTGAGTTACTTATTTGGGTTTGGGTTTTGTAATAAGTGAACCGCTGAAGCAGGTTGAATAGACCCATTAAGCGCGTCACAACTATACGGTCGTACATCGATACACAATATACCTTCAACCGTCAATTTGTGTGTATTCTGCAGTGGTTGAGCCTGCCCTTACCCCAACTTTGTACATTTCATTGCGTATGTTTGTTTATGTGTGTAGTGTGTGGTGTGTGTGTGTGTGTGTATGTGCCTGTGTGTGTTTGTGTGTTTATATGTTTATGCATATGAGTGCAAGTGTGTATTCGCTATATGTGTGTATGCATACATACATTCGTGTGTGTGTATGTGTGCATGTGTGCAGTGTTCATGTGTGTGGTCTTACTTTGAAAGCACAAATTCCATCTCACAACGAAGAAACGAAACGACTCACATCTGCTCCTCCTCCTCCGACCCCATCATGTCCTTGTACTGGCCGGCTCCCTCCTCTTCCTCCTCCTCCTCGTCCTCCTCGTCCTCCTCTTCGTCCTCCCCCCCGCTGCTGCGCTCCGACGGCGGGCTGCCGGTCGCCCGCTGGAGCCCCGCCGCCACCGCCCTCATGGCCGCCAGCGCCGCGATCTGCGCCTGCTCCGGCTCCGGGCTCACCGTCATCTCCTCCTCCATGGCCACGCCCCCCCCGTTGCCGGCGGCGCCGGCGGCGACGGCGGCGGCGGCGGCGTTGCGTGCGGCCGCCGCCTGCTGCAGCTGCTGCTGCTGCGTCTCCAGCTCCATCAGCAGCCGCGCGCGCTGCTGTCGGTGCAGGTTCTCCATCACCGCCTGAAGCTTCATCACTAGGGGACGCCGCCTCCGCCCGCTCACCTGCACGCCCTCCACGCCGGCTCTGGGAGACTGGAACCCCACCACGACGACAACACCACAACCGACACCACCACCAGCACCGCCGCCACCGGTCCGCTCGGGGAGGGGTTCAGACCGGACGCCTGGTTCGGTCGGTGCTGCCGGTGCCTTCTCGGTCACCCTCCCCCAGCCCTCTCAGGAGGCTGTAGGGTGAAGAGAGAGGCTGTGTCGTGGCACCTTCGACCCCCTGCAGGGTGGAGAGCGGCTGCAGAACACGGGGGGGGGAGAGGAGGAGTGGGAGGCGGTGGAGGAGGTGGTGGAGCGGTTGGAGGCCCGAGGTAGTGAGAGTTGAGGCGTCGTTACGGCGAGGCACCGGCAGAAGAGGAAGAGGGGAATCTAGCATGCCCTGGAGAGGAAGAAGAGGAGGAAACGGGTCAGACGAGAGGCGCCTCCTCTAGGAGCAGCTTGACGATGACATAAATATATCGGGAACTGGAAGGACGAGGTGAGGCTGGGATTTGATTTAAAGGTAGGACCGTCTGGAGGCACCGCACAGATTAAGCGAGAATTTGAAAGCATCCAACAGACCTTCCTTCAAAGCCACACCCCCAGAACACGAGACTAGCCCGCTGGCCTCAGCAACAGGTCTGCCTTGACCCGTAGACGACCCGTGGACGACTCGGGTCACTCCGAGGTCAGCACGGGCATGAGCGGGTCAACAGGTGGTCGGGCAGGTAGGTAAGCCAATAGTGTAATTTGGGCCTAATGGAATGATCGGATGTACTAATTAAAGGGATGCGATCGCAAGGGATACTGGACTTAAAACAAACGGTCAGGGCACTTCACTGATTGATTGCTGATGGGATTGCTGGGATCTTTGCCCAAACATAATTATATACAAGAGAATATCCACATTTCTGAAATAAACGGGCCCTATCTTTAAATCAGCCGAATAAAACTAAAAACATCTGAAGTAACGGTAAGCCCGATTAAAACAAGACCTCTAAAACCAACCACCACGCTGGGTGGTTGGAATCTTCCCCCAGCAGGACAGGCTGTCGCCTCTCCCTCTTCCATGTGAACACGGGCACAAACACGCCTCGTTAAAACACAACGACCCCAACAAGCCCCTCACAGCCGCTGTCGCCCCCCCCCCCCCCCCCCCCCCAGAGCGAGACGACCAGACAGGAAGTCAGCACGCCGCGAGACATCGTGCATCTTCTCCCCTTACTCGGGGGCTCGAAGGGCCGATGTTACGAGCAGGGCTGAAAGGGGGGTTGCAAACGACCGGCCCGTCGCACGTGTCTCGTCGGAGAGAATCCAGTTCTTGTCTGGATCTTCAAAGCCTTCTCCGTGTCCGTCCTCAAACCTGTTCCCATTTAACTCTCCTCTTCTCGTAAATTCCGCAAATGCTAAAGATTCATGAATTCTATTATATATATCGTTTTATATATAGATTTTATTCGATTTATCATCTTTTCATGTTTCATGTTCACAATATACACACACACACTGACTTTTATATATAGCGTTCAATAATTATGGTGGCTTCAAGGTAAATGTGACATATCGTCTCATTATGCACACATTGACATGCACACACATTCAGAAACATTCATCCCTGCATTCACACACACACACACACACACACACACACACACACACACACACACACACACACACACACACACACACACACACACACACACACACACACACACACACACATTTAACCTCTGTTGCTAAAATGGGCAATCTCACTATGTAGAGTTAGGGTGTAAATCACAAAACTTGAAACACATGAAAATAATCCTTCAGAAACACTGCCGTTGCAAACGCTTCTACAGCAGCACCTGCAGGGGTCAATCACAACATGAGGGGACTGCCCCATCTAGGTAGCACATGATTGGGGGAGGGAGGGAGGGAGGGAGGGAGGCGGCGTGGGAGGGAGAGAGGGCGGGAGGGGTAAGGGAGAGAGGGAGAGCAGCCGGGGGAACACATGTTGGTCGGCATGGCGATAAGCGTGGCGGTTGGGGCTGTCCTGGGACAAGTCAACACATTGTGGGAATGTCAATTTCCGACACACGTGTTTTTATATCTCGGTGCCGTTTAAAAAAAAAACGAAATACCCCCATGGGGACAAGTGGCCGGGCGATTCAGCAGCGCTGACTGAACACTTTCCCATCCCCATTTCAGCACCCCCATGACGCCTTCTCCCCTTACACATAAACGATACGCAGTTCACATACACTGTGTTGTCGCTCATTTAAATGCCATTTGCTAGATGGTTTCTTTACCCGTAGCGGATGGGAATCCCATGTGTGGCACGGATTCTTCGCCTGGGTGGCACGCTAGTGGGAATCAAATCCCTCACCTAGGCCGTGTTACGACAGTGCCCCCCCCCTACCTACCACATGTGCAGCGACTAGACCACACCACAATCAAGCGCACAAAAAAAGCCCCACAAAAAAAGGAGAAACGATCCGAGAAAATGATCCTATTTGTCTGAACAGGATTAATTAACAGATTACACGCAACCTTTTAACGTTTGTTCTACTGCAGGGAGTGAAGAGAGCAACTCCACCGTGCATCAACCAGGTGTCATCGGGTCCGTGGGAGTCGGTAGCAGCCCAATCAGGGGCGCGATCCAACACGTGGCGGCAGCATCAAAACGCTTTATCGGCGCAGATCTCCCGTGTACTGGGGCTGGGAATGTTCCCAGTCAATTGTCTGGCCGGCTTTATTGGGGGCCCGTAAAACGTAAGGACGGGCCTGAGACGCATCACGCAGGCACGGCAGCCGCTCACACTCCTGGACGTAAAGGCGGGTATAAAGGTCTTAAATCTGCATCAAACATGGTTGAGATACACACGCACACACACACACACACACACATACATAAACATACATATACATAAACATACATATCCACAAACATACAAACACACACACACACACACACACACACACACACACACACACACACACACACACACGCACGCACGCACACACACACACACACACACACACAGAAGTCCGATCCTTCTCATTCTCCAGATAAAAGGATTCAATGCGATGGTCACGATTGTTCTTCTCCTGATCAAAGGAACGATCTGAACAGCGAACGCGAGGTAGTGCGGGCCCAGGCGTCCCCTTTTGACCCGAGGAACAGTAAAAACCCCTGAGTCAGAGAGTTATGACGTCTGTGAGGCTGCAGAGTCTACTCTTACAGCTCATCTCACCACACATGTTCCGTTTCGTTCCTTTATCGGCCCAAAGCCAAGACAGAGGAATGAGACAAAGCATGTGTTCATGAGGGGGAGGGGGGTGATCGCAGCACAGATTGTGTTTCTAGTCATGTTCCTCCGTTGTCACGGGACTTGGATGTTCTCCTGGTCAAGAACAGAACAATACAAGAGTCAAGAGGAGCGCAGTCTACCTGCCGCTCCTCAGACAGACTTAAGACATTCTCCGTTTCCTCCACGCAGCCAATCGTGAGCCACAGAGGACGTCGGCGCAAAGAGAACGTCGACACCCGTCTCGCCCACGCCGACATGCACTACAAACACGGGGCCGACGCAGGTGCATTGAAAGAAACAACACACAGCAGAGGCGTGATGTAAGATATCAAAGCGCAAAACGTTAGATACTCACGATCCGAATGACTCAATAGGCAGCGGGGGGGGGGCGAAAGGGAAGACAGCCCGAGATCGTTGTCAGGGTTTTTTTTTGTTCTTCGCAACACCCGGCATTTCGTGCTACCCTACTTGATGTGGCAAACGATATTGTGAAACATGCCCATGCGATTTGACTTCCTTTTGCAAGAGCACCAGAGAGACATGCCAAATCCATGCGACCCATGGGTTAAGTCTGCCCGCCCGCGGATCACTTTATAAACCACCCGGCCCCCCCCCCCCCCCCCCCCCCCCCCCCCCCCCCCCCCTCTACCCCCTACCCCCTACCCCACTACTTATACCGATCAGGCGGTGAAGTAAAATTTTTAGAAGTGTGTATTCGACCGCATTTGGCATGGACAGCGCTACACCAGTCAGCAGTTCTCCAACCCTCACCCACCCCCTTCTTTTCATCTCACTCCAATGAGCGGGGATGATATTCAGTCAGTCAATTAATCTACTGATAGGACCAGGGCTATTCTGGACGTGTGTGTGTGTGTGTGTGTGTGTGTGTGTGTGTGTGTGTGTGTGTGTGTGTGAGTGTGTAGGTGTGCATGTGCGTGCGTATAAATAGGAGTGCAAGAGTGAGAGAGAGGCCTACACTTACTACCGCAGGGACAAACTTCTCCTTTGACATTTTGCTTGAACAACATTCAACAAATGTCCACTGTGTGCATACGTGGTTCTGCGTGTGTCTCCAGTTATTGTCTCTCCTCACAGCAATTATTCAACACCCTTTATAATAATTATAATAATCGGTAACAAGAATTCAGTGCGCTTTTTTCAGCCACTCAAAGCACTGAATCCACAGTGGAAAAGTCCATCAATGCAACCGCGCATGATTTAGACACAAACCAGCGTCTCAACTCTCAATGCCGATCAAATCAAGCATAAAAGGCTCGACGCTTTCTATACTCAGGAAGAAAACATTTCGCCCAGAACAATCCGAGTGTGTCAAGGTGACAGAGGAACGGGACCCGACATTCTCCCCACCACAGGTCGGAGAGATTGTGTGCGTGGATGTATGCAGGGTGGGGGTGGGGGTGGTGGTGGAGGTGGTGGTGGAGGTTGGGTGGGTGGGTGGGTGGGGTAATAAACAGGGAATATTGAGAACAAACAGGTTGACTCTCTTCAGCAGGCGGGCCGAGGGGAGACAGGCAGGGTGGGGCATGGAGCTGGGGGGAGATTACAGTGTCTGAGCAAACAGGACCTGCTGATAAGACCCTGAGCTGAAGGGTCCAATTCCACTGAGATAAAAGTCACCGGCACATCCCCCACACACACACACAAAACATATATGAACAGACACACACTCACATATGGACACACTCACATATGAACAGACACATAAACACACACACACACACACACACACACACACACACACACACACACATATGAACACAAACACACACACACACACACACACACACACACACACACACACACACACACACACACACACACACACACACACACACACACACACACACACACACACACACACAGACAAACACATATGAACAGAGACACACACACACATGAACAAACACACACACACAAACAGAAAGACACACACACGCACAAATATTTGAACAGAGACACACACACACATATATATGAACAGACACACACATATGAACAGACACACACTTACACATATATGAACAGACACAGACACACACACTCACATATGAACACACACACACACACACACATATGAACACACACACACAGACAAACACACATGTACAGAGACACACACACACATCAACAAACACACACACGCACAAATATATGAACAGAGACACACACACACATATGAACAGAGACACACACACACACGAACACACACACACAAAAAACCCACAAACAGACAGGCACACACTCCAGGGGTAACTAGTCAATCAAATGAAGGAGAAGAAGATTGAATCGTTTGAACCGTTTCTGCCTCCAGACAGCATTACGCCCAAATGGTGCAATTAGTAAAGTACATAAATGTGTGGATTGAATGCAGATACAGCGTCTGGTCATGCCCGATGCATGGACGAGATTATGCAGCCGTATACACACCACACGTGCTATAACACGTGGACTGGACAAACCGGTTTTCTATCTGTGCATTTATCTACTCATCATCCATCCATTGTTCACCGCCGTCTGTACAGGTTACTGGAACTTCAGCTTTATCGTAATTAAAACACTATGATCTGGAACACTCAACCACACGTCGGTCTCGTACAAAATTGTGGTGTCGCAAAAGTGTTTGATTCTAATAATTTGAATACGGGGTCAAAGATGAAGTTCCCCCGACTTGCTTCCGTATGAACCAGGTGTTGGCGTGATACGAAAGTAACGAAAAACGACGACGTTGAGTTAGTACATGTGTTTGGGGTTGCAGTCCAATATTGGTCTGAATTCGTTTTCTGGGGGAAACAAAAAGAATGCAAAAATGGGAAGAGGACTGCGGCATAACGTGTTAACGTCCGTTCACGCCTCATGGCCGACCGCTGGAAAAACTGACGTTTTCCCTACGCGTCTATGACCTTTGACCTCAGAAATAGATTCAATGAAAAGGAAAAAAATGAAGAAGAGTCAAACGTTTCAAAACAAGTCTCAGCCGCCAAACAGCCAAACTACTTTGTGACAGAACCTGCGATGACGTTTTGCATGCAGTAAACATGAGGCCGTGTGTGCACGAAAAACAGCCACTCACACACCGGCCAGGCCTGTGTTGCAGTACTGTGACACACGGCGCGATGTTGCCCACCGTTCATGGAGGCTACCGGCCCACCCTGAGCCCCCAGGAACAGGGAGAACTATAGGAACCACCACAGGAGGTCTGGGGGTCCGCACACTTAATTTCCTGTGCTCTAGCAGATATTTAATGGGTGTGATTCCCAAACAAAGTAGCAGACAGGAAAAACTGTTTAAAATGTTTATTACTAAATTAAACATGTCCACAAAACCCTTTGCTACTTCCCTTTTATTCGATATATTAAAACGGGCCTCTTGTCTCATCCCCGCCAACATAACCAATAAATCCCCCAGAAACCATAAAGCCGTCATTTTCGTTCCAGTACGACATAAATCAAAGGACCCCACCCCCTTTCCTCTTGCTAGGCTCCGCCCACACAGGAAGTGGCCCAACAGGGGCCGCGCGTTATGTGGCCCAATAAAATCTTAGTAACAACACGAAGCAGTGAATCGGTTGCACCGGGCTGGATTTCACGCGCCGTTCACAGCATTCCTGGCCGCACGACCGGCCAGAAACACACAGGCCCCATTGAGCTGTCCGCCACCAACTGCTACGCTGCTGTTTCACAGGCTTTTTTTTGGGGGGGGGGGGGGAGACACACGCAACACAGACACGTCAAACACGCCAAAAGTGAAAGCTCCCCCAGCTCAAAAGTTCTAGGGAAAGGTTATGGAAAATTTAAAAGGCTCAAGAAGACAACTTGGTGGGGGCGCCCCGCTGGTTCACCGTGTGGAGCGCGTACCTTTAAGGCCAGATCTTTACCACAGCGACCAGGGTTCGATTCCTGCCCTTGGACCTTTGCCGCATGTCTTACCCTCCCTCTCCCATAGCTTCATCCTTATTATATTAATGACATTAACAAGGAATCATTGCATTCATTTAGCGCTTTTCCAGGCAATTAAAGCACTGAATCCATATTGGACAAGTCAATTAATGCAACGCCTGAAATAAAGGCTCCCCCACATAAAAGTTTAAGGGAAAGAAACTATTTTTCCACGCACCATTATTACTAGGATATGTGATATTTAGCACAAACAAGGAGGGAGAGGGAGGGTTGTTGTTTTTAGACATTTAAAATCAATAACTTATGATGTTCGTGCAATGGAAGAACTGGCAACTCATGGAATAATGAAGGAAACAACAGAGATCGTAAATGGTACAAATGATGTTGTAAAACAGGAACAACTGTCATGGATATGTGTTTCAATCCCACCACATGTTTGGGGACACCTGTTGGGAACCAATCAGCACGGGCGTGTGGGCTTTTCCCCGGGTGGCCACGCTCTCTGTCACTCAAACCCCCCCCCCCCCCCCCCCCCTCCACCAGCCCGACTGCTGCCAGCTCCGCAAGAAATGAAGAATCCGGTTCCGCAATTTCCATGATTCAAACCTTCTGTCAACTAGAATTACGCTTGCGCAGAAGTTAGGTCAGAACTATGTGGGTGTGAATGTCACATAATATTCTCTTTGAAAGAGGAAATATACGTCAGTAACTAAAATTATCTGGAGATCATTGAGTCACGTAAGAGTTTTTATTTATGTTAACAGCAAAAATGTATTATAAACGTAGACGTAAATGTTTCTGAAAATGTGCTTTTGATGGCAATGCAGCTAAAGTTAAAGTAAATACAACAGAATGCAACACTACGCAAACGTCACTCTATTTTGTAAAAAAAAAAGAAAGCCTGATGCGTTATAAAAGGAAATCGAAGTTAAGAGGGAGATCATTCTGTATGATCAATACTCCTCTTCGACCACAGATTCAGTGAGTCATGGCTCTGAGGCAACAGGGCGGGGGCTGCGCTCTACCTGCGCACCCAAGGAAGTTAAACAACGTGATGTGGGAGGGGTGACCCCCCCCACCACACACACACACACCAACACAAGAGGATCAGGATAGGTCGGGCAGCATTAGCACACTGCTGTGGTGACGCGTGTCAAAGAGTTACAATCTCCGTCCAGTCCCAAAGAACACAGTCCTTCAATCCCCCTGGTCATAAAGAACACACAGTAGAGCCAGCATGAGTGCAAGTGTGTGTGTGTGTGTGTGTGTGTGTGTGTGTGTGTGTGTGTGTGTGTGTGTGTGTGTGTGTGTGTGTGTGTGTGTGTGTGTGAGCATGTGTATGTAAGTGAGACTGTACATGTGTGTGTGTGTGTGTGTGTGTGTGTGTGAGAGCATGTGTATGTAAGTGAGACTGTACATATGTATGTGTGTGTGTGTGTGTGTGTGTGTGTGTGTGTGTGTGTGTGTGTGTGTGTGTGTGTGCAAGTGAGACTGTACATATGTTTGTGTGTGTGTGTGTGTGTGTGTGTGTGTGTGTATATGTGTGTGTGTGTGTGTGTGTGTGTGTGTGTGTGTGTGTGTGTGTGTGTGTGTGTGTGTGCGTGCGTGCGTGTGTAACGGAGACTGCGTAGGTGTATGCATGTGTGTGTGTGGACGTGTATGGGGATATGTATACGTTTGTGGATATGCAAGTGTGTGTGTGACTGCGTGTGTGTGTGTGTAATGTATGGGGACATATGTGTTTGTGGACATGCAAGTGTGTGTGTGTGTGGGTGCTTAAGTGCGTGCGTGCATTGCCGTGCGAACATGGGTGTGTGCCTGCAGATGGTACGTGCGTGCGTGCAGACATGTGTATGCGAGCGTGCGTGGGTGTGTGTGTGAGTAAGCCAGAGGCTCTGACAGAGGCTATAATATATCTGTCAAGCAGCATGTCTGACGAACACGACCCTTCTCATTTCATTAGTGTCATATCGCCCCGGGCCACGCGCCAGGCTACTTCAGGGCACACTGGACATAAATATCAAAACGCAAATAAATCCCCGATCGACAGTGCCGGGTATCTGCCCGGGTATCTGGGCAGAACGATACGAGGATAGAGCAAGGGACAGAGCTCGCTGACCACGCTGAAAAAAACACCTGAGGGAAGAAACCGAGAGATCTATCTACCCCCCCTCTCTCTCTCTCTCTCTGACCCTCTCCCTCTCGTTCCCGCTCTCCCTCTCTCTCTGTCCCTCTCCCTCCCTCCCTCACCCTCTCTCTGACTCTCTCTCTCTCTCTCCTGTCTCTCTCTCTCTCTCTCTCTCTAACTCTCTCTGTCCCTCTCTCTCCCTCTCTCTCCCTCTCTCTGTCCCTCCCTCCCTTTCTGTCCCCCTCTCCCCCTCTTTCTGTCCACCCCCTATCTCTCCCCCCCCTCTCTCCCTCTCCCTCCCTCCCGGCTTCAGTGTGATGTCAGCAGCCGACCCGGTAGGGATTCCCCCATGGCTCTGGCCCAAGCAGTGAAGTCACACACCGCACATATTTTTCCTGCGTGTTTTTGGCAGGGGGAGCGCTGAGAGCCATGAGCCAGCGAGGGAAGTCGGCTTTTGGCCGAAAAAATAAAAGAGAAGAAAAAAAAAGGCAGCTGACTGAAAGCCAAGCTACACGCTATTGGCCTGGTTAGACTACAACCACATGTTGAGATAGAGGGTCTGTGTCTGTGTGTGTGCGTGCGTGTGTCTCCGTCTTTGTGTACACAAGCCTGTGTGTGTGTGCACGTGCGTGCGTGCAATGCGTGCGTTCGTGCGTGTGCGTGCGTGCGTGTATGTATGTGCGCCTGTGCGTGTGTGTCTCTTTGTGCACACAAGCCTGTGTGTGTGTGTTCGTGTGTGTGTGTGTGTGTGTGTGTGTGAGTGCGTGCGTGCGTGCGCATCGGCGCCTCTGCCTGCCAGTATTTATAGTGGGGACACACATGGCGGTGGGAGGAGACGATTCAAATAAAAAATGCAACACAGCCACTCTGACGGCGATCAGCGCGCTGCTGGAGCGCGCAGGGGGCTGATGAAACCAGCAGTGGTCAGACCAGTTGGCCCAGTCCGCGTCTCCCGCCCGCCTGTTACTCATTCACAGCCATGGGCTACACGGTGTGTGTGTGTGTTTGTGTGTGTGTGTGTGTGTGTGTGTGTGTGTGTGTGTGTGTGTGTGTGTGTGTGTGTGTGTGTGTGTGTGTGTGTGTGTGTGTGTGTGTGTGTGTGTGTGTGTGAGTGTGTGAGCCGCTCGGCCTGTGTGTGCAGCTTGATGGCAGCGATACCACCGCCTCTTAACATACCTGTGGGCTAAGGATAACCACGTCGGATCGCCGTGGTGAAGAATAGGTGTGAATCATGAACCCCCCCCCCCCCCCACCCACCCCCCACTGGTGGGCCAAGACGCATTCACAGATCTACGATTACTACGAGATTAACCCCAGGCTGAACAAAAGAGTGGGGGGCGGGGGGGAGTCCTGTGTTGTGGTTCGGGTCGGGGAACTCCACAGCCCCAACCCCCCCCCCCCCCCCCCCCCGGGGAAACGGAATCAAAAACGTTCAGGAAGGGAGACTGGGAGGGGGAGGAGGGAGGAGGGGGGAGGATTGCGCCTCCTAAAGTGGACACATCAGGATGCATCGGAACGCGCTTGCACGCCGCTGGCGGTTCGGTTCGCAGTGCACACAAGCCTGTGTGTGTGTGTGTGTGTGTGTGTGTGTGTGTGTGTGTGTGTGTGTGTGTGTGTGTGTGTGTGTGTGCGCGTGCGTGTGATATGAACACACATCCCCCTGAGCCCCCCCCCCCCCCCCCCTCCTGACGCCATCGCCGTGGGGACGGAGCTCAGCGCCCTCTCCTGAGATCGACAAGCCGTCCACAAGCGGGAACAACCGACGCGACCGGCCAACCCACCGGTCAACCCGCCGGAACCATCAACCCCCGTGGTAACCGACCCTCCCCAACATGGCCGCCTGGCCGCTGTGCGCCTGCGCTTCGTTAGCCCGTGCCACAGGGAGGCCTGAGAGGATCTGAACTTGATCGACGTCCATCATGCGATCCTAATCCAGGGTGGGCTAGTCGCTACGTGGCTACGTGGCTAGACCTCCCCCTCCCCCCTCCCCCCTCCCCCCTCTCCCTCACCCCTCCTCCAGATACAAGCCCCCCCGGCCCGCCCAGACTAGACGTGCGCTGGGGGAGAACCATGGGAATGCTACCCCTGCGATGAACTTAGCTGTATTAGGGTTAGCGTTAGCGAGCAGTTTAGCCATATGCCACACACCGCTGCTCAGAGATTAGCCTAGCATTTAGCCACTAAGCTGATTTGGGGGCTGGCATGATAAGGGGGTTAGGAAAGCTTCCCTGGGCATTTCAACGCGCGGTAGTCACGTTGGGCCATCACAGGTGGCCCGTCATAGCGCGTGTGATAAGGCCGGTGTAATAAGCACATTTTTGTTAAATCTTAGAAGTTTAGGACAGACTTCTGTGTATTCAGGTCTTTCAGGACAGGTCAAGTAACCAAACGTCTCCCCCACCCGCAGCCCAGTCTCTGGTTAAAGCCTAACTTTATTCAAAGACTGGCTGGACTTTGAGGGGGAATTAAGTTTTTAGCGGCTGGGTAGATGTACGTGAAGTTTCTTTGGGTTGTTGGTGTCCCAACTGATTCCTAACTGATTTCTGACCATCTTAAAATGGTGACAGCGGTTTGAAAAAGTAAAAGACGGCCATTTCCGAAAACTTCCTGTTCACCAAAACGATGTTCTTGTAGGCCTTCAGTGGGGTATTTATTCTCCTCACCCCCCTCTCTCTCTCTCTGTCTCCCCCCCTCCCCCCTTTCCTCTGGGTTTCAACATGTCTGGAGCCCCTCAGAATGAGGCCCCTCTCCTCAAACACAACCATGATTTCCTCGTCATTCCCTGACACCGCACTGCAGTGAGACAGCCTCCATTGTTAACTGCTCCCAGTTCTGATTTCAAAATGACCAAACCTTCTTCAGAGGGAAGTTTTTTTTTTAATTCACCGGATAACTCTGACAATGTTCCCCAGAAGGGCCACAACAAAGTGTTTTGTCCGCCCCCCCCCCACCAGTAGCAGTGAGGTGAATTCCTGTGTTCCCTCGGCGTCTGCTGAAAATGATGCCATTGTCACATGGGACCTTGATTACAGTTATAACGTGCTCGCTTTTTTTTTTTTTTTGGAGAAGGCCTTCCTGTTTTTGTCTCCGATTCCTCTCAACACCTGTTGACGAGGGGGGTGAGAAACCCCGGACAAATGTTGAGAGATTGGGGGGGGGGGGGGGGGGGGGGCTGTAACACCTTGTTAAGTTTCATCTGTCACTCGCTCTTTCTGTGCGTCTGTCTCCGTCTCTGCGTGTCTGTCCTCGGTCGGTCTTAACCAATCAGAGGACGGAAAACTATTTATCAAGGGGGGAAATCTCCTGCCTTTCGAATGGCGAGAGGTGTGGTTGGAATGGGGGAGGGGCTGATAAAGTTACATTTCTGCCCAGCCTGCCTTCAATAAAAACACAATACAGGCCTTTGTGGGATTACACAACGCTCCCTTTGCATCATTGTTTGTCATTTTTTTATTCACGAAAAAACGATTGACCCTGCTACCGGCTGCTGTATTCATGTTTTTTACTTTGATGTTTAACATTCTGCTCAATCCGTACACAGAAATAACACAACATTTGAGAATTAGAGATGTGTGTGTTCTTTTTAAGGCAACACAACATCTGGTGTTTTCAAATTTCATTTCCCCTTTTATTCTACAGCGACCCAATGCATGGCGGGCGGGCGTGCCTGTGCTCATATATCATATAGGCGAGAGACGGAACCTCCATAAGTAGATCAATTTACCTAACAGCATTAGGTAAAAGTTATGATGCAGAGCCATACGAGACGAATTACGTCGCAAACGCCCTGGACATGCAAATGCAACTCCAAATGACGTATGATCTGATCAAACCCCCATAATAACCTAAATAAAACCGGCTGGAGATACAATAAAAAAAAATCAGCTGCAGGACTATATGCACAGGAACGGACACAACAAACACCAGAGAAACGAACAGACCCGATCCATTGAGCAATGGTCTATAACAGAGGTCCATGGCGTAAAACCAGTATCACCAGTGGGTGTTGGGTGGTAATGACACGCAGCAGACCGGGGACCAGCCGATCCAGAAAAAAAACGTAGCCTACGAGTAGTTGGAATTTAATCGATGATCAAACCACGTATCCTATAGTTCAGGCAAAAGCCGCCGTTTTCTTAAGTGCAGTTGGAATAATAGCCCTGTTATATGCGGTATTTTATGGTGGGATGAATCTAATGTCGACCCTCGTTACATTTCCCTCGGATCGGACACCTGGCAGCCGCTACGTATACAAACCGAGTATCGATCAGGGTCATTTTGATAACATCCCATCGATACGTGTGTCCTACTATAACGCGTTAACCCCGTCGTGACGGCGGACGACGGGGATCAACGATACCGTTTAATTGACAGTGCATGCATGTGTGCGTATATATATCTATAAAAAGGGAATCAACTTACCTAATCACGCTTCCGTTTGGTTCCTGAGCTCTCGGGAACGGGCAGAAACCTTCATGGTCTCCCTGAGAATCTACTACAGAAAAAGCTTGTTTTGTATCAAACATACGGAAAGTGGTTTCATGGGGTGGGATATAAACGCACGCATCAGCTCGCGTGTAATTCGGTTTGGGAGTTTGATCCAGAGGTCACTTCGTATCTGAGCCTCCTCATCAGAGGCGTGCTCGCAGTCGCAGAGTCAAATCATTGGTTGACAAACAGCTATCAGATGCAAATTCCTAACATCTGAATCAGCAAGGGGCCACCCCCCCCCCCCCCCCCCCCTCTCTAACCCCAACCCCCCCCCCCCCCCTCCACTCAATAAAAAGGGAATGTCGGCCAATGCTAATATGTCAGGCATGGGAGTGTATAAATGAAAGCCCTCCGCCTGTTTGTCCATAGCAGAAATACGAGAGTCCGCTTGGTACGTGTCGAAAATGATTTATCACTCATCACACTCATGCACATTTTCTGTTACCGGAGTGCTACTACCACAACGCCAAAGTCCGGCAGAAACTTGAGAGATCGCCCCTTACACCCACCTCAGTGTTGGGGACCGTGTCAATCTTTTTGTCGACGGTCCCTTGACGAGCGAATCGCCCCCCGCCCCTTCCCAGTTCAACAGGCAGGATGGGTGGTTCCTGTTGCCATAGGGGGAAGTAGGCAAGGTCGATGAATTAATGAATTTAGATTGGGAAACAAGCAGTTTCTTTATTTTTCCACGAATTTGCTTTCAGCAGCTATTTGATGTCCAGAGTTAGGCTATAACATCAAATTGTAGGCAATTATATATATAACACCACTAGCTATCAGGTTATTATACATCTATATTGATATCTGTATATAATTTATAATAAATATACATATATATGACTATATATAATAGTTTATATACATAAAATATATATTATATTTATATATACATTACGTACATACATGTTTTCTGTATACATCAACAAGATTACATGATATGGTGCCACATTTATTTGTTGTTAATATTCACCACCAAACCGTTATCTTAATAATAAATGCTAGCAAAAACTTGGTATTAAGTTCCTTTAATACCAGAAAGTTAGATCAAGTATAAGCCCAACTGAAAAACCTATAACCCCTTTTTCATTATTCATAAAATGCTTGTATAAAGCTCTGCAATTCGTTTATCTAATTCATGTGTGAGTAAGAGAGTGTGAGAGTGTGAATGTGTGTTTTCTTCGTTTTCTGTGTTATCTCTGAAACTAACTCCTGAAACTGGTACAAACGGTCTCACATAATTAAGACACACGACACCATGAGAGCAGGCAGTTAGCCTTTGTTAAATATATACACCTACACCTGTGGCTTTGGGTGTGGATAAATATAGTAGGCCTCAACCGCATTATATAAGGCTACTCTTCTGTGAGGGGAAATCCGATGTGATCCGTTTCTGCCCACCCGCATTATTAACAAGCCTATATCAGATATGAATTTATTGTTAAGGTACTTGCGTACATTTGATTAAAGTACATTGAGGTTGTAATAAAAAACGAAAATACAATCATAAACAATGATAAAAGCCTTGTTTAACGGTAGTCCTATTTATAATATGAACAAAGTCCGAATACAATCTATGGATCCTAACCTTGTTCGGTATTTATTGGTAATAGGGCGCCATCTAGTGGACAGATAAATATATCAGCCATTAGGGCGCTAAAGCAGCTCCCAACCTGTTGCTTGGGACTTGTAGTCTGAAAAGGATTGCAGGTGTAAACTAATAAATGTAGATAATTAGCAGTACAATTATGATTAGAAAATGTTTAGCAGCAGGAGCCCTTTTATACAAACAGACTTCCCTAATGTTTTGTAGTTGCCACAAGCAAACCCATGATGTTTGTTCATATGTTGATGGGATTGATGTGTGGGGAAGCAGGTTTGGAACCACTGAATAAAACACTTGTTAAGTCACATATGTTCAAAACCTTCTTTTTTTTTACAGAGATGTCGAGAAATGCCAAGAATTTTCTTTCTCAAATTTGACTGTTGCAATTAAGTGGTTTCCAATGTTTGACTGGAATTGCATTGTTTAAAGGTTAACACCATTCTCAAGGGGAGTGCTTTGAACGAATGGGTTTCATCAAGACTTTGAAGCTATAGAGCGTGACGATGACTCAGCATTTGCAAGGTCATCAATGGAAAGACTTTAGAGTGGTAGTTTGGTCTGAGATGAAAAGGAGTTGGAGACAAGAACAGAACATATTCGGATAGTTACGTTAACGTTTATTAAAACCAGGGGGGCTGTAGGTTGGCTGTGGTTGCATTCAGAAGCCGTGGTTAGACTGGGGAATGCGTAGCCCTTCAAACCGTCTGTTGTGATACATGTATAAATATCTAGTGATGTACACATACACTCTGGCATGACTCAACACAAACCAAGTTTAAAAAACGACTTTGGCAGTTGGAACAATCGTAAACAACTCGTGTCTTTCAGTTGAATATTTACAGCCTCGCTAAATAAAGCTTTCGACGTAAAGTTCCACGTACAAAAACGGTTTGAAAAACAAAACCAAAAAAACGACAACCCAATGTCGGTTTGGGTTTGTGATATTCAAAACGTTCCTGTTTGTAAGATTTCATAACTTAGTTTGCACACACATTGCACACACAGTGAAAATATTACATGACATTCAAGGTGTAAACACAGAAAGCCTGAGAGAATGGAGCCCCCTAGGAGGGGAAATGGACACACTTTGGTTGGAGATGAACTGCCAGCTCTCGTGTCTAGCACCGTCACAGACCGTACAGGACGTTCCGTAAATCGATGGTTTGGAAATAACCGCAATGTTGTTCAAAAAGCTAGACAGTACAAATGTAGAAATATATAAACAGAAAAACATAGACATGCATCATCTGCATTCATAAGGCCCAAGTGCTAGTATATGGTTGTGTTATGATGTATTTACGATAGGGCTGAACGATTTGGGGAAGTAATCTAATTGCGATGTTTTTGACCAATATTGCGACTGCGATTTAATGTAAGATTTTTATAATTTATGAAGGTTCTTATGTTTTGTATTATTCACCAAAAAAAATTAATAAATCATTCTTTAGTATGACAAACACAACATTGGAAGCAGTCAACATAAAAACTGCTCTTTCATTTAGGCCAGGCCGATGTATTGAGATTAATTTATATAATACCCTTCTTTATTTAACTATTGAATTGTAAAATAAAAATTAAAATAAATGAATCGTACTGATTTCCACTCAGTAACGGTAATAAATAATCATTTTTTTGCAGCCTTTGCGATTTTGCATATCGCGTTGTATTACATCGCGATTTCGATTTGAATTCGATTAATCGTTCAGCCCTAATTCACGACATGCAATTCAAGCGGTGAAAATGTCGATATGTAAGAGTGGAGATGTTTTTATGGCGGTTGAATAAGCATAAATAGTGTCTAAAAAAGTGAACACATCTACTGCAATGCAATCAAGAAATAGTTTGGTAAATGTAAGTGTGGAAATAATCTGTTTGTAACAAATCAGATCTCTCCACCGCAACATTCGCTCCAAATGCCTAACTTCGTCAGCATCTCTCCAAAGAGAGAGGGAAAGCCATATCCATTAAAGCCTTTGCGGAAGATTAGCTTTCCTCCACAAAAAGAAACCAGCAAAATCGCGAAACCCCCCCCAGAAAAAAGGAAAACCTAACAGAGTAAAAATAATATGAAAGGCATTGTGTAACGTATTTGACCGGCTACAAACTTGATGTGTAATGGTGTCTCAACAACAAGCCATTTCATACTAGTCATCCCATAACAACAATAGACCTGAACTATTCATGCGATGCATATTTTGATAAAAGGTGGTTCCCATAACACCCGCTAGGCCAGTTTGTGTTTCCGTCTGTGCGGATCAGTCCTGATGTAACTAGTTTTGAAAATTTAAAATGTAAAATCGTATTTGTTTACCGTTTATTGTGTTTATTGTGTTTATTGTGTAGAGGCTAAGTGACATAGAGACCAGCTGCTTCGACCCGAAGCACCTCTCTCTGCCCCATAAAGACCTCGAACCCCTGGAGGGCGAGGCGATGTGGGTGGAGGGCGTGGTCGATGGCGTGGCCCCCCACCCACCTCAGCTCATGTTCTCCAGGTACACCGAGAGCAGCGGGCATGGGGCCTGGAAGTCCTCCTGCTTGTTGACCACCTCCGTCTGACGAGAGCCGTTACAGTCGGAACCTGCCAGGGTTGGGAACACAGAGACACACACACACACACACACACACACACACACACACACACACACACACACACACACAAGCACGCACCGACACGCAGGCACGGACACACACACACACGAACAGACACACAGACACGCACATTAAGAGAAATTTCCACAAATAAAAATAAAAATGCAAATAAAATACATTTCCTCCACCAAATCTCCCCGATCCCTAAGACCATTTCATACTCAATAATAACGATAAACGTCTTCTACAGTCACCTGTAAATGTCCCCCGTAGCATCAGCCCTTTGCATTTTTCCCCTCTGGAACCCCCTGGGCGTGTACTCCCAGCCCAAGAGCACTGTGGGTAATGTGGTTCTCGGGTGTACTCACTTGCAGACACCAGGTCCATGTACTGGCACAGGGCGTGGAGCAGCAGTCTCTCAAAGCTGCACGACAAACGCAAGAAACCGGATGTGAACACAAAATCACGTTTGTTGTTCCCTTTTGTTAAAAAACACCCGGGACCTTTAAGGGAGGTATCTAGCAGACTTTGGGGGAGAATCAGTCGGGATCAGACCACCGCTGACCCCCCTGCTGTTCTGATATCCTAATGACGGCAGGTGCGTTGATGATGATGGAGGAGGAGGAGGGGCGTTGCCGGGGGTTACCTGCTGGCCAGTTTGGCGGTGTAGACGGCGTGCGGTTGGGCATTGAAGAAGTTCAACACGGCCTCCTCCAGCCCCTCCAGAGTTCCCTGGGGAGGAGACGGAGAGCACAGCAGCGGGGTTACGCAAACATCCCGAGCTGAACGCTGGGGAATCGGCCCACTCAGCTGGTCTCAAGTTGGACCACGGACGTCATTGCCCTGGGCCAGCCCCGGGGCCAGTGGGGGGCCAGTGGGGGGCCGGCGTGGGGGGCCAGACGGACTCACCATGGGGATCTGCTTGCGTCTCAGACTGCAGCGCAGGCGTCGGTCGATGCGCAGGAAGCAGGCCTGAGCGGGGAACACGTCCGCCACTGTGGAAGAGCGGTGGTCAGTGATCGGTCGTCGATCGATCGGTCATCAATAGAGCATTACTACCATCAATAATAATAATGGCCCATTAATTGTATGAACTAACAGTAACCGTGCGTTAGATATACGAATTCTTGGAATATACATACGTTCTTCATACTGCAGTATGATCTGCTGAAAAAAAGCTATTACAACAAACTGAATAGACTATGAAAAAACTGACAAACTACTCAAATCACACAGAATAACGATAAACCCTGCCTTTATTCAAAGCCAAGAAAGTGTGTTGCTGGCTCTTGAGTTGACCTCAGTCTGACCTACGACTCTCTGCTTTTGAATAATATGAATGTGTTGAACGTCTTTTACACTTCAGGCCTATAACGACCTGCACTTTCACAGCTGAACGCTTTGACCTGTTTTAACAAATCCCTGGAGCATTTTCCCTCGATGGTATGCTCAACAGACTGTGGTGCTAACAAACACGCTCTGGTTTGGTTGAACCCAGGGCTCCGGGTCTGAACCCAGGTAATTCTGGTTCGGTTCGTTTTAGGGGAGAGAGTGGGCCGACCCAATTGGACGAAGCAAACCAAAACACAATACAATGTGGGGTGAAGGTACATTGCTGCTGCGAACTGAAATTAATAAAAAATAGCCTGGGGACTTTCCCGAGCTGAAAATTATCTAGGGATCTGATTGCGGCCAGATGAGGAGAATCAGGAAGTGGAAGCACTAATCTGAATGTGGTCTGACGATGATAAAATTAAATGTTGGAGACAGACAAAGATACACTGACTTTATTTATTATTCTAAATGACATGTATGACCATGTCTGACATGTATGACCATACATACATCTATATAGTGGGTGTTATTGTCTATATACAAAATATTTATTTAATACTGAACGTTTTCTAACATTCCAGCAGACCATAAAGCAAGAATTTAAGAACAATGTACCTTTAAATAAATGAGTAAAACATCTTTATTTATTTTTTTTAATCAAATATAAAAATGTTCGGTGTATTTCTCTCTGCCTTTTTACTCCTTCGGCCGAAACCGAAAATTATGTTTTGGGCCATTTTCGGCCGAACATTTTCGTTGGCCGAATATTCGGTGCATCCCTAATATATATTTATATAAATATATATATATATATATAGTGTGAGTGTTGCTCCTCTCACCGTTGATCTGCTCCTTGAGGAGTCGGCTCTTGCTCTTCCGGGCCTCCTGCTCCAGCAGGGCCAGCAGTCGCTCCTGCTCCTCCCCCGAGCGGTTCATGAAGTCGTCCCAGTGCTGCAAAACAAGGGCACCCAGGAAGTCAACCACAGGAAGTGGACCACAGGAAGTCAACCACAGGAAGTGGACCACAGGAAGTGTTATTAAACACAAGATCTTGTCTATGTTAGCAGTGAAATAAATAATAACGATCGGAGCAATTTGATCGATTCCTCCAGCGATTGACAACGAGTAACAGTGAATCATTTAATTTCCTCCTCTCCCATACATACTAGGAACGTTATGCGTCTCATGGGTTAAACCTCCTCTGAGTGGAGGTGAGGAACAAGAGGTGGTCCCGGGGGAAGACAGACCCCCGGGGGGGGGGGGGGGGGGGGGGGACACAGACCTCGGCGTAGCACTCGTTGGTGCAGGCCTCCGTGAAGATGGAGGGCAGGGCGGGGTGGGAGCCAACCTCCAGCTCCTCCACACAGCATTCCTCCTTCTCCAACAGGTTGGCCAGGTGGAGGGCTGGGGGGGGGGGGGGGGGGGAGGAGGAGGAGGAGGAGGAGGAGGAGGAGGAGGAGGAGGAGGAGAAACAGAGAGAAGTTCTGATGAGGACCTGAGTCGGGTGAATGTGTGGGAAGGGGATGGATCTCTGCTTTAGTGAAGTGCTTTGTTTTAATGTGGGTGTATAAATATATTATAAACATCGTGGTCCTTATTATCCCCGTATACTCAGCTCATCATCGTAATCACCATCGTGATGAGGACCATAATAATCATCGTTTGCAACATAAAGTCATTGTTGATGACATTATCAAATGTAATGATGATATTTAGCATCATGGTTATTATAATATATACTATCATCATGATTACCATTATTATTACAATATATACGATATTAACACAATCATCATTGCCATCATATCATCCTCGATCGGTAATCCTCATGGGGTCACACTCTGATGATGAGTGAGTGAAGGGGGGCTGGGTGAGTGAGGGTGATGAGTGAGTGAGTGAATGAGTGAGGGTGATGAGTGAATGAGTGAGGGTGATGAGTGAATGAGTGAGGGTGATGAGTGAGTGAGTGAGGGTGATGAGTGAATGAGTGAGGGTGATGAGTGAGTGAGTGAGGGTGATGAGTGAATGAGTGAGGGTGATGAGTGAGTGAGTGAGTGAGGGTGATGAGTGAATGAGTGAGGGTGATGAGTGAATGAGTGAGGGTGATGAGTGAATGAGTGAGGGTGATGAGTGAATGAGTGAGGGTGATGAGTGAATGAGTGAGGGTGACGAGGGAGTGAAGTGTTCCGGTGTTCCTACAGTTCTCCAGGCGCTGCAGGCTCTTCTTGCCCTTGGCGCGGGGCGTGAGCTCCGAGTTGCGGTTGGCCTTGCTGATGTAGAACTGCTTCTTCCGGGCCGAGGAGACGCGCTTGGCCGGGGAGCCGGGCAGGGAGGAACAACGCCGCTCCTCTATCAGGCTGCGGAGACCGGGACGAACATCTGGGTTATGAGCACACTCCTCTTTAATGGACTCCTTGCCTCCAGTTCACCTAGACTCTGCATGGCCTCCCCTCTACTGAGCCTCGTGCAGCATCTTATCCTGGCTGTCTTTGTTGTATACGGGGAATGGGCTAATCTAGCGATTATAAGTGGGTTCTATGTACATCTATACTCCAACGAGGGCGATATATGTTGTTGTCTCTCTTTCTTCTAACAAATGTACTTATTCTCATAAATGTAAATGTACCAGGAACACATTTGCTTGAATTACTTTAAGTAGACTATAATTGGACTTAACTATTAGCACTTACTGATTAATAAAGTGTCAACTAAATCTTGTTAAAGAGAGGCCTACAGGTCACAACCACTACAACACTGTACTCTCCACACTGAAGTAGGCCTTGAGAGAATGGTACTTATTCCGCCACTGTGCACTGCTGAGACAATGCAGAGGCTGTAGGGCTCTGAGTGCAGCATATTTTCCCAGCTCAAGTCCAGATCTCCCAGCTTCGGTGAAACTGGGTCAGTGGGTCTCAGATTCAAGCCACGCCCTCATCCGAACACACCCCCCCCCCCCCCCCCCCCCCCGCCTGTCATTGGCCAGTGAGTTGTGCTGACGGCATATTTAGCTCTTGCCCTGCAAAGCCTCAGTGTTATGGCTTAATGTTTAGAAGAAAATATATGTATGAGGCAATGATAAAAAAAATTTAATGGGGATTTAACACACAATCAATTATACATTATTTGTTTGATAGTTTTCAACAGTAACAATTTGAATCATGGTCATTTACCTTGGTTAAACTACTTGATTATGTTTATAAAATGTTTTTGATACACATTTCAACAATTCTTGCAATCACGCAATGGAATAAATACCGGTGTTGCTCACAGGTGTTGCCGGCAACGCAACTGCCCAACCCGTACTGGAAACCAATACATAACACTACAACTAGCCTGTTACAAAACCAGTACACTGCCTATGGTCGATATATATACTTTCCGGAGCAGGAAATGCATTGCAAAAGCATTACAGCGCTAAAATGAAAGATAACAATTATTTTACTATGGAGCCGATGAAATCGTGCAGAGTTGGGCTTTAAACCCAAGCTCCTTTAACAGATGTGACAGCTAAAGCTAACACAGAAATAGACTGGCTTTGACTCACATGAGATCCTGTTCTTCATGTCGATCATTGGACAAAACAACCATCTTACGCATATGAAGGTGACCTACGACGTCTTGGAACTGTGAATAAGCGACTCTTTGAAGATAGATAGGACTCAAGTATACAGGGCTGTTAGCTTCTATTGGGGGTCTGATTGCACACAACACAGAATGTCTCCGCCCACACGAGTGACAAAGCAGCGCCACAAGGGGGCGCCACACGCACCTCTTAACAATAGAGACTTATTACAGGACTGTAATGAGAATTAAATATCAACACAAATAAAGAAATCAATCAAGAAAAAAAACCTTTAAAATAAGCAGAATATATATACACAATATATCTGTATGTACTAAATAAGAGAATATCTTCGTACCATTTGACACTGCTTTCCGATCACGTTGTTGTTGGCGTTTGTGTGCATGTTACCATAACAGCACATTGAATGGGTCTGTATGGGCCAATAAAAAAGATTGTCCTGAAAAGGTCGCAGTCCTGAAAGGGTTCCCACCGCCAGAATACACTGGCCTTCAAATTGTTTAATTTTTCACTGTTTTAAGGGATTATTCCAGGGTGTTAAATTATTATTTATTTCCATCTTATTGTGCTTCAGAACCAAACTAAGCGATCTTTTCCATTTTTAAGTTTCTGTGATGCGAAAATGAGGTCTGAGAAGCAGGGAGATCCGACGTCTCTCTCCTTTTTATCCGAGAAGGGATGAATCCGGGAAGGAAAAAAACGGTCCGCCGCAAAGACTCACTGTTCTCAACCACCTGTGAGCGATCGGGGAATGTAATGAAGATTTGCGTCAATCTCATGCCTGCCCTGGCCCTCTCTCAGGACCCCCTGGACCCCGAAGAAGGGAGTCGAGACCACAGCCACAGATTCTCCCTCACAGAGAAGACACGCATCCCGGCTTCCACTAACGAGGAACGTAAACCTGAGAAGGATAAAGCGAGTAATCGGCGAGGTGATATCAAGCCTACGGTGTTAACTTTCAATGGAGCCACAAGAGTCCATCTTAACCCCGCGTTTGTACTTCCCCCGATCATGGCTAAATCCAACAACACCATTTGGAGGCGTCCTGTTTTCTACGACCATGCGAAGACTGTGGTGTCTGCTGCACCACCTAACAAGGGTGGGGCCGCCCTATCCAGACACGGTGGGGTATCCCGCCACAGCGGGGTATCTAGCCTGGGTGGGGTGTCTTACCAGGGTGGCGTATATATCAAGGGTTGGGTTTCTGATCAGGGTGGGGTATCTAGCCAGGGAAGGGTATGTAGCCAGGGAAGGGTATGTAGCCAGGGAGTGGTATCCGACCAGAGTGGGGTATCCGACCAGAGTGGGGTATCCAACCAGAGTGGGGTATCTAGCCTGAGTGGGGTATCTGACCTGGGTAGGGTATCTAGCAAGAGTGGGTTATGTAGCCAGGGTGGGGTGTCTGATCAGGGTGGGGTATCTGACCAGAGTGGGGTATCTAGCCTAAGTGGGGTATCGAGTCAGGGTGGTTTATGTGACATTGGTGGGGTATCTAACCACAGTGGGGTAAATTACCAGAGTGGGGTATCTAGCCAGAGTGGGGTATATGACCAGAGTGGGGTATCGAGCCAGAGTGGGGTATCTACGTCCAGCCAGGATGGGGTATATAACCAGGGTAGGTTATATGACCAGGGCGGGGTATATGACCAGAGCAGGGTAACTAGTCAAGATATGGTATCTTGCCCGAGTGTGGTATATGACCAGACTGGGGAATCTGACCAAAGTTGGGTATCCGACCACGGAGTATCCAGCCAGAGTGGGGTATCTAACCCGGGCGGGGTAACAGAGCAGAATGAGAGGCTAAAGGCCCGTGAATACACAGCCTCCTCTTCAGACGGTCCACCAGACACCAGGCTCTGGACAGACAGAACTCTGTCATCTGAACGGGTAAGGAATCCATACCTCCTTATTAATCAATATTTTCAAGTTACCAAGTATACAATTTAGAAATGTACAATCTCTTATTTCACAGGCAGGATCAGAGTACACACGTTTCCTGCAAATAAATGTCTGGGTATTTTTTGGCCCTGTAAGGCTTTTTTAAATTAGCGCTTTTAGTTTATATCAGCAGAGTGTTTTCAATGTTTCCAATCTCTCAAATGGTCTGTAATAAAATCTAACGTCTAACTGTACACGCTTATCAAAAGTAGCCATAAACGCGTACAATTGAGTGAACGAACAAAGCCACATGCCGTCTATTTCCCTTTATTGAAAAAAGACAAAGATATAAAAGGCCATCAGATATAAAATGAGAAAACATGTCGGATAAACATACAGTAGTCGTGAGCCCTGTCCCTGACGACAGACCTCAGAGAGGTCTAATCAAACGAGAACCTCGTTAACCCACAGTCCCCTTCTGCCTCCTCCTCCTCCTCCTCCTCACCCCCTCAGCGGTCCTCACAGCCCCACCTACCAGACGTGTCCCTGGCCAGTCTGAGGCTGCTGCTGCACGGGGTGACCAGCCGTGTGGGCCGTAGGTCCACCTCCAGGAGGGGGGGCGTCCATTGGTCCGAGTCCGGGTCTGTTGGGTCTAGCCGGCTCTCGTTGGACCGGACCGTGCTGCAGCGTCTGAGAGGGAGCAGGTTCGACGAGGAGAGGCTGGGCAGTGCGGGGTAAGATGTTATGAAGATAGCGATTATAGTCGCTAATGGATGGACGCTCCCTCGCGTTATCTCTCGGATCGATAACGTGATGTTATTACGCCGCTCGGATTGGGAAAGCGAAAGCTCATGAATGATGTATGTGGAGAGAGCCGGCATGTGAAGCGGGGTTCTTCAAGTGAAGACATGGAGGAACAGTTATTGTGAGTTCTGGAGGTGCTGTATGTGTTAAATCTGATTTGTTCTCAAGTCACTTACTCCCTGTAGACTGTGATGACCTAAGTCTACAAACTCCCATCGAATTTCTAGACAAACTCTCATGGGAGTTTGTAGACTGTGATTCCATGGGAGTGTGTAGACTTTGATCCCATGTGTGATCATCACAGTCATCTAACTCCCGCGGGAGTTAGATGACTGTGATGATCACACATGGGATCACAGTCTGCCAACTACAAACTCCCATGGGAGTTAGTAGACTGTGTAGACTGTGACCCCATGTATGATGATCATTTGTGTCCATCACAGTCCACAAACTCCTAGTTTGTGGACTGAGGACCACACAGTTTGTAGACTGAGCTCTCATGTTTGAGACTCCCATGGGGATGTGTAGACTGTGAGGACCCCACATGGGTTCTCTAACCGGCTTCTAACACTTCGTGACCTTTGACAGGAAAGGACGAGTATTACTTCCGGAGGGAGACCGGGGCCAGGCGAGACTCCGGCCCCGGCTCCTGCCCCCCATCTGCCCGGGGAACGGACCCCCGGTCCTGCTGACCATGTCCACAGGGAACCCCCCCCTCCTCCCCTCTCGCACCCCCCACCCCCAACGGAGACCCCCCATGGAGCAGACACAAGAAGAAACAGCGCTTTTAAAGCAATATATTTTTTAATGTTTACAGTGGAGTATCCCAAATAAATATATGTATATATATTTTTTTTATATATTGTCCTATATTCACCGCCCTTGTCTCTCGCGGTGTGCAAAGGTAAATGATGGTATCTACATTCAAGTATTGAGCATTATTTGAATCATGTGATTCAGTGGATGTTTGATTAAATGTTTGATGGTAGAACTGAACATTGTTTGGATATTCTTTCTTCAAAACCCCGCCCACAATGTGTAGATGATGTTAAGCTCACTGGAGATTTACGGACTACGGCGTGGATCTGAAGACGATGATGTTGGATGATAGTTTCCTACTTGCCCTACTACAAAAATATTACATACAACGCTAAGAAATCAGCTTCATACTCAATTCAGATTTTTGGTAAAAAATAAAAACACAAACAATGATACACAAACCAACAGGCTAACAAATAACAATAGGTAACCACAGATGCAAACGCATAGTAAAAACCAACAAACTAATTCTTGACCTAACAAAGGCAGCTCCAGTGGTTGAACCCTGGAATGATATAAACACCCTTTAATAAAATATAGTTTTCACATCAATCCGGGAACTTTTCCCGGACTGTTTGATTCAACATGATGGATATTCGTTGCTGCACAAACACAGTAAAATAATCCAGCAGTCCTAATGCTACAAAGAGGAAAGTTAACTGAACCTGGCAGTTAATGTTTCCCTATTCTGCTAACGGTTTGGAATGAACGATGTTGGCTAACGTTGCGTCCAGTGTCCACGGCCTGAGTAGGAACCAAAATAAAAAAGTTTGATTGTCGATTGATTTGAATCACGTTAACCGGAACCCCCACGTAATACCTTGGTTTAGTCTTGCACTCCAACACCACTGTTTCCTTTATGTATATAAATATAGTATGATTTGCATTGGTTTAAATCACATGCAGCATTTGCTTCTTTAAATGTAACTTTCATAAATATACTGACCCACCCTTGGTTTTTCACCACATTGCACGTTTTTTTTTTTACATTCTTAGATAAAACCATAACCATCCATGTAGCGTGGACAGTAAGGCTACACGTCACCACAGGGAATCGAACCCAGGTCTCTCACAACACCAAGGCCAGGCATCCCCCTGGCCCCAAACTAATCCACTTGACATTCTGGTACACACTGGCGACATACTAAACAGAGAAAAGGATAAACACACGAAGGTCAAACACTGGGGCCTTGACGGTACGTTTTGGGGGAGTCTGGTATCCGTAGTTCAGGGTGAAAGAGGAAGAACCAGGCACCGTTACGACATGGTTCAAATAGGGGCCGCTGAGGTACAGCACCTCCAAGGAAACAGCAGCTGTGGCAGTAGACCAACCCCACCCCGCCCCCTCAGAGTGTGGCGGTCCCGGGGGGGTCTGGTTCCCTGCGTGCGTCCGCGGCTCACACCTTGCTGTCCTGTGCGGTGCAGCTGCCTACCATGAAGAGCGACGCTGGGTCCTTAGGGGGGGGTTGGCGGGGGCTCCTGACGGCCGCGTCCAGGTTCTCCCGGACTTGCTCCTCCACGCTGTCGCCGCTCCCGCCGACGCTGCCCGACCCGTCGCCGGCGTCCCGGCCCGCGGCGGGGTCCTCCCGGGCCTGCTCCTCTAGAGGAGGTCCGCTGGACTCCTGTATCGGCAGTCTACTGCAGGACTCGGGTCCTGGAGGGTTAGAGGGGACAGGAGGTGGGCTGGTCGGCGGTACCGGAGCCCTGGGGGTCATCTCCATGCAGGAACCGCCCGCCGTTCCCCCGCCGTTGCTTTGGTTCTTCCCAGAACCGCTGCCGCCGGGCTCCGCGTCGGGAGTCGTTTTGGATTTCCTCCGCTTTGATTTGCTGTCGGCGGGCGCCGTGTCGGGGGCCGGGACCCCGCCGGGCTGAGGGGTTTTGGTCGGCGGGTCGTCGGGCTGGGTGGCGGGCCGGGCCGGGGCCGAAGGGGGCTTGCTCAGGACGTCTGTGAGTCTGTCGTCGTCGCCCTGCTCCTTGGCGAAGTTCACAAACACCTACGAGGAGGGGACAGCGGAAGGTGACGCCTCAAACAACGACAGGTTTTTATCGACTTCACACGGTTCAGAATAAAATAGACTCTAACAGGAGCGGAATAACGTAGTGGCCGATGTTCTGAGTCAATCATCTATAGCTGAAAGCATCCTGGAGCAAGAAGCCCTCAACCCCTTCCTGCTTCTTAATGACTTGTATCTGTAAGTCGCTGTGAATAAAGGTTATGTTCTGAACTAAAGTAAACTGTATTGATAGGACACCTTTACTTTCCCCAAATGGACCCTGACAATTACATTAAAGTCACTCGTTATATCCAAACGGCTCCCGCTGGTTTGAATTCCATTTGTTCAGCACATAGAGTGGATAAGTACTCTGTATCGACAAACCCTTAAGATTGACCACCATCCATCCATCCATCAATCCATCAATCATTCAATCCATCAATCCATCAATCCATCAATCAATCTACCAATCAACCAATCAACCCCTCCGAGGGGCTGGGGGCGTGTCCCTACCTGGTCCAGGGTGGTCTGCGAGACGGAGAAGTCGGCCACGCCCAGCTCCTCGTAGTGGCTGGAGAGCACCTGGAAGAGGCGGGAGAGGCAGCAGGCGTGGGAGGGCAGCTGGTACTGCAGCACGTTCTGGTGCCGCTCCTTCAGCTCGATGGAGGGGAAGGCGCTGTGCAGGTACCCGTCCACCAGGCTCTGGTCCGGGGCCTGCTTGCCGTCGGCCAGCCGCAGCACCACGGTGTAGCCGTCCCCGAACCTGGAGCACGGGGACGGGAGGGAACACAATGGGCCGTGTTAGGGGAGGTTTTTTCGACAAAGGGTCTACAATGGGTTCTATGAGTGTTCTAAGGACCGATGACCCTAACATTCAACAGCAAAAAAATGTAGCACTCCTAATCCTATCATTCAACCCCTAACAAGCTAACAACTCCTATCCCTATCATTCAACCCCTAACATACTTACAACTCCTAACCCTTATCTACTTACCAACCCCTAACCCTACCATCGGGTGGTGCTCACTCACCTGTTCTTCAGGTGCTGGACGGACCCAAGGCACTGGAACCTTCCATTGACCATGATGGCCATTCTGGTACAGAGAGCCTCACACTCCTCCATACTGAACACACACGCACACGCACACGCACAGACACACACGCAAGATTCAGCATTAACAGATATATCTTGAGTCTGAGTGCAAGTCCATAATTATTTGGTGCGTCAATACACCCATTATCATTATTAAATTCACATTCAATTTTTATATCTGAAGATGATATCCCACAGCGCCCCCTACCTGTGGGAGGTGAGCACCACAGCCCGGCCCTCCTTGGTGACGCTCACGATGCAGTTCCACAAGAAGCGCTTGGCCTTGGGGTCCATGCCGGTGGTGGGCTCGTCCTGACCGCAACACACACTCAGACATAAGAGGAATGGATCGGTGCATGGGTGTGGCTCACGGACCAACGTTTAAATGACTGATGATGTTCAGCAGGGTGTAACATTTCTAGTCTTGTTTAGTTTTTTTAATCTTATGTGTATAATAAGATAGAAGGAGGTGGTGCAGGAGGTGGAGGAGGAGGAGGAGGTGGAGAAGGAGGAGGAGGTGGATCAGGAGGTTGAGCAGGAGGTGGTGCAGGAGGTGGAGAAGGAGGAGGAGGAGGTGGAGCCGGAAGAGGAGAAGGAGGTGGAGCAGGAGGTGGAGGAGGAGGTGGAGCAGAGAGTGGAGCAGGAGAAGGAGTAGGGGGAGGAGAAGGAGGTGGAGCAGAAAGTGGAGCAGGGAGTGGAGCGGGAGGAGGAGGTGGAGCAGGAGGAGGAGAAGGAGGTGGAGCAGAAAGTGGAGCAGGAGGCGGAGCAGGAGGAGGAGAAGGAGGTGGAGCAGAAAGTGGAGCAGGAGGAGGAGCAGGGGGAGGAGCAGAAGGAGCAGTGGATTCTCCTCACCAGGAAGATGACGGGCGGGGAGCCGATGAGGGAGATGGCGGTGGAGAGCTTCCTCTTGTTGCCCCCGCTGTAGCCCCCCGCCTCTCTCTCCGCGTACTGGCTCAGCCCCAGCTTCCTCACCCCCCACTGGGCCACCTGGGGAACAGCAGAGGGGGGGAGGTGGTCCGTCAGGACCCCTCAAAGACCAGACCGGACCACAGCCTCAGGCCTGGCCCAAGGCTCACCTCACACTCAGTTACGATGAGCCTAGAAGGTTCTGACACACTTTTCTCAAGATTTCATGACATTCAAAAACACCCGAGATAGACTTATTTCTTCCTCCTTTAGTTTTAAAGATGTGTTCTCTGTTGTACCAGGAAGCCCAGTCACAATCATACACTTCTAAACGAATTAACCCCTCCACACAAAGTTAGATTTCATAACTTCTCCAAAAGGTATGATACCTTTACTCTAACCTATGACATCACATAGGCCTTGAAACCTCCCTATTATGACCCGACACTGATCTCAACCATAACTGTACTTCAGTTTGTCCTCCTTTGACGTCACCTTGGCAACCGCATCCTCCGGTACCCCGCGCAGCCGGGCGTAGAACTCCAGGTGTTCCCGTCCGGTCAGCAGGTCGCTGATGGCGTCGAACTGGGGGCAGTAGCCCATGAGCTGGTGGACCCGCTCCATCTCCGTCAGGACACTAGGGGGAGCCGGACACAGCGCTCATATGATGCTGCTGCCTCCTGTCGTGTTTAGTCATTACCGTAGAGTGCCCTTATTGTGTTAAGACATCGCACACGCCACGTATCTTCACTGGTTGTTCTTGCAGAGTTGGTAAGTGTAATAAGGTTTCGTATTTTTTGTGGGTTAACTCACAACATAGCCTTCAATCGTCCATGATGTCTTAACCATCATTTCAAGTATCCTTTTTGTTAATAGATTACGCTTGCTTACTTACTTATATAAGTAATTGTTTATATTCCATAACGAAAAACAAAACTCAGTTGTTTTCCAATTTCACAATTCAAAACGTTGTAAGACCTCCGTAATTCCCGCTTTTACTTTGAAATGCATCACATGACAGAACGCCTGTTCAGAGCCAGGAGGGGGCGGGGCCTCGTACCTGTGCTGGTGGAGGAAGGCCTCTCCATGGGTGATGGACGTGTCTCCGGTCAGCATGCGAAACGTGGACGTCTTGCCCGCCCCGTTGACCCCCAGCAGGCCGAAACACTGACCGACAGAGAGGGAGCGCTCAGTTATTCATCCAACGTGACTGAGATGCATGTGACTGAGGAGGAGGGAGGGGTTAGGGCTTCTTGCTCGCCTCAAGTCAAACAGCCTAGCCCGATAAACTATGCTGCGTTCCATAATGTTAACTATAGACATATGCATATTCTCTACGAATGCATATTATTGCTGCAATATTATCAGTGTTATCTCAACCCTTCTTGTGTATTCTTATATATGTATTCCACACACTCTACATTCCACTTAAAGGCCTCTGACAAACTAAAATGTTGTCTCAGCTTCCAGGCGGGTCCTCCTCTCACCTCGCCTCGTGGGATCCCCAAACACAGCCGGTTCACGGCTGGAGGCCTGCCGACGCTGTACACCTGAGAACAACACACACATGTATCACCGCACAGCTCAGAACCTGTCAAGACCACATTCAAGACGGTGGCAACATTGGAAACGTTACACCTCGTAGTTGACATTGATATGCTAAGAAATCAATGTGTTTGCAACAGGAAATACTAAAAACTAAAATGCTAAAAACTGGGGCACAGTGAGTTTACTGGCGACAAAAGAAGAGTGTTCTTGTGTCATAGTATCTAAAGAGCAGTGCTTTGGGAGATGCTGATCCTCATTACACACACACGAACGAAGGAGTGCATGTGTTTACCTGGTCGTCTGTGTGAGAGCTGTTTATTGACCATTACGCAGACGACCAGACGGAGCTCGTGTGTGTACCTTGCTCAGGTCCGTCATGGTGAGGATGTCTCCCTGCGCTCGCCCGCTCTTCACCCTCTCTCTCTCCCTGGCCACGTCCTCGTCCTCGGCACCAATAGGGGGCATCTCAGGCTCCGCCCACTTCGGCCTGATTGGACGAAGACGAGGTTATGAGCACAGATTACTTGATACTGACAGATGATACTGACATGAGCGACTAGCAATTTATTTATATTTTAATAGTTTATTTTTATCCCGAAGGACATTGAGGAGTGCATTTAAACATCACTATCATTGCTAGGAGCATTGGAACCAACTCCAGGCTGCCTAGTACCTAGGTCAAGGGCTCCGGCAGGAGTATTAACCCAACATGGGTGTCTTTTCCCGTGTGGGAAGAAACCGGACACCCGGAGGAAACCCCTCATGAACATGGGGGAGAACAGACAACCGCCACACAGAAAGGTCTCCCACCCTGGGGTGCTACTACTGGTGTGCTTACCTGCAGCGGATGAAGAACTTGTACTGCAGCAGGATGGTGAAGAGGAAGAAGACCACGCCCTCGGCGGCCATGGCGAACAGGTTCTTCCCCACGAAGTCCCACTGCAGGGGGTCCAGCTTCTGCTTGGTCCCTGGGGGAAGAAGGAACACAGCTTGTCTCGGGTGGTCCTGTGTGGCCTTTAGTGGACAAGGGTTCACCAAGTGCTTCACCCCCAACCGGCCTAAGTTCTAGTGACCTATACTGGATACATCGTCGATCACTTTGTTTACATTTACATTTTACATTTAGGGCATTTAGCAGACGCTTCTATCCAAAGCGACTTACAATAAGTACATTTGTCCCATTGGACCTCAATATCTCTCAAACCCTGTCTACGGCCCTGCCTGCCAGCTCTGCAGACGACAGGGAGCTCAGACGTACCGAGCCTCTGGAAGGCATCGGCCATGGCCTGGTTCTTGGCCATGTCGATGAGGCCTCTGCCCAAGCAGAAGTGAGGGAAGATGAGGAACACCTTCTTCAGGATCCGGTTCACCTCGTTCAGATGCTGTCCAAGTGGAGGAACAATGTAGGTTATTATAGCACATGTCGCATGAAGTACCCTCACCAAAACCCTTCTTCCACTCTTCTGTTCTAGTTTTGCGCTACTAGAACTAACCGGTTTCAGGAAATCCCTACCCCACTTTTTCTACAAATTTGCCATTTCTCAAGCTGTTCACCGTAGTATCAGTTTGGGTTAATTTTCACCTGAAATAAGAATCTTTCTTAACAATTCTTCTTAACTTCTTAAAAATTTTCAAATATATGACAAATAAAGAAAAATAAAAAGCAGAAGAAGAAGAAGTAGAAGAAGAAGAAGCAATAAGAAGAAGAAGAAAAAAAGAAGAAGTAAGAGAAAAAGAAGAAGGAAAGCCTTAATCTCGACACTCAGACCCTCTGTCCCCGACTGCAGTCTGTCGTCACAGTTCAGTTAATTAATTCACTGAACAGACTAGCTCCTTCCCTCGGCGGCGTCCTACCTCGTCCACAAACAGCTCCAGGACGAAGGTGGCCACGCTGCCGTTGATGCCGATGAAGAGGTTGATGGAGGTGAGCACCACGTAGGCCGTGCTGGGCACCGAGAAGAGGAAGGACGCCGGGTACATGAGCGGGGTGATGGACCACCTGGGGGGGATGAGGGGAGGAGACCGTGAGGTGAGCTCAGCGTCGCCGTGGTTACCGCGACTCATGGGGAATCATGGGGAGCCAACAGTTTTCTCGGAGCTTCTCCAATTCTTTTCTACAACAGATCCATGAAGATAAGAGGGAGTTGACGGAGGGGAGAGAGGCGGACGGAGAGGGAGGGCGGGGGTGGTTACCCGTAGAACAGCAGAAGCAGGATGAGGGCTGGCAGGTTGGTGTCAGAGACGTAGGCCTTCTGCTGGAAGGCCACGAAGATCAGCACCACCATTGTGGCCGGGACCGTGTAGTTCAACTGGAGAGGAGATAAAACCCAACAGGGGAGTTTGTGGGTCAGCAGCTCAAATTTCCTTTTTTGAGTGTCTGCTAAATTCATAAAACGTTTCGATTATGTATAAATGTGTGTATATTACTGCGCCTTTCTCCCCTGGTACATGTATTTGTTCTCTCTCAGTATAAAGTCAATGTGTGGCCGTATGTCCCAGGCCGTGTTAACCTTTGTAACCCCCGGTTACTGACCATGTCCCAGGCGTAGTTGGCCAGCCAGTACAGGATGGGCTTGACCCCGCTCACGAACTGCAGGTGCTTGGCCTTGCTGACCCGCTCCTCGATCAGGAAGAGCACGAAGCTGGCCGGCACGAAGGACAGCGCGTACATCACGCAGATGGACACCAGCACGTCCACCGAGGTCGTCATCCTGAGACACACACACATGGAGAGAGACGCACACATAGTTAATACAGAGAGAGAGAGAGAGAGAGAGAGAGAGAGAGAGAGAGAGAGAGAGAGAGAGAGAGAGAGAGAGAGAGAGAGAGAGAGAGAGAGAGAGAGAGAGAGAGAGAGAGAGAGAGACGCACACATAGTTAATACAGAGAGAGACACAAACACATGGAGTTATTATACTGGGAGAGAGAGACACACACACACACACACACACACACACACACACACACACACACACAGAAAAGATGTATTATACTGAGAGAGAGAGACACACACACACACACACACACACACACACACACACACACACACACACACACACACACACACACACACACACACACACACACACACACGCACGCACATTATGAGTACAAGTTAACAGCGTACATGGCCATCTCTGAGAGCTGCTCCTTGGTGAGGTTGAGGGGGTGGTTGTAGGCGGTGATGCCCGCCCTCCTCCTCTCTCCTCCAGGGGGCAGGCTGGCCCTCAGCAGCCCGTTGTTCATCACATTCACAAACGACACCATGGCGTGCCAGCCCTTGTTGTTGTACCACACCTGGCCACCGGGGGGAGACAGTGAGACGGTGAGATGTTTTAAGCGAGGATGGAGAAGAACTGGTTAGTGCGTTCCCGCCAAAGTGAAAGACAACAGCCTGTAGTTCCTCTAGCAGCCTTTAGGGGGTTTGCGTGGTTTGATGCTGAAGGAAGGATCATTCTGAGTCAACAGGATGAAGTGTGTTCTCATTCTTATATACAAAGCAAGTATATTATCAATTTCTTTGGTTGGACATCTCAGTGGCTACCTCATATCCAGTTGGACTAAGGATTGAATATTTGTGAGTTTTAGCGACATACTACTTCAAGACGGCCCTTTATGTCCTGCCTTCAATGGGCCAAATATGTATTTTATTTACCGTCTATGTTTTCCCCTAAAAGAATACAACATGAGTGGAGCTGGCAGCCTAGATTATTAGATTATTACCACTAAATAAACCCAAAAATCAGTTCAACACCAAAAACATTGCTATGACATGTGTTATACAAAATACAGAAACAAGGAAGGCAACAGAAAGCCCACACACCAAAAAAAACAGAGGGACTAACCTTGACGTTGTTCTGACTGTTGAGTGTTTGTAGGAAAACAGGGAGACGGTCCAGCAGGCGGTCAAGGGAGCTGTTCTGTAAAACACATCGGGCCAAAAGCTCTTTAACACAAGTTCGGTGCATCCTAAGTTGACAAAAGACCACCTGTGAAGTATGACAGCGAAGGCCTCCGTTCTGGTGGCCGATAAGAGGGACTCAGACCTGTTCCACCTGGTAGCGGGTCCTGATGGAGCTGGCGGACTCCTGGAGGTGGTCGGTCTGGGTGGGGATCTGGGTGGAGCGGCCCCCTAGGGAGAAACCCCCGTACCTGCAGCACAACATCCCACGGACCGGGTCTCCCGTTACATTTACACTGAGGCCATTTGGCAGACGCTTCTATCCAAAGCGACTTACAATAAGTACATTTGTCAGAAGAAAGAGAAACAACATTATTTATCTTCATCGGTACAGTAAGGATGTTCATAGAAACAAGTGCCAAGCACTTACAATCGCTAGGTTGACCCATTCCCCGTACACAACAAAGATAGCTAGGATAAGATGCTACCACAATGCTCAGAACACCCAGGCCAAGCCTGGGTGTTCTCTGAACATGACATCTGTCCACCCATTTCGCAGGTGCTTCTAAACAAGGCAGTGAATGCATGAAACAAAGAGGGCCAATTTTTGTCTGTGGATTTAGAGAAACAACTCACCTGAATTCATTCACCCACTTCTTGGTCTTCAGACTGTCGATGACATAAAACAGAGAGTGGTCAGAGAGTGACATGGTTACTGTTGTACTCCCCTGAACCTGCAGTATATCACACTGGCGAGCGGTGGCCTTTGACCTTTGACCCATTCACATAAAGATGGAAGCCAAGCAACACAACTGTAGTCATTGTCGTTAAAAAAGATAAAATGAGTTCTAACAAAAATATCGTTTTTTTAATTGAAAACAACATTTGAAATGTATTTCCAGATTGCGTCGTATTGCAAATCGCCTGTGCGGCATATCAGAAAATGTATCAAAAGCACAAGGCCTTGGTCAGGTACCTCTTCTTGAGGATCTGCGGGTAGGTCTTGACCAGGTAGTCTGAGATGTTGTGGCTGGTCAGGTTCTGTAGGGTGTCCCCTGTGAACCTCTTCATCTAAAAAGGTGGAGAGAAGAGCATTTATTCATCCCAGACACGGCAGACACATTCACTCACAAACCCACGCGCACAAAACGCACACAATTCCAGGGCAGTCCCAAGCCTCTAACGTTAATCATTAAGACGCATGCACGCCGTCCAAGTCTTTAAAAAACATTACCTGTGGTGGCGGCAGACCTCCGGCCCCTAGGGGGCAGTCTGGCAGCATGCGGCGGACGTCCTCCGTGCTGCACTGGCACTGCGGGCTGGGCTCCCGGCGGCTCCAGTTCCCCTGGTGGAACATCTCCCAGGTGGAGTAGGGCACCAGCGGCCGCCTGAACACGCCGCTCTGATCCGCCCCGCAGTCCGGTACCCTGCGAGCCAACCGCATGCTGAGTGAGCTCCCTACCCAGCCATCCTCCAACACACACTCTCTCCCAGACCGGACGGTCTGGGAGAGAGTGTGTGTTGGAGGGTGGCTGGTTGAAGCCACCAGACTGATTGGACCCTGCGACTGTGTGAGGCTGCACACATATTTGGTGTGCGTTGAGTCATCAGTGTGCAACAGTTTAAACCAGCCATCCCCACATGCAGTCGTGAGAGATGTCCTGCAATGGCGTCATTGGAGCACCAGGTTGTATATCATTGTCTGCAAACCGTACGATAAACCGTCTTTCAACACCACCACACTGCGTCCAGGTCTGGAAGAGCCCAGTCAAATGGTAAATGGTAAATGCACTGCATTTATACAGTGCTTTTCTATCCAGCTGCCACTCAAAGCGCTTTATAATATTGCATATAACATTCACCCATTCATGCACACATTCACCCATTCACACACCGACGGCGGTGTCAACCATGCAAGGTGACAGCCAGCTCATTGGGGGTAGTGAGGGTGAGGTGTCTTGCTCAGGGAGACCTCCACACTCAAGTAGGAGTACCCGGGGATCGAACAAGCAACCTTCGGGTTACCAGCAAACCCGCTCTACCTGTAGCCAGACGCCGCCCCATAATAAAAGCCAACTAGGTGGGAGGGAGTGCAGCAGGCATATTGCTACACGGTCCTAGTAAGAATCCAACCCAGAGCAGAAGGCATGGGAAGAGCAGCAACGATAAGAGTCTCACGAGCTGTTCTCCTCCATCTCCAGACACTTGGTGCCGAAACCGGGCTGGTCCAGCAGGGCTTCCAGAAGGCTCTCGATGGCCGGGTCGCCGGGGGCGTCGTTGCTAACAAACAAAAAGAGAGAACAGTGAAGAGGGGGTGGGAGGGAGGGATGACCACAGGCTAACAGGAAGGTGGTGATCATAGTTTCTCTGTACTTCCTGTCCTCATGTATTCCCAGAAACCTGGTCGTTCAGCACTTACATTTCTGCACTCGCCCCGATATTGATTTTATGCTTTTGCTGTTCTCAGCCTCTCCTGTAAGTCACTTTGAATAAAAGTGTCAGCTCGATGCATCTAAAAGGTCAATATTAGAGGTGAATAGATGTAGATGTGAGCTCTATGTTGTAAACATGGTACTTATGGTATTCACGGTAAAGAGAGCAGTGACTGACTTCATCCTGCTGTCCGTCTGTCTGACCTGTCTGTCTGTCTGTCTGTCTCCCTCTTGCTGTCTCACTGACTCCCTCCATGCTTTCTGTCTGACTCCATCTTGCTGCCTCACTGACTCCATCCTGCTGTCTATCTATCTGACCACCTGCTGTCTGTCTGTCTGTCTGTCTGTCTGTCTGTCTGTCTGTCTGTCTGTCTGTCTGTCTGTCTGTCTCCCCCATGCTGTCTCTCTGACTCCCTCCTGCTGTCTATCTATCTACCTGACCCCCTGATGTCTGTCTGTCTGTCTGTCTGTCTGTCTGTCTGTCTGTCTGTCTGTCTGTCTGTCTGTCTGTCTGTCTGTCTGTCTGTCTGTCTGTCTGTCTGTCTGTCTGTCTCCCCCCTGCTGTCTCAGGTGAGGACCTCTCCCAGAGCTCTGAGGGTCTGTGTTGGTCTGGCTCACCTGAAGAAGGTGAACTGCTCCCCGTACATCCAGGGCTGGAGCTTGAGGGACGGGTACTTCCCGAAGGGGGGCACCACCAGGCTGAAGAGGAGGGCGATCAGGACGAAGACGGCCGGCAGCACGATCTGCAGACGCAATCAGGGGGTTTACAAACCCTACACACACCTGGTAGCCATTCACAATCTGAGAGTTTACAAACCCTACACACACCTGGTAGCCATTCACAATCTGAGAGTTTACAAACTCCTAGATGCAAAAATACTAGAGCTGTCAGTTAAACGCGTTATTAACGGCGTTAACGCAAACCAAATTTAACCGCGTTAAAATTTTTATCGCGCGATTAGCGTAATTATTGTATTTAAAAAAAAAAAAAAAAATTTTTTTTTTTTTTTTTCTTTGGCTCAAAGCAAAGAAGCAGTAGCCTGACTGCTATGTTCAAATTACATTTGTTCAAAGCCGTCGTTTAATTGCACTATAGGCTCTTTTTTGTATCGTCCTGTTTTGATCAGTATATGCCAATGTTGTTATCAATAAAAAATAATTTGCACAAGGCAAGCCGATGCACTTCACCATGTTGATAAGAGAATTAAAATGAGAAGAATTATGGGACAAAAAAATCAAGGGATATTTAGCATAGAAAAATATTTGTGATTAATCGCGATTAATCGTGAGTTAACTATGACATTAATGCGATTAATCACGATTAAATATTTTAATCGCTTGACAGCTCAATACCCCAAACCAGGATATGTGATAGTTTCCACCGCTCATTCATTCATTCACTCATTAATCGTGCGGTGGTTCTATAGCTTAGATTGATAATCCAAAACTAGGATCAGTGAATGTTTCTACCAATCATTCATTCATTTATTCCTTCCTTCCTTCATCCATTCATTCATCCCTTCATCCATCCATCCATTCATTCATTCATCCGTTCATCCATCCATCCATTCACCCATCCATCCATTCACTCATCCATCCATCCATCCACTCGTCCATCGTGCTGAGGCCCCCCCGGTCCCCACCTGGGCCAGGAAGCCCCTGCGGCTGCGGCGGGCGTAGAGCCAGCGTTTGAGGAACAGGGCGCGGAGCTGCTGCCAGGTCAGCCACCAGCCGGTCAGGGGGGCCCCGCCCTGGCTGTCCCCGCTCAGGGGGTCCGTCTCCTGGGGGTCTGCAGGAGGACGACGCCCCCCGGGGAGGAGGCACGGTGGAGGAAGGAGACATTGGTCAGGTGATCTGATATGAGGCAGTAGCTAAGGGCCGCAATAGAGGTAGGTTAGGGATAGAGTGCTGGTGAAGAAGGTTTTTTTAAATCATACATTATTTAGAATTCTTAAGTAAATTTACTTCAAGATTATCCCATACAGTATCAAGCTCTTACTGTATTTCTAATAATAGTTATTGGAAAAACAGTAAGATGCAGTCTGCAGGAAATTAGCAAAATACAACGGCAATGACCGAGTTTCACCAGGAGGGGGCGGAGGGCTTTCCCTGTGTTAAGAATTACAGTGTTTGGTAGCACTTCACGAGGGAGGCTTTGGTAAACTAATCTCTAGGAAGGAACAAAGGGGGAGGGACGGGTGAGGGATGGGGGAGGGAGGGAGGGAGGGAGGGAGGGAGGGAGAGAAAGGGGTAGAGGTAGAGGAAGGGACACTCCGGTTGTGGTAGCAGGAGGTGACGCCATAAAGCTACCTTGCTTACGAAGCCTTTTCCTTCCTTGTAGCAGCAAGGAGCAAGGAAACACAGTCAGACACATGAACAACCCCATCTGCACCCTCAGTGGAGGGGGGGGGACACTTGGTCATACAGCACTTACATTTTTGTAGTTGCTCCAATAAGAAAAGTATGATTTTATTGTTCACAGCCTCATTTTGAATAAAAGAGTATGGATGTAAATGTTAATAACTAAATGTTAGTGTACTTGAACCAGAAATAGATGTATGTGAGCATGTTTATTTGTGACATGGTATTATTAGGCATGATTGGGCACTGTTACAATGTGTGTGTGTGTGTGTGTGTGTGTGTGTGTGTGTGTGTGTGTGTGTGTGTGTGTGTGTGTGTGTGTGTGTGTGTTTGTGTGTGAGTGAGTGAGTGAGTGAGTGAGTGAGTGAGTGAGTGAGTGAGTGAGTGAGTGCGTGAGTGAGTGAGTGAGTGAGTGAGTGAGTGAGTGAGTGAGTGAGGTGAGCGAGTGAGAGAGAGAGAGAGAGAGAGAGAGAGAGAGTGTGTGTCCTCTGTGTCCTGTGTCTCTGTGTCTCGGTGCAGCAGGTGTACCGGTCTCTGGTTCTTCGGGCGTGTCCCCCAGGGGTCTCTGGAGCCTCTGCCCAGCTGGGAGCTGCTCTGTCTGGGGAGAGACGGCCTCGGCCTCAGGCTCAGCATCCACCCCCGTCTCCTCGGCAACGCGCAGGAAGATCTGACACAGGAGCGCACAGATCAATACACTAACGAAGCGTTTACGATCGCATCATCGTGTCAGGTTGCAAACACGATGCGATGATATGAAACATGAAGAAAATAACATTACAGTTAACGGTATCAACAAGCACCTTTTCCAATTAACCATTTTATGATTTTTTGGGGTTTTGTCTGAATGTTCATAGGTCATAAGTCTTAAGTCATAGGTCATTGGTCATAGGTCATAGGTCATGGCTTAGCCACTCAAAATCAACTCATTAAACTGGATTAATGTACCCATTTCCTTAGTGGATTGATGAGTACACTTTTTAAATATATTATATTACATCAACTTGTATATCATCAACATGGGATCGATGAAGAGTACAGAGCACTGAAAGAGTACAGCATAGCGTGGCACCATTCGCTGCAGTACTACTCACAGGCCACAGAGGGCGCTGCACACCACCAAGAAATGATTAGGACTTGGAGGAATCTTTCCAACACGCAACACAACAAGTTGTACTCCAGCGATTAGGCTGTATATAAAGCCCTCTACCACGGACACATGCACACGCTCACCCACATTCAAACGAACTCTGCGGCACGCTATGCGAGTAGTCAGAGGTAGCCTCAGGGTAATGCCATTAACTCTGTGGTTGTTTTAATACATGGCAACCGCTCCAAAAATAACTAGACTCCCTTTAAGACCTGGGGGGTCAAGGTCATTCTGCAGGCCTGGAAGGAAGGAACCTGATTTCTGGTGTAATGTACACACAACACACTTATGCAAGACTTTCTGCAAACATGTATATGCACGGGCGCACGCATGCGCACACACACACGCACACATATAAACACACGTGCACACACACACACACTCCCCCGTGCACACACGCATGCACGCACCCGTGCACACACACACACACACGCACACACACACACACACACACACACACACACACACACACACACACACACACACACACATACACACACACACACACACACACTTCCTCCTTTTCTAACTACAGCAAATCACAAAACCATCTAGTTCCCATCCCAGTCAGTCCCGCCCCGTGTGCGCCCTCTGACCTCCTCCAGGGTGCTGTCCGACAGCCCGTAGCTGGCCAGGCCCAGCTCCCCCAGCTTGAGCTCCAGCTCGGCCAGGAAGGCGGCCAGAGCCCCGTCCTGGGCGGCCGTCTGGGGCAGGTTCAGAACCGCCTCCCCGCCCGACTCCTCCACCAGCCGGGCCCCGGGGACATGTCGCTGCGCCAGGGCCAGCAGGGCCGCCAGGTCTGAGGGGGTGAGGGGGTGAGGGGGTGAGGGGGTGAGAGGGTGAGAGGATGAG
>NC_044059.1:10914968-10999968 GCF_902167405.1 Gadus morhua
GTTAAAGTAAAACCCAAATCAAACATAAACAACAGCACCCCCAGTGGTCAAACAGAGTACTAGTACTACTTTAGCTGGGTTAAGAAATGTAACCAATCAGACTGTTCATTAACTATCTATAGTTAATCCTAGAGAATAAATATCAGTTTTAGATAAATGAAAAGTCAGACGATGTGGTGTGAAGTCATACCGGGGAACACAGCCTCGATGTACCATGTGGCTACGGCGTAAATAACGGCGTCCACGTACAGCATGACGATGGCAGTGGTGAAGTTGTAGGTGTCTCCCTCGCTGGGACTGGAGTGGAGGTTGTACCACTGGATGCCCTCGCCCTGCTCCTCGTACTGGGAGAAGTACTCACACCCGAACCCGAAGGCCACGGGGGACAGGAAGCTCTGAAGGGACATTGGAAATGAGCGTGTTAGCTTATTAGAACATTGTTAGCACACTCCGCTTTTAATGCTAGTATTGTACTATTGCTATTTATAAATCACATTTCATCCAACCAAATGCAACACAATGTGCTGTACATTAAAACAATATAAAATAAAATGAATGTAAAAAAAAAAAAAAAAAAGTACCGTATATTTAAATAAAATAAATGTACAAAGTGTATTAAAAATAACTTTATATTGAATATAAATTGTATGTATATTCAAGCCATGTGTAGCCAAAAGCAACAGCGAACAGCACCAAATACAGTGAATAGCAATAGCAACAGTTATAGTACATAGCGCGTAAAGAGTTATTAGCACTAGCAGTAGCACTAGCTCCCCCTAGCACTAGCGCTACCACTAGCACCAGCGCTACCACTAGCACTAGCGCTATCACTAGCACTAGCGCTCCCACTAGCTTCCACTACCAGTAGATTCCACTACTACTAGCTCCCACTAGCACTTGCTTCCACTAGCACTTGCGCTACCACTAGCTCCCCCTAGCACTAGCTTCCACTAGCACTAGCGCTACCACTAGCTCCCCCTAGCACTAGCGCCAGCAGCGGTCGGGGGGACTCACGGCCAGGACCCGGTGGCTGGTCTTGAGGTGGTCCCTCCAGGCCACACAGAGCACGTAGGGCAGGTAGAGGCTGAAGTAGAGCAGCCCGCCGCACGCCGCCGCCAGGTTGGCACGCGAGAAGAAGGTGCTGATCAGGAAGCACTGCATGATGGTCGCCGTGGCGAACGCCGTCAGGAAGAAGAAGACCACCGAGGGGTCGCTGTACGGCAGGATATCCCCCCACTGGAGGGGGGAGAGGGAGGAAGGGGAGGGAGAGTGGGGAGAGGAAGAGGAGGAAAACAGACAGGAAGGTGAGGAAGGAGAGGAGGGAAGGGGGAGAGAAGGAGGAGGAAAGGGGGAGAGAAGAACAAGGAGTGGCGAGAGGAGGGAGGAAACAGAAAGGAAGGTGAGAGGAAGACGAGGGAGGATGAAGGAGGAGGAAGGAGAACGTAAGTAGATAACTATGGAGTGCATAAGATGGCCTATGATTGTGAGCGGGATATGTATGCGATATGTGTGTGTGAATAATAATTGATGTTCTTAGATTTAAGCTTACTTTAGTTTATTTACTTGACAATTCACTTCAAAAAAGGACAACAACACGGTTGCAACACCAATGTACACAAACAACTAAAATATCCTCAAAGACAACACCAAAACGTCCCGGGCCTTCCGTATTTGTGCGTGTGTGTGCCTACATCTACGTCTCCTTATAATAATTGTACGTTTGTGTGTGTGTCTACATCTAAGTCTACTTATTGTAGTTGTCGTGTGTGTGTGTGTGTGTGTGTGTGTGTGTGTGTGTGTGTGTGTGTGTGTGTGTGTGTGTGTGTGTGTGTGTGTGTGTGTGTGTGTGTGTGTGAGCCTCAGCCTCCGTGCCTTGAGCAGGGCGATGAGCATGAGGGCGGACACCAGGAAGGGCACCACGCTGCTGATGAACCAGCTGACCCACAGCGTGCCCGAGCCCAGCCCCATGATCCGCATGGTCTCCTTCAGGCGCGCCTCCTTCTCGTACACCACGCCCTTGATGATCATGGCCACCGAGTAGATCCAGGCCAGGGTCATGAAGAGGGGCAGGGAGCGGTTCAGCACACGCAGGAAGCTGAGGGGGGAGGTGGGAGATAGAGAGAGAGAGAGAGAGAGAGAGAGAGAGAGAGAGAGAGAGAGAGAGAGAGAGAGAGAGAGAGAGAGAGAGAGAGAGAGAGAGAGAGAGAGAGAGAGAGAGAGAGAGAGAGAGAGAGAGAGAGAGACAGGATGGGACGACATTATCATCACGTGTGGCAGGAGTGCGGGAGTCTCACGCGACTCCCGCCCGGTACCAATCCATGAGGACTAAAGGTGCGTTCACACCAGAAAACGTAGCAAACATTCGAGTCGCGTGAACCGTAAACTTTCATTCAGCATGAAGCTACATAAGCGCCGAAGTTAAACCATTCAAACTCAAGCAAACACACAAATATCCGTTGGTCGCGCGAGTAGAACCACGCAAAGATCTGAGTGAACCAGGTCGATTCGTCACATGCCGCTCAAGCCTGCCCCCGCCTGCTAGGCCCAGTGAAAGACTAGCATCTATTGGCGTTCTCTGCATTGACTTTGTAATGCATTCGACTCTGTGGGTCTCCCTGGACGGCGGCGGCGGCGGCGGCGGCGGCGGCGGCCTCCGGGGGCCCACTCACACGTCGTCCACGTAGCACGGGTAGGGCATCTGCTGGATGTAGATGCCGGTGGTCTGCTCCACGCCGCTCAGCACGCGGGCCAGCGCGCGCTCCACCAGGTCCTGCACGTACACGAAGCCCCCCCAGATGTAGCGCATGTCGTTGAAGGGGTCCGCCGCCGGACCGGGGTCCCAGAACCTGGAACGGGCAATCGAGTTGATGAGCAAGAATTATAATGATAATAAATTACATTTATATTGCGCCTTTCAAACTCAAAGACGCTTTAGTGACTTATCTCCTGGGTTAAAGACTTGCTTAATTGATTAATTGGCATCATTGCTTCTAATCGGTTTATGACTGGCTTAATTGATTAATTGGCATCCTTCCGGATCACGGCTTCTTATCGGTTTATGACTCGCTTAATTGATTAATTGGCATCCTTTGGGATCATGGCTTCTTATCGGTTTATGACTCGCTTTATTGAGCAATATGACCTAACCCCCTACTTGCTCCTCAATGACTGGGAATGAGTGAATAAGTGAATGATTGAGTTCCCTGCAAGTTGCTTTGAATCTAAAATGTCTGCTCAATGACTAGAGAGTGCTTACCCCGCCACCTTATCCCCACAACAAACACTAAAATCCAAAACAACCCCTACTATTCTAATAGGATCTGACCTCTGACCTCTTAGAGACCTCAGACCTCTTAAAGTTCCCCCACCGTACCGGTCCTTGATCTTGTTGGTGCGGGTGACGTCATCGATGTCCATGCGGATCTTGTAGGTGACGTGTGGCGGCAGGCTGTCGTTGGAGGAGGAGTTAGGCATCAGGAAGACCACACCCGCCCAGAACTCCCGGTTCTCGATTAGCTCCAGGGCCCTGTCAATCATCTTCCCCTCGGTCGCCACCCCCTCCAGTTTGTTGAGAGAGAAACACTGGAAGAGGAAGACGAGTGGAGGAGTAGAGGAAGAGGAGAATCATGAGAATGATGGGAGGTGTCGGACGACGATTGTGATGCTCAGCATCACGAACCACGGGTCGTTCAAGTGTGACAGAGTTGTTACCCGGACAACATACATGATTCAGGTGAGGCATGAGATGTTGTATGAGATGGCAAATCAAAAAAGGTATCTGTATCATGTTCCTCAATTTGTTTGTTTGCGTACGTCGTTTGTTAACGTGTCTAGTCTGTGTCAAATAAGTGTTTCACAAAAGCAAAAAACTATCAATAAACAAACGGCTATCTTCCTCTGGATCTAACCCAGATAACCAACGTCATTAAGAGCAGGTTTCAAAGGAATTGTCTAAGGAATATCTAAAAACAGCTGAAATATTCCCAAGAACAAAAGTGTGTGATAACACAAAGGGCATTTACGTTTACATTTAGGGCATTTAGCGGACACTGTTATCCAAAGAGACTTACAATAAGATTTCAGAAGAAAGAGAAACAATAATAAATCAACGTCCGTACAGTGTACAGACAGGAAGTTCATAGAACTAAGAGCCAAGCATTAACAATCACTAAGTTAACCCATTCCCCGTATGCAACAAAGACAGCTAGGATAAGACACTACTATTACTATTTTTAAGTGCCGGGACGGAGAACTTACAATAAGTGTGTACATTAAGTGCCACAACATATAATAGTGTAATAGGTGCACTATAGTGTAATAAGTGCGTAAGAGGAGTGGGTGTGAGTGTGAGTGTGTGTGTGTGTATGTGTGCTTGAGTGTGCGTGTGTGTGCGTGTGTGTGTGTGTGTGTGTGTGAGTGTGTGTGTGTGTGTGTATGCGTTAGTACTATCTTTAAGTGCTGAACCTGGGTGACTTGGGCCAGCGTGCTGAGGGTGTGGTTGAAGTCGTTGTACACGTCCAGCCAGGTGGGGGGGGCGCCGGCGGGGCGGGGGGCACCGGCGGGCCGCGTGGACAGGAAGCGGGCGATGCTGGATGCCGTCCAGCTGGTCTGCTGCAGGTTCATGTTGACCAGCACCGCCACCTGGGGCCGCCGGAGGAGCTCCTGCAGCAGGCGGACCTGCGGCCCCGTCTCCATGTAGTCCTTGACGGCTGGGCCCACCTCCAGCCACGCCTCGTTCAGGTCCTGGAGGATCCCCAGGTCCTGGAAGGTCTTGTTCACCTGAGGACAGTTACAATGGACCTGATAAGGAGCGGACATTCGCAGAGACACTTTGACAACAGAGTTGTTGGCGGAGACATGAACTGAGTAGGTTTAACGCCAAAAACCAGTCTCTGAAATTATTTATTTAAGCAATAGTGACAAAATGGCACGAAATGACTGCATCACAGAGCACATTAAAACAGATTAGCACATGCAAACAAACAAAGGGGTTTGGGTTCTTGGTGGTGGTGGGGGTGGCGTTTGGTGTGGTGGGTGTGGTGGTGATGATGGTGTTGGCGTTGGTGGTGGTGGGTGTGGTGGTGGTGGAGGTGGATGTGGTGGAGGTGGGTGTGGTGGTGGTGGTGGAGGTGTGGTGGTGGTGGTGTTATTGTTGTTGTGGAGGCCCTGGGTCCGGCCATGTGGGCTGTGGTGGTGGTGATGGTGGTTGTGGTGGTGGGTATGGTGGTGGTGGGTGTGGTGGTGGTGGATGTGGTGGTGGTGGGTGTGGTGGTGGTGGGTATGGTGGTGGTGGGTGTGGTGGTGGTGGGTATGGTGGTGGTGGGTATGGTGGTGGTGGGTATGGTGGTGGTGGGTATGGTGGTGGTGGTGGTGGTGGTGCTGGCGGCGGTGGCTGTACTGTGTCCGGCCATGCGTGCCCTCACCTGCTTCATGACCTGCTGGACGGCGGGCGTGTCCGGCGTGTAGAGCAGCTTCCCGATGAACAGCGGCTTGAGCCCCCGCCACACGATGCGGGACAGCGGGTTGGACTCCAGCGTCTGGATCAGGCTCTTACAGAACGGCGCTGAGGACGGAACGGGGAGGGGGACAGGAGACAAGGAGGTCAGCAGCCTGCTAGGACCTAGGAGGTACCCCAGCGTACCCAGTAAGGAGACACGGAGGTCAGCTAGACCAGGACCTAGAGGTACCCCAGCGTACCCAGTAAGGAGACACGGAGGTCAGCGAGACCAGGACCTAGAGGTACCCCAGTGTACCCAGTAAGGAGACACGGAGGTCAGCTAGACCAGGACCTAGAGGTACCCCAGCGTACCCAGTAAGGAGACACGGAGGTCAGCGAGACCAGGACCTAGAGGTACCCCAGTGTACCCAGCTAGGCTCAACAAGGGGCAGCAACTGACAAGACCAGTCAGTTGGTTCGAAAAGTAAAACCATTGTGAGAAAACAACACATCCCTAACCCTAAAACACCAACCCTCTCAAATAAAGAGCACATATCAAACACCAACCCCCTCAGACGAAGAGCACCCAGAAAACACCAACGCCCTCGGACGAAGAGCACCCAGAAAACACCAACGCCCTCGGACGAAGAGCACCCAGAGAACACCAACGCCCTCGGACGAAGAGCACCCAGAAAACACCAACGCCCTCGGACGAAGAGCACCCAGAGAACACCAACCCTGGGACAAAAAACACCCCAAAACCCATAAGTCCCTCACTGGTGTCGTTGTCCCCGTCCAGGTCCAGGTCCTCGGTGCCGTTCTTGCCCAGGAAGGACTTGATGTCGTTGTCCTCGTACCAGTTGAGGGAGGGCACCCGCTCCCCCCCCGCCTCGGGGTGACCGCACACCACCCGGGAGAAGGCCCGGTAGCGCTCCCGGGGCCCCGCCCCCGGCCCCGCCCCCGGCCCCGCCCCCGCCGCTGAGCGGTTCTCCCCCGGCAGGAGGAGGCGCAGGTCGGAGCTGAGGTCCGTGAAGCTGGAGAGGGAGGAGAACTGTGGGGGGGGGGGGGGGAAGAGGAGGAGGAGGAGAGGGGGAGGGAGAGGAGGAGGAGGAAGAGGAGAAAGAGGAGGAGGAGGGGTGAGGGGGAGGAAGAGGAGGAAGAGGAGAAAGAGGAGGAGGAGGGGGGAGGGGGAGGAAGAGGAGGAGGAGGAGGTGGAGGGGTGGAGGAGGAGGAGGAGGAGAAGAAGGTGGGGGGGGAGGAGGAGGAGGGAGATGATGGAGGAGGAGGGAGGAGGAGTGGGAAGAGGAGGAGGAGGAGGAGGTGGAGGAGGATGAATGACCCGGAAAAACAGGGGAAAGAAAAGAGTAGAAAAATATTGAGAAAGAAATTCAACCATGGAAGGATTGCAGAGAAATGCAAAAACAGTACTGGGGTATTATGGTCTGGAAACAAGTTTCTCTCACATGGTCCAGAAGAACGGCCAGCTCCTTAGAGACATCAGTCGCAGCTCGGCTGATGATCCTCAGATCACCAGCGTTAGCAAAGAGACGCTCCCTCTGAGAGGTGTAGAGAGAGAGAGAGAGAGAGAGAGAGAGAGAGAGAGAGAGAGAGAGAGAGAGAGAGAGGGAGAGAGAGAGAGAGAGAGAGAGAGAGAGAGAGAGAGAGAGAGAGAGAGAGAGAGAGAGAGAGATATCAAAGGCATTATTGACGTGGGACTTTCCTTTCATGGATAGTATTGTAATTCTGCCAAACAGGTCTTGTAGAATTGCAATACCTACACAATGTCAATACAGCGAAGCAGTATTGGTATTTGTGTACATTGCACTGGAATTAATATTTGTACTAACGTACTAAATTAAAGTACACTCACGGAAACTCCAACTACAACTCATTTTGCATTGCTCAACTCTATACATAGGCTTTCCATACTTTCAGTTTCACTTTCACTTTCCATAAAATTAAACCCCTCTACACCCCGTGGTGTGCCCCCCCCAGACCAAAATGTCCCCTGGCTCTCCCCCGTTAAAACCACCCCTGTGGTGGTCCCTTCAGCGTACCGTGAAGACCTTGGAGAAGTCGAGCTGGGAGAGGAAGAGGCGCTCGGCCTGCATCAGGGTGTCGGGCTGGAGGCCGCACAGCGCCCCCTGCAGGTCGGCCATGGCGCCGGCGTCCCCCCCGCCCACACTCAGGTAGCGCCCCAGCAGGCTGGCGTTGCACACCAGGGTGCTAAGGGGGATGCCCAGCGCCGCTACGGTGACCTGCAGAGCACAGGTGGCTGATTAGTACCCGTCAGTACAGACCCCGCCCCCTTCACTCTTTATGAGTGTATGAGGATGAATGGCAGGTTTTGTACCCAATCACCACCAGCGCAAGAGATGGGGTTCATAAGAAATAAAAGGTCAAATATTGTGCTTTGCTGTAAACTTTTTTCAGTTCAAATTATTCATTATTTTATTTTAGGTTGAGATGGACAATAACAATGAATGCACTGTGTGTTCACACTTGTTTAGTTCCGATATAAAAGGTACAATAAAAATAAAGGTCACATTTTTTGCTTTGCTGTAAACTTTCTTTACTTACTTCATATACTGCATTGATTTAGTTTTTGACGACGAGATGGACAATGACTGTGTTAGAACTTCTGGTTGACACACAATGAAGTCTAGAGGTGGACTGATTACCTGCAAATTAAGGCGGGCCTTCAACAGCTGATCCACAGTAGCAGAGGACAGGTTGCCATTGGTCAGGAGGAAGGTAGAGAACGTCTCATTGGCTTTCAGGTATTCACCGACAGGGAGATCTAGGTTGGACACACATGCAAGGTGCTTGAGATTCACCCAAAAAATATATTTCAAACTGATCACTGAAATTGTTACACAAAAAATAACACAAAATGCTATTTTAAGGTCTGTACTGTAATGAAAAGTTTCAAATACATGACCCAAATATTTGTTACTTTTTATCTATTACTGTGCAATAGTTGGTAGATGTAAACCAAAATCACACCCCTGCGTCGTATTTTTTATTTTTTTTGGGGGGGGGGGCGCTTTCAGACCAACCTATCCCCCATCCTTCCCAGGGGAGTCCCAGAGAGCTCCATGTACCCCCACCCCTTCCCCTTAAGAGCAGAGAGGGACCCAGAGAGGGCCGGCCGTTATCAGGTTCTGATTGGCCGTCGGGGTAACTGATCTGGGAGCCGCCGGGCGGGACAGAGTGGCCCTCTGTGTTGCCCAGACGACGGGCCGAGCCCAGGGCCCAATGCGCTCACAGAGTGGGTCACTCGACACCGCTGAGAGACCTCATCCTTCTGTGTGACGCCCATTCAGAATAACAATCAGCCGCCAAGAACCTCACACAGGAGTCGGGTTACCTGGATGAAAAGATTAGGTGTGAGGTCTGTTGGTTTTGCTGTGTGTGTGTGTGTGTGTGTGTGTGTGTGTGTGTGTGTGTGTGTGTGTGTGTGTGTGTGTGTGTGTGTGTGTGTGTGTGTGTGTGTGTGTGTGTGTGTGTGTGTGTGTGCGTGACATGCATGTGAGCGTGAGTGTGTGTTCTTGTTTGGAGTGTGACTTGCGTGACTGACGTGGGTGATATATGTGTGTTATATGTGTGTGTGCGTGCGTGTGTGTGTTCCATGCCAATATATTTCTAATCCTGCAATTCGATCCCAATTCAACTAAACATAATAATTAAATCTCAGGCACATTCTCCTGTCAACCGGTCATTCAAGTTCTAGTCCTGGGCCATACCTCTGAATTCACTATTCAGTTATCAGCATCCATCCATCAATGTTCAGTGTGGCCATTTCACCTGTGCCCTACTGTAAGTGTGATTAATATCTTCATTGACAAAAGCTATTGTTAGCTGTACACGGTTAGCTTTTGGTAACCTCCTACCTATACAATAAGTGTTCGAGCCCAATGCTGTGTTTTACCTTTGCCCTGCTTTAAATGTGATTCATTTTGTCTTTGTAAACGAAGGCTATTGTTAGAAGTACTAATTTGATAGCTTGTCGCGCCTCCGGCTCATCAGTGTAGCTCCGGTTGGAGCATAGACGGCAACAAACAACCTCCACGTCAGTGTCTGCTAACGGATATCTCATAGTAAACATTGCATGTCCAACCTCCGCATTAAGGTCTCAGCAGAATAAAAGTGGGTCACGGGCAGGTGTGGAGTTGATTGATTAGGCGTATTCCTCTTCCTAAAGTCTTCCAGGTAACAGATTACAGACTCAAACCACGTGAGTCCAGACAGGCTTTAAGTCGTGTACAAGCTGCCATGGCACGTAAAATCAACTCCTGTGGTGTGCCGGTCTGTGTGTTCGTTCCAAAAACAACAGCGGGTTTTAGATTTCCAATGCCGGTCACGCGAGGCAGAGCTTGTGGTAACCTCCTACAAATAGAAATAGTCAGGGCTGACTATCCTTATATTCGCCAGGGTACCCCGTTAGAGATAATGTTTTACCCTGGCACTGAGCGGCTCCAAAACAACAGTATGACACTTCACATTGCTGTTGCAGGACTCCAGCTGTCCATAACAACCCCGAGTTGGGAAACAGAGTTGCTATTGCAGGCCGCGATTTCTCCACAACACGCCTACGAAGCAGTACTCTCTTATATTAAATTGTAAATGGCATTTATACAACGCTTTACAATATTGCCTAACATTCATCCATTCATGCACACATTCACACACCGACGGCGGTGTGAACCACGCATGGCGACAGCCAGCTCGTCGGGAGCAGTGAGGGTGAGGCGTCTTGCTCAGGGACACCTCCACACTCAGCTAGGAGGAGCCGGGGATCGAACCAGCAACCTTCCGTTCACCAGCCAGCCCGCTCTACCTCCGGAGCCAAATGCCGCCCGTATTAGTATCAGCCCTGCTTCGCGTGCCCTCCGTCGCCCTGTGTTTGAACCCTTGTAGTGCCCCGATAGGAACCCCCCCCCCCCCATGGGTGTCATGCAGTCTGGGTGCGGGTCCTACTTGGCCAGGCTCCAGGTCGCTCCCCCAGGCGCTCCAGGCTCTGCTGGAGGCCCGTGAAGCCCGTGAAGCTGTTGTTCCCGCCGTAGGTCAGCATGGTCTGGGCGTCGGCGAACACACGGGACAGACTGGGGCGGGGCAAGGAGAGATAAGAGGAGTCAGAGGACTCCACTGAGACACAGAGGACGTGCTTTAATATGCTAAAAGGTGTAACTCCATGAAACCAAATGAACCCAAATATACTCCTATGTTGACTGTACCTAAATGCAGTGCCCACATATCTCCGAACTAACCGAACATCACACCTGTGTGTGTGTGTGTGTGTGTGTGTGTGTGTGTGTGTGTGTGTGTGTGTGTGTGTGTGTGTGTGTGTGTGTGTGTGTGTGTGTGTGTGTGTGTGTGTGTGTGTGTGTGTGTGTGCGTGCGTGCGTGCGTGCGTGCGTGTGTTCCATTCTAATATAAGTCTGATCCTGAAATTCGATCCCAATTCAACTAAACATAAAAGTTCAATCTCAGGCACATTCTCCTTTCAAATTCCTGTCATTCAGGTTCTAGTCGTCCTGGGCCATACCTCTGAATTCACTGTTCAGTTATCAGCATACATCCATCAAGGTTCAGTGTGGCCATTTAAGCTGCCTTCATGTACCCCATGATGAGTGTCTCCATGTACCCCTATGAGTGGGCTCATGTACCCCTATGAGTGTCCTCATGTACCCCATGATGTCCCTCATGTACCCCTATGAGTGGGCTCATGTACCCCTATGAGTGCCCTCATGTACCCCTATGAGTGGGCTCATGTACCCCTATGAGTGTCCTCATGTACCCCTATGAGTGGGTTCATGTACCCCTATGAGTGGGCTCATGTACCCTTATGAGTGGGCTCATGTACCCCTATGACCGTGGCCATGTACCCACATTGAGTTGTCGAAGTTGCCCACTTGTCCCGGGGTCTCCCCCGGCGTGGGGCTGTGGAAGCAGGGGTTGTTGATGTTGCAGACGATGCCCTGGATCCAGGGCAGGGTGCCCGCAGAGGGGAGGGCCTTGTTGGGAAAGTGACCTGCAAGGGAGCACAGGCAAGGGTCAAAGGTCGTGGGTCAAGGGTCGAGGGAAACCTGGGGTTTAAGCGAGAGAGAGAGAGAACTTCCACATCGGCATCTAACAATGAGAGCAGTGTGAGGTTGAGCCTGATCGGGCCGCTGGGATTAATGGGTGAATAAAGGGCCTGCATTCACATGAGCCCTGAGGGGTAGCAGGTCGTGGACACCCCCAACGACCGGCACCAAGACCGGGACCGGGGGAAGAAGGAGGAGAACACTTAACGTAAGCAGGTTGACCCGGTTGGTTACAAACTATTTGTGGAGGAGAGAAAGCCCATGGCGACTTCCACAACCACATTCCTCCAGGCAGTGCAAGTACACAGAGAAATATCAACGCACACTAAAGGTTCATTTAGCTGAACGCCGTGATAAGAAGTGTCATGATAAGAGAAAAACAAATATGAGGGCGGGATGCGATCAGTGAGAATTTATACGATTCATCAAGGTTTTATTTGTGGTAGCAATTCTTTTAGGAATTCCCAGTAGTTTTATGAATACATGAGACATTATTTTGAGTTTTTTTACGTTCTACGCAAAACCCCCCAACCACATCCTGTCCCAGAGGAAGTGACACCACCGAGTAGTCAAAACAATTCCTGTTTCACATTGACTCCCAAACCACTAGAAATGTGTGCCAGTTGAAAGTTCAGACCAAAGCAGGTGTAAACTGAGCGTGCTTTGCACGAGATTCACCACGGAGACATTAAATCAGCTTAGCCGCTTGAAAGAAGGCCCATTCACACGCTGGTGGAGGGAAAGGGACACGGGTAGCTGAAGTGGAGGAGCGAGACCGCCATGGGCAGGATGTTGGATTCCTACTGGTAAGCCGAGATAAAGGTGGTGGGGAGAGCAACAACAAACGATCAGCGCCCCCCCAAACAATGGATATTGATCGAGCTGACGCTATCATAAATCTAATATTGATATCAAGACTTCGCAACTCGTCGACCGTGAATTTGCAAGTGTTTACTATGGGATAGAATATTGTCGCTCTCTACTGGTCTACTGTTAGTCTTTTATGTTGTATTTCTTTTAATGTGCATTGTAGCACTTTGAGGTCATTAAGTTGATGTAAAGTGCGTTATAAATAAAATGTATTGTTATTACTGCGTTACTATGTATTTAAGGAGCCGGTCGGGGTTATCTTGCTCAAGAACGCAAACAGGTAGGCTGGGGTTTGAACCCGGGGGTCAGATATCGTGTACTTTACATTTATACGCCATAACATTCAGTTATGAGCTGGTCAATGTGGCCCGGGAAAGGGAAGTCTGGGTTCCCCTGCTGGAGCTGCTGCCCCCCGCGACCCGACCCCTGACAAGCGTTTGAAGATGAGTGAGATGAGTGAGTGAACATTCATTCATGTGGCATTAGAGGCATTCATCCAAAATACTTCCAAGATCGATCACCACAATGCAACCAGTATTGGAAGTTGGGACGGTTCCAAAAACGCGTCAACGAGGAACCGAGTGGGGTGCCTTCAGAACAAGAGGCGACCGGTTCTGCTCGGACGGCTGTGGTGCACCTACATTGGCTCTGCTTGTAGGGCGGGTGGGAGTGGCGAACGGCGATGAGGATGAGGAAGAGGAAGAGCGGCCAGACTAGCTCGATGATCAGCTGGATCTGAAACGGAGAGAGGAAGAGCTCGTTACGAACGGGCGCTACACAGGTTTGATTCCCCGGGAACGGAACGGGGTGACTATAGGTGTCCTTGAGCAAGAAACTGAGTCACCACGCACTTGGATGGCCCAGTGTGGGTTTGACTGAGTTTTATATTTACACTCAGGGCATTTAGCAGAAACTTTTATCCAAAGCGACTTACAGTAAGTACATTTGTCAGAAGAAAGAGAAACAATGATATATCGCTGTCGGTAGTATAAGGATGTTGATAGAACCAAGGGCCAAGCACATACAATTGCTAGGTTAACCCATTCCCAGTATTTAACAGAGATGTGTGTGTTTGGGGGAGTCATCTGTTGATTGGTTAATTGATTCTGCGCTGTGCACCTTGTTTCTCCTGCGGTAGGTGACGTTCTTCCAGAGCAGGAGCAACACCTGTCTGGTGACCCCCATCTTTAAAAAGACCTCAAAAGCTACGCTGCCATGGTCCGCTGGAACACACACACACACACACACACACACACACACACACACACACACACACACACACACACACACACACACACACACACACACACACACACACACACACACACATACACACACACACACACACACACAAAATATTACAATACAAACGATTAGGAATATGGCAATAACATAATTAATGTACACTGTAAAAATGTAAAAATGGAAATTTGTTAATAACGCAATTCTGGGAGAAAGAGAGAAAACATCGAAGAAGAAGCCGACGACAATGATTATGACGAGGACGAAGATGATGTTGATCATCATCATCCATCATATAAACTTGTTATTACTATTATTAGAGACCATAGCATTTCAGACCAAAACATACGTTAGAAAGAGAGTGTTGACTGCATTTAGAGATGAGACTCAAAGAGACAATCGGTGTGGCAGCCTGGTCAGAGTTACCGTGAACCCGTCGTGTCTGACCCTTCCAGGCCACTCTGCCCTCATCCCCTTCATCCGCCTTTGCTCTAATTGGTTTAACTTCGCGACTCTCAGACATCATCGTTAACTTTTGCTGGTTTGTGTCTTGAGCACAGCCTGTGAGGGTTTTTCTATTTTACAAATGATTACTGAGAGTTCATCGACATGTTGATCTCACAGTCCCTGTTATAATCTGCAGAATGCTGATTATTTAACCGGTAAATGACGCATGTTTCATAAATAGGTTATCTCCACTTAAAATATGAAACAATACAACCAGGATTTGTTTATCCTATTTCTTTCTGTTTGCACATGCAAATAACAGGCCTGCGTCGCAGGAGAAACAGAGGATGTGGTCTGCACAATATTATGAGGTAGTCTGATAATGAGCCGGGGTAGAGATGTTGTTTGTTACAACTGAACACATCTATTTCCATTAACTCACAGTGCTGTAGTCCATCTCTTCCCCCAGAAGAAAAATGACACTCAATGCCCTCTCAATTAAAAACATGATGCAGGACTGAACCATGTCCATACTGTACACACACACGCCTGCATTACAGGATGCAAACCTAACAAATAGGATAGTTGCATGTCACAATACGCAGGTAGATACAGTGTATGCAGTGTGATGTGCATCCTGATCATGAATGAACCAGTCGGAGTAAACTCGCGTATCTCTGAAAAACAGAGCGTCGCAACGACTGGTGTTATTTCCTCCGCGGACATTACAGTGTAACTCTAAACGAAACCACCTGGATGAACCACGTTAACCCTCTCAAAGGAGAACACACCCTACCTTGAGTATCGATCCCAGATGTGTACCGTTTTAATTTGAGTTTGTTGTCCCGGCTATGATTCCGCAGTCTGTCATTGAGGCTCACTCAATTATTTCAGTAGCGTCTGACCCGTACATGTAATCCACACAACTACTGCCGACGTGATTGGCTGGGAGTAAAAAGAAGGGCGGGGTTATAGATGCCGGTATGGCATCTGATTGGCCCGTGTAGATGTACGCTTCGTCTGTGTTTTGGAACGTGACGCATCCGATTGGACAGCTGTTGACAGCGCAGTGGTATAGGAACGGGAAATGGGCATTTGTTTACAGCACTGACAGACTATATAGTACTAGGGCTATAACAGCACATACAGACTATAATAGTAGGGCTATAACAGCACAGACAGACTATAATAGTAGGGCTACAGCAGCACAGACAGACTAGGACTATAGCAGCACAGAGACTTTATACTAGGACTAGCAGCATAGGCATTTAGGTAATACATAAAACCCATCGATTTGTATCTATTTTCTCATTATGAAGACTGAATAACATTTAAAGTTATCCGTTACGTTTTGTTAGAAATAAAAAGTCGTGACAAGTAGACAAGCTTAATGATCATTTTAATAACCATCCAAAATAGTATTTCTTAAAATATAACTTTCCCTCTATCAAATAAGGCATCGGATGCCCTCAATTCTGCACACAAGTTGTAAAAACAGGAAACAAAGACATGCACAATGTAGAAATGTAGAAATCTAGAAGTCATAATGAAAAACATGATGGAAAACCAAGCAATGCCAGTATTTAAGACACCGGGCTGAACAGGCAACAGCTTCCACTGCAGACCAAAGCGAGGCTATAGGAAGATCATGATTATGAAACATGCGCCCTCTAGCGTCGCAAACACGCCCGTTCACCCGGCTCAGGCACATTGGTAACAAGCGCACACCGGAAGACCCTTCCACTCCCTCATCCGTTAAAATCCTCGTCCAATATACCGCTGTTTAGTGCAGTGTAAAAATAATCCTGGATTATTCTGCATAGCATGTACTTCCCGTTTTTCTTTATTAAATATCTTGATAAATATAGATTAAGTACTATCTTGAGGCCCGTCTTTTTTAAATCTGTTATCACAATATTCGAACTTTCTGTACAACGCTAAAAAATATATATAGCTCGACGAGTCGTTCACGTTCATCAAAATTACAATAACCTTGATATGATACAACAAAGAAATGCATAATTGGGCTGAGGTTGGCGAAAAATAACGTAAATCCAATGTTATACCAGGCCTTTCACCAGTCCGACCAGGAAGAGCTTTGTGATTGATTCTTAAAGAATCCAAGGCTGTTCTCCGATTGGTTCTCAGAGGAACAGAGGTTGTTCCTGTCCGGTTAACAGACGGTACGTTGAGGCTGGCATGGTCTTCAGGTGAATCTGCCAAAACAATGTAGAAAATAAAGGAAGATGTTAACGATAGAAGCGCTGGTTTAAAATGCTGTTTATGCGCAAAACAAACACGTTTGACTCCCAGCAGAAAGGTTCAAGGGTTGATTATCAGATTTTCAGTTTTTATAGACCATGGTAAATGTACTGCATTTATACAGCGCTTTTCTAACCATGGCCACTCAAAGTGCTTTACAATATTTCCTAACATTCACCCATTCATGCACACATTCACACAACCATGCGAGGTGACAGCCAGCTGGTCAGGAGCAGGTGGGGCTAAAGGCCCCACGACAGGCCACCAGGTGTCCAGCACACATCTAGATGGACACGCCCACTTGTGATGTCATAAGAGCCCGATTTTACAAAAACGGCTTATAACGGCTAATCACACTCACGCCTGGTGGCACGTCATGGGACCTTTAAGTGTCTCGCTCACAGGGGACACCACAACACTCGAACTAGCAACCTCCCGGTTACCAGCCGACCCGCTCTACCTCCTGAGCCCGGCTCAGGCTACGCACAGACACACGGTCACTAAGCGTAGCCTATCCTACTGCAGAGCACAAACTAAAGACAGAAGCAGTACATAGAGCTAGCGGACGAGTCGCCTTATCTAGAGCCTCCCCCCACCTCTCCGACGGCGTTGGTCAGGATGCTGATGATCTTCTCGTGGGGCGTGGCCACCACGCTCTGGCCGTTGATCTCGATGATGCGGTGGCCCACGCGGATCCCCCCCCGCTCCGCGATGCCCCCCCGCATCAGGCTGCAGATCTGGGGGAGAGGGGAGAGGCGTGCTGGGGTGAGGGGACCAGGACAGAGCGTCTGTGTCTGAAGACACTTTGGATCCAAGCCTCTGCTCAATAACAACAACAAAATATTATATATATAAAGTATAAAATGTATAATATTAACTTTATTTTGAACGACTCATGGTCCATTAGAACACAAACAAATACAGACAGCAACACATACACAAACACTGGCAAAAGCTATTTAAAAAGGCAATGATATATATTATACATATTTATATAAGCTCAGGAGCTGAATGAACCGTTTAACTCGTGTCGCTGTTTAAATGATTAGAGTTATGCCAACGGATGGATTGATTAATGAAAAAAAAAAGAAGTTAAACCAATTACAGGTAAAGGCGATATAAGGATTGTTTTGAAACACATGTGTCCAGATGGAGTTGCTGAACATTTATTAACGCACACTTCCCACACATAACCACAAAAAAGCGTGTCAAAATGCGGAGAAATAGATGACAATAGGAAGAATTTGAGGCTTAGAAGTGTTGAAGTGAGGCGATTTATATTTACTCACGATTCCGTCCTCTACGCTGAAGCCCAGCTGGTACTTGGGGTCCGGCCTCTTGATGATCGCCATGGTGACCGGGGGACAGTGGACGATGCTCAGCTTCACGATGGTTTGGTTTTTTAAGTCCTGCAATACAGATAGAGATTAACAATGGGGAAAAACTAGGATGAGTATTATTTTTTATTTGGAAGTATGTGTTCCCATTGCCCGCTACAAGGTCAAACTACCGCTTCTCCAACTTACGCTAAAACGTTTATTTTGCATAAAGACCATTCTTAATGCATTTCCTTTGTGGTATCAACCTTATTTCCAAGTTGTGTTGTATAAGTCACCTCTGAGCTTTGAAAAACCGTGGCCCACAGTGCCCTCTAGTGGCCATTTGCAAAATAACAGTCATGTGAACGCTGGTCCGAATAGCAAGCCAAGCAAAACACATCCTCCACTTTTACAACTTCCACTTTTCAGTTCTGCTTCTTTCTTAAGGTTATGTCAACAGAACAATCAGCCTTCGAATGACCAATCAAAAAGCAGACTAATGTGATTAGAACAAGGAGAGGAAGGAGAGCAACGTATTTACATACTCAAATCCATCACGCAAATAGAGACAGAAACACCCACGTCTGTTTTCCCAAGACAGGCTTGGGAAGTTTCGCTTGGGAGTGAGACACCAGGTCTCAATTCTAAATCCTCAGTGTTTAACACATTTAGCAGAACGCCTCCAGCCTGAACTCCTGGTTCCTCTCAATCACCATGACGATGTCCCGGGACGGGTCGCACGACCCCAGGGTTCAAACCCTCAACCTTCGGGTTGTTTTTGTTGGAAATACGTTACGCAGAGTGCTAGTCTAACAAAACAGGATTTGGATTAAAATCCACGTCGGACGGGAGACAAACTAAGATCTGGGTTCCCTTTCTTGAGCTTCGTGTTAGTTCAGATCCATCAAGTCCCGTGAAGCGGGGATCTGTGAGTGCGTCATCGTCGGCGAACGAAAACTCAACCAGCGTGAGAAACCTGTAAACAAGTACCCTAATTAACTGCTTCCGACGAGCTGGCTGTCGCCTGGAATGGTTCGCTTCACCGTTGTCAGTCGCTCTGGATAGAAGCCTTGGTTAAATGCCCGAATTGTAAATGTAAATGTACCACAGTATGCCTGCTGAACCCCCGACTAGCAGAATGTGGTGGCGACGACGGTCAGGCCAAACACAGCTACAGACGGATACACCGGCAGCCCCGTTTCAACCCCCGCTCCAACGCTCGCACCAGAGGTTTGCTAGGCTCCAATACTCTGTCAAGACAATAGATTAGCTCAGCGCTACGCTATTAGTTGTCTTTATAGGGTTTCTGAAAAAGAAAGCGAAAGTAGCAAAAGTGTTGAAATGTACACTATATTTAGGAACTATGAACTATTCTCTGAAAATTGTTTGTTGGACTCCGCCGTCGGTGTGTGAACCGTTTAGTAGTCGCTTTTTTTTCCAAAGTGACAACTAAATGTATATGTACCACAGTGGCCCTAGTGGCCCCCATACTAGCATAACGCTAAGCGCCACAGCAGTCCCAGTGTTCCCAGTGTTCCCAGTCTCACCCGGATGACGTTCTGGCAGGAGGCGATGGGCAGGCCCACCAGGCTGGTGCCGTTGACAGACATGATGCGGTCCCCGATGCTCAGGGCCCCGCTGCGCTCGGCGGGGCCCCCGTGCAGCAGGTTGGCCACCACCACCGTGGGCAGGATGGAGCCCCAGCCCGACTCCACCATGGCCAGGCCCAGGATCTCCCCCGGGCCCTTGGAGATCAGCACCTGGGGGGGGGGGGGGGACAGACAGACAGACGGACGGACGGACAGACAGACGTGTTGAGGGGGATCCTCAAGGGTTTTTCAGTGTTTTTTATTCTTTATTATTCTTATTTTGACCCAGAATTATCTTACTAATATTCAGAGCTTTGAATTGTTCCAACAAATGTTCACAATGACTTATTGGTAAATGTTTTTAGAGTGAATTTACTAGCTTTAAAATAGTTGTTTTCACACAAATTCTTTCACATAATCAATTAACCGTTTGGGGTATTGAGTTGTGTGGGAGTGGGCAGCTCTTAGACAATCTCTATTTCTTTGCAAAAAAGTAACAAATATATGTTATTTAATAAATTAACTCTTAAACCTTATAATATAATACTAATATTGGTATGACACGAGTATAAGTACTTGTATAAGTATTCTCTTTAAAAACTAAGACCAACACATTGGCAGCCAGCAGATCAAGCATCCAGCCATAACTTCCAACCAAAGCAAATCCCAGCTCACGTCTCTGATGTTCTGGGAGTCGGAAAAGTGGGCCAGGTCTCCGTTGTAGAGTTCCTGCGCTCCCAGGAAGTCGCTGTAGTCCCCGGGCTTCATCTGGCTGGCCTCTATGCCGTTGGCCTGGAGGAACTGCTGGTAGGCCACGCCGAAGGCCTGCCCGATGGCCTGGGCGATGGTCTTGGCCTGGGGGTGGGAGGCTCATCGTGAGGACCACACTAGGACACACTATGGATGTTGTGGGAAAAAAATGTCCTAGTTCTCCTAAAAGTTGCTGAGTGGAATAATATTTCAGAATTTATCCTTAATATCGATTCACATAAAAAAATACTTTGAGAAATGTCTCCTTGTTTTATTCTTCTTAATATCGATTAATATAAACAAATACTCTTGAGAAATGTCCCCTTATTTCGTTCCCCAGTGCTACATGCCTCTCATACATTTCCAGTGAGATGTGTTGTTTGTGAACTTCCACTGAAGCCTATTTTGAGTACAAAGACCGTCCACATGGAGCTGTCCTGAAACGGGGGCAGTGATCATCAAGGGACCAACCACCCCCCCCCGCCCCCCCATTTCTCTGGGCTAATTAGTTTCCAAAAGAAGCGTTTACTTTGCCTTTTGAGCTCTGCTGGGAGCGGATAACCAAGATGGCAGCCTTCCCTTTCCTCTCAAAGGCAGCTCTCAGCGTGTGCTGCGGCAGACGACTTTCAAGCCAAACGCAGCGACCGCGATGGGTACACCAGCAGCACCGTTTAAACACCCCGTTCTAACGCTCACACCACAGAGGTTGCTAGGCTCCGATACTCTGTCGAGATAATGGATAAACTCAGCACTATGATTTCATCATTCTTTTCGTTTTCTGAGAAGGAAGCAAAAGTAGCAAAAGTGTTGAAATTGTGTACTTATGTAGAAACGCTATGTAGAAACTATAAACTACTGAAAGTGAAAATGCAGAAAGAAGATGTCAAGTTTCTACATGTTTTGTTTGGACTGAAATTGAACCGCCGGACCCCCAAATCCCACCCAAGCAAGACATCGGAGGATCCGCGTCTACAACAACGGCCACCAAAGGTTCAGGGGAGGCTACTCACGTCCTCAGAGGAGAAGACGTGGCAGACCATCGAGCATTTCTTCACGGGCCCGGAGGAAGAGGAGGAGGAGGAAGGGGAGGATGGCGTCCCGTCGGCGGCGGAGGCCTTAGGACTGGGGGGCTTCCTGCGAGCCATGAGCACCACGATGTTGTTGATGTCTGCGATGTAGGAGATCATCTGGAGCGAGTGGTCCATCATGGCCTCCTGGGGACGACGACGCAGGGAGGGGTTCAACCACAGAGGAGACGTTTGTTTAACTTTTCCATCGTATCCAAATGGGATAGAAGGATACAAGGATCAAGGATCATGTGTTGTCGTCTATGCGTGTCGTCATGCACTTTTTCAGCTTGCCATGTCTTACCGCCCCGCCTCCCACTCACCAGTTTAAAGTCCAATAAAATATATATTAAATGTAAATACATTTGAGTAGGACGTACCTGTGTGTCAGCGTTGAGCACTTTGATCCTCTGGGTGGAGATGAAGAGATCCACCTCTACCATTGGCTGAGACTCTCCCTCGGGGGCCTATAGGAAGAGACGACCACAGCCGTCATTGCTTCTCACAGGAGCTCCGACAGTAGACCTTGTTCAACGTGCTGAATATTATACTACAGCATGTATTCAACTGTGGCTGTGTCACTTCTGAAGGATAAGGAAGGGAAGACACTTTTACAACCGTTTTTTTTTTTAAATTTCACTGACGAGCAGCAGGGACGTTTTGAATCCCTGTACTCAAGTGGCAGTCAGGGGTTCGACAGTGCATACCGAGACAGGTCATTAAGGACAAGGTAGGGGTCAGGGCCTCTTGCTCTACGATGTCTCCAGGCAGACATCCGAGCTTAAAACCCTGTCCCCTTCAGCCGGCAGTCGGACACCCCGACCAGTAAGAGATCACCGCGGCCAGCCTCGTCAGCTGAACGGGGTTCCCATCCCACCCAGTGTGTGTGTGTGTGTGTGTGTGTGTGTGTGTGTGTGTGTGTGTGTGTGTGTGTGTGTGTGTGTGTGTGTGTGTGTGTGTGTGTGTGTGTGTGTGTGTGTGTGTGTGTGTGTGTGTGTGTGTGTGCCGACCTTGATGCGGTCCACTGCCTCCTGGGCCTGGGTCATGCGGGCGTTGGTGGACAGGTTCTTGTCCGAGCGGATCTGGGTGGAGCCCAGGTACTTGGCCCCGAAGATGATCCCGTCAATCAGGTCCTCAGGGTCACATGGGCCGGGCACTTTAAATAACAACAACAACAACGACGACGACGACAGGAGGAGAAGAAGGAAAACGCACAAACACAATGTCAATCAAACCACGATGACCGGATTCAACAAAGTAAAACATTTATATTAAAACAGTATTCAGGTATTTCTGATGTTTTCTTACCATCTTTATAAGCAGGGCGGTAATCCTCACTCTTTAAATCAACGGAAAAGAAAACAGCAACACAAATAAATAATAAGTGGGACAGAGGAACAGAGAAAAACGCAACGGAAGACTAAATAATAACTTGGTAATAACCAAAAAAATTAGTTAAGTTAAGACGCTTACAACTGACCCTAATGGCGATATCAAAAGCAAGCTTTTAAAAAGGCTTAACACAAATAATTAGTTGGGTATTTAGGTCTTTGGTAGTATTAACTAATTAGGGTTGGAGCTCTGCGAATGCATTTAAAACAGTTAAATCATAGCGTTTTGAGGGGAATTAAAGGAGAGAAAAAAAGAGAATACGCAAGGAAGAGTTCAATAATAAAAATAAATAAAAATAAAATCAAAAACAATAAAACCACGAAACATTAAAAACGTTTACACAACAAAGACGGCTCTACTGCCCGGCGGTGCGGTCACGGCGACCGGCAGAGAGCGAAACAACCCAACATCCCTGCCCCTCCTCACCTCCTCATCGCCCCCCTCCTCCTCCTCCTCCACCTCCGGCTCCCTCTTCCTCCACACCGGCTCCGAGGGCTGGTTGTCGGGCAGCGAGGACGCGTAGGAGCTCTCCTTGCGCGGAAGGCGCCAGTCGTTCCTGTAGTGGCGCCAGAACTCCTGGGCCTCGTCCTGGCTGTAGGACACCGACACCACCGCGTCCACGTCCCCCCTGGGGGACGAATCGCTGCTGCTGCAGTGGTGGTGGTGGTGGTGTTGGTGCTGGGGGGGGGGAGGTGTGGCTGCGATCTCGGTACACTCCAGAAGACCCAGCAGGTCCCTCTGATGGCTCTCGGAGAACAGGAGCCCCGTGGTCTCCGTGGTGGGGGGCCCCACGGCGGCTCCCGGAGGCCCCTGAGGCCTTGTATCGGCGGGGGGCTGGGGGTGGGCGTAGGGGTCCAGGTCAGAGGTGGAGGTGGCGGGCACCTCCTCGCCCATTCGCTGGAGCCGATTGAGGAGGGCGTGGATGTGGGTGTGGTCCTCATCGCTCGGGGTCCTGTCCGCTACCGGGCGGGCCACATCCTCTTCCTTACCCCCTACCTCCTTAAGGCCTTCCTCCTCAATGACCTCCTCTGTTGCGGGCCTCCCATTGACCTCCGCCTCCTCCCCACCTCCCCACACACCCAGCTCCTCCGTCTTCTTCTCCACCTGCTGCGCGCCCGGCGCCGGTGTGGCCGCGGGTGGCTCACTCAGATCTGACGGTGTGGCCAGTTGAACCAGCTGCCCCACCTCCACTTTAACCCCCTGCTCGCCCCCCTCACCCCCCCACACGCCCAGGGCCTCCACCATCCCTTCCTTCCACGCACCCGCGGGCGGTTTAGCAGCTGTCGGCTCCCTCGAAGCGGACGCCGGAGCCAATTGAACCAGCGGGCCCAACTCCACCCCCACCGCCCCCACCTCTGTCTTGACGCCCTGCGCCCCCAGAGACGAGGGGAAGGTGGCCTCGTCGAGGTCCTCCACGGCGCCGGCGTCGCTGGAGCTGTCGGACCTCCAGTCCAGAGGGGGGGGCTCAATCAGGCTAAAAGAGTCCAGGGGGTCTGCCGACGCAGCGGGGGTCTGGCTGACACACTCGACGCTGGGACACAGTGTGTCAGCGAGTCCGCCCGGGGCTAGGCACACTGGCGGACCAGCAGGGCTGCTGAGGTCGGATTCCATCTCGCTAACCGGCCTGTCGTAGGCATTAATGGCGTGGGAGTACGTGGGTAACTTCGGGGGATACTGTTATGAAAACACAGAACGTATGTTTAATATGTATGTTATAGCATTAGGGACTGCACGGATTTGGGCGAAAGGCATAAATGTATTAAAAGAGTGTGAGCCTTGTCACAACACTTTGATGTCAAGTCTTGTCACAGTGCACATGACTCTGATAGCAGATGTTTTAGATAGCAGAGCTCAAGGTGCAGATGTTAGGTGATAAGGCATCACACTGTGGGATAGGGTCTGTGTATCACTGTCAGCTGTAATAATTGACTACTTTTAGAAGTTATCAGTCTAACACAACCCTAAAAACGAATTAAAAACGTTAGACAATCATAATACACACGGTGCATTATAATAAGTGCCGGATTACATGTTGGAAGTCAGTGATCTAGAAATACATTAGCCTTACTTAGCTCAAATTAGCTCGTCACTGTATCAATGTGCTGAATGCAATGTCTTCCCTGAATGCAAGGCAGTGGTTTTTTTTGAACACATCAGACTTGAATATCTTAGGATAAGAAAAAGAATAGTGGGCAGAAAACACTTAGATCACTCACCGGTTAGCTGTGTCGCTATGTGTTGGTTGGCCTGACTTTGTATTTATATATATACGACTTAACTCCCATTGAGACCGCCAAGGCGATGTGGTTTGGTGTAAAACTAGCTCGTATGTTTCTCAACAGCCAAGGGTAGACCTTCACTCAACTTTAGTCACCCCACATAACTCCAGGGCGGCTCAAGTGTCTGAAAAAACACGCTATATCCTCTCCATCCAGACAGATCCAGCTGCTGCAGCCACCGACGCACAGCGACCACGTCGATACACTGCGCATGCGCGGCAAGACCATCCGCGTCAGGCTCAATCGATTGTCGAAAAAAGTGATCCAAGTAGATTTTTGTTCATTTTGACTTTTATTATGAGTTAACATTAATTAAAAATTACCTCCATAATTCTCGGTTTTATATGGCCGTATGTTACAAGCTTTTTCTGAATCGCTTCAACTTACCGTAGTGTGTGTTCAATGCATCTTTACAAAATCATCGAAAAATAATCTATAGGAATATTAGCAAAACCATATTTAAGTTTATGGACTGAGTTGACACTAAAATAAGATTACTGAAGGATACATTCAAGAAAATGGATTCACTATTTAAAACCCTGAATTACATAAAAATGTCATAAAAATTCACATTATTGAAATGTCAATATTCAAGTCATGCATCAGTCAATTCAGCGTTGCATGTGCAGATAAATATAGACTCATATTATGAACAATTCATCATAATAAAACAATTTCCGTTCAAGGGCAGAATTAGGGTCTCTCTTTCACCCACAAGATAAAGATCAGTTACAAATCATCAATCTAAATATTTCATCAATGCTGATCCAAATAAGTCCAGAGAAACCATCACTCGCAGAAAAAAACAAGGAGAACTCTCTCATTGGTCACTGCTGCTAGCGTTCATCTGAATCAAGCCGATCAGAGACGCGATAGTGCCCATCAACCCCACCAACCAATCAGGAAATTTCCCCGCCCACAGGAACCCAGGAGGCATCCAATGAATGGCGTTGCTGAGATCAGCCATGCTGCTGAGAATAGTGAGCATCTCCCCTCGCATCTGCCTCCGGAGCTGAGATCGACTGGAGGTTTCACTGTGAACACAAAACTGTTTTAGTACGGGATAGCCAAGTAGTTAGGGGGGGGGTCGACTCCCAGACCGAAGGGTCTGGGTTCAAACCCCAATGTCCAGGGTCTACCAGTAGGCATCTCTGGGCAGGATACCTGACTCCTCCCCTTGACCCCTCCCCTTGACCCCTACCCTAAGCAGGCTACCTGACCCCTCCCCTACCATTGACGACATGCATCCTTCTCTTTCGCTCTGGATAAAAAGGGAGCTGCTCAATTATATTCAACACATCACAGGGACTTTGTGTGACTATGCTAAACTGTGTTAAAACAAACCTGTTTGGTTTATACTTGGAGTTGTTTGTTTGTAGTTGAAGAAAGACATTGACCAAACAAACGTTGGATAAATACTAAATGTAAACACACCAGAGTCTATATACCGTCCTATACTGTAGGCCTCATAACAACAAAAACAAAATCAACCCTTTGCTGTTTTAATCATGAAGCCCTCATCCAAAGCGGCTTCAGATGTCATTAAGGAGAAGGTAGATGTTATGTTGTGTAGCTCAAGGATGCCCACGGTTTGTCTGCGGACACCGAGGATCGAACCCAGCACAACACCCGACTGGGAGTTGATGAATGAACAGAGTACGTCTGTGGTACCTGCTGCCCTCTCCAGCTCTCGCACACTTCCTCAGCCTCCTCTTCAGCAGCACAATAAGTCTGATCGACCTGGAAGAGAAAACATTGAAGAAGTTTCACTGGGAGGGACGGCGAAATAACTGTTTTGGACGCCTTTGCGCTGTGAAAAACAAGATGCAAATAAGTCAACACTCAATGTAAACCGCCAATTGCGGCTTATGTTGTGTTTAGGGTTATAGCCCACACTACACACACACACACACACACACAAAAACACACTTTTATACTACACACATAGGAATGGTACATTCACTTACTGTACCGACAGCGATATATTGTTTCTCTTCCTTCGAAAAAATGTACTTATTGTAAATCACTTTGGATAAAAGCGTCTGCTAAAGGCCTCATCCTCATCGTCATCCGCTTATCCGGGGTCGGGTCGCGGGGGGAGCAGCTCAAGCAGGGGGCCCCAGACTTCCCTTTCCCGGGCCACATTGACCAGCTCTGACGGGGGGATCCCGAGGCGTTCCCAGGCCAGTGTTGAGATATAATCTCTCCACCTAGTCCTGGGTCTTCCCCGAGGTCTCCTCCCCACTGGACGTGCCTGAAACACCTCCCAAGGAAGGCGCCCAGTGGGCATCCTTACCAGATGCCCGAACCACCTCAACTGACTCCTTTCTAAGTAAAGGAGCAGCGGCTCTAATCCGAGTTCCTCACGGATGGCTGAGCTTCTCACCCTATCCCTAAGGGAGACGCCAGCCACCCTTCTGAGAAAACTCATCTCGGCCGCTTGTACCCGCGATCTCGTCCTTTCGGTCATCACCCAGCCCTCATGACCATAGGTGAGGATAGGAACGAAGATCGACCGGTAGATCGAGAGCTTTGCCTTGCGGCTCAGCTCTCTTTTCGTTACAACGGTGCGGTAAAGCGAACGCAATACCGCCCCCGCTGCTCCGATTCTCCGGCCAATCCCACGCTCCATAGTACCCTCACTCGCGAACAAGACCCCGAGGTACTTGAACTCCTTCACTTGGGCTAAGGACTCATTTCCTACCCGGAGTAAGCAATCCACCGGTTTCCTGCTAAGAGTCATGGCCTCAGATTTAGCGGTGCTGATCCTCATCCCAGCCGCTTCACACTCGGCCGCCAGCCGATCCAGTGAGTGCTGAAGGTCACAGGCCGATGATCCAATGAGGACCACATCATCTGCAAAAAGCAGTGATGAGATCCTCAGACCACCGAACTGCAACCCCTCCCCACCACGACTACGCCTCGATATCCTGTCCATGTATATCACAAACAGGATTGGTGACAAGGCGCAGCCCTGGCGGAGACCAGCACCCACTGAGAACGGAACTGACTGGCTGCCGAGAACACGAACACAGCTCTCGCTTTGGGAGTACAAAGATTGGATGGCCCTGAGGATAGACCTCCTTACCCCATACTCCCGCAGCACCTCCCACAGTTTCTCCCGGGGGATCCACAAAACACATGTAGACCGGATGGGCATACTCCCAGGCCCCCTCCAGGATCCTTGCGAGAGTGAAGAGCTGGTCCGTAGTTCCACGTCCGGGGCGAAAACCGCATTGTTCCTCTTCAATCTGAGGTTCGACGATCGGCCGAACCCTCCTTTCCAGCACCTTGGAGTAGACTTTACCAGGGAGGCTGAGAAGTGTGATACCCCGGTAATTGGCACACACTCTCTGGTCCCCCTTTTTGAACAGGGGAACCACCACCCCGGTTTGCCACTCCTTTGGCACTGTACCCGACTCCCACGCGATGTTGAATAGGCGTGTCAACCATGACAGCCCCTCAACACCCAGAGCCTTTAGCATTTCTGGCTGGATCTCATCAATCCCTGGGGCTTTGCCACTGCGGAGATGTTTGACTACCTCAGTGACCTCCACCAGGGAAATTGACGACGAAACACCATCAACCTCGAGCTCTGCCTCCAACATAGAGGGCGTGTTATTCGGATTCAGGAGTTCCTCAAAGTGTTCCTTCCAACGTCCGACGACCTCCTCAGTTGAGGTCAACAGAGTCCCATCCTTACTGTACACAGCTTGGATGGTTCCCCGTTTCCCCCTCCTGAGGTGCCGGATAGTCTTCCAGAAACACTTTGGTGCCGACCGAAAGTCCTTCTCCATGGCCTCTCCGAACTTCTCCCACACCCGCTGCTTAGCCTCCGACACGGCAGCCGCTGCAGCCCTTCGAGCCTGTCGGTACCTTGCAACCGAGTCAGGAGTCCTCCAGGATATCATATCCCGGAAGGCCTCCTTCTTCAGTCGGACGGCTTCCCTGACCACCGGTGTCCACCACGGTGTCCGAGGGTTACCGCCCCTTGAGGAGCCTAAGACCCTGAGGCCACAGCTAGCCACCGCAGCTTCAGCAATGGAGGCTTTGAACACCGCCCACTCCGGCTCAATGCCCCCAACCTCCACAGGAATGCCAGAAAAGCTCCGCCGGAGGTGTGAGTTGAAGATACCTAGGACGGGGGCCTCCTCCAGACGTTCCCAGTTCACCCGCACTACTCGTTTGGGCTTACCAGGTCTATCCGGAAATTTCCCCCATTCCCTGATCCAACTCACAACCAGATGGTGGTCGGTTGACAGACACCCGAGTGTCCAAAACATGCGGCCTCAGATCAGATGACACGATCACGAAATCGATCATCACTCTTCGGCCTAGGGTACTCTGGTACCAGGTACACTTATGAGCACCCTTATGTTCGAACATGGTGTTTGTTATGGATAATCCATGACTAGCACAGAAGTCCAATAACAAACGACCGCTCGGGTTTAGATCAGGGAGGCCGTTCCTCCCCACCACGCTTCTCCAGGTGTCTCCATCGTTGCCCACGTGGGCGTTGAAGTCTCCCAGCAGAACTACGGAGTCCCCTACTGGAGCCCCATACAGGACTCCATTCAGGGTCTCCAAGGGTCTCTCAAGTCTGCTAAAGGCTCTAAATGTAAATGGGAATGTTCATATTCACGATCAGAGAGTGCACCTCCCTCATTATCATGCGACACACACACACACACACACACACACACACACACACCCCCCCCCCCCCCCCCCCCCCCCCCCGTCTCACCGGAGTGTCCCCAGCACCAGAGAGGCCCCCCACAGCGCGGTGCTCAGCAGCCACCAGCGCTCTGAGCGGGCGGGGATGAGCTTGGCGTCGGCCGCCCAGGCCACGTGCTCACAGGGGTAGAACAGCTGGTCCGCCACGTTGTTCAGCACCGAGATCCAGCGCAGCCCGCCGTCTGACCCCTGGGAGGGCAATGGGCACGAAGCCCGCCGGAGGTTACATTTCAGTGGTTTGATTTGACTCTCTTCGTCGTTTGAAGCGAAGTAGATATGTACCATATTATTATAGAAATCTTGATTATAGAAATATAGATTTGGTGGCCGCTTTTTCCAAAGCAGTGATCGACTTCACACAGTTCTTAGTTTGTATACTACAACCCTAGCCACACACACACACACACACACACACACACACACACACACACACACACACACACACACACACACACACACACACACACACACACACACACACACACACACACACACACACACACCCCTCCGTTTATTGAAAGAGAGAAGTGCTTTTTACTGTTGAGTTTTTCATTCAGCAGCCTTTTCGTCCAAACCTCTGAAGATATAGGTCAATAATTGATGAGCATGCAAGGTTAAGGTTAAGGTATCTTGCTCAAGTTGGCCTACTGCAGATAATGGGGCTCTCTACACTGCACTACTGACCTGCTTCCACCTGAAGAAGAACCCATGCAGAGGACAAGATAAAGGAATAAAGTTATATTAAACACAGAAGAAGTGACAGAAGAGATCGAATCACTGCATGACTGAAGGCAGGGCTTTCTGAAACTCACCTCCGGTCCGAGACCATAGCTGCGGGAGTAAGCCAGCATGGACAGATCATCGAAGAGCCGTAACACGGTCCTGCAGTGACTGAGTTGAGCGGAGAACAGCAGCAGACGGTTGCCGAGGTCCGAGGAGGAGGGTCTCCCGGGTGGCGTCTTCTGGGACAAGACCCCGCCGACCAGCTGGGACCCATAGCAGATGGTCCTGATCTGAATCAGCGCAACAGAAACGGTTATCGCTGCACCGGCTTTAAATGTCATAGAGCTTCATAGCCATAGCATATATATGCCATATATTTGTGTAATCCTACCGTATAGTAAGTGCATATCGCTGGATACTGCTAACATACTTCCAACAGTCCAAACAGTGCTGTATGAGGTGAAAGGTAAATACTCACAACTTTATCTCTCCCTCTGTATGATTCAAGTGTATTGACCAGTGATTCCAGAGACTCTTGCATTTCTGACAGCGTGACTACACTCGTTTACCAAATAACTGGCCTCGGAGAGACATGGATAACTTTCCTGCCTCAAAGGTATCCAGGTATGCATTGGGGCAACACAACAGACTCGCCGTTATCTTAGCCTCGTCTGTCACCGATCCTGCAATAGGAAGTCGATTTGGATCCGCCCAGACAGTAAAAGTCGCACAATGATAAATAGAACTTGTCACCAAACGTGTGTAAAAAGTGCCCGAAAAAGCGTAAAAGAACGTTGAAGCAAAAGTTGGGGTTGATTTAAAAGTTCGAAGGAAACCTTACATCGTCCAACTATTTTAACCATTTTATCATCATTTAAAAATGCAAGGCATTTTTATAAAATATGTCTGGTAAAATACTTTCTTTCAAAATCATGTACATTGGATACCCGCATGGGACGCAGCAGTCGGTCCATAGGAGGTGCAATTGCCCCTCCTATGAAAAACACCATAGTGAGCGTGAATTAGTTGAAGGTCTTCTACGTGATATGTACAATTCCCTTAAAGGATGGTTGTTTTCTATAAAGGTCATTGTTGATGCTCCGATCAGCAAAGAAGTAGTTCTCAATCGAAATAGAGACAGCAAAACAAGAATGTTTTATTAAGAATGAAGGAAAAATATGCACCTTATTGATGCCAAGTAATGAACAAAGAATTGAACAAATAGTGTATTTATTTTTAAAAGCAAGATTACAAAAAACTGTACAGTCGATATTCTCAGTTTGTTGGCATGTGGTGCTGCCGTGTGTAGGTCGGAAGTGGGTGTGTGTGTGTGTGTGTGTGTGTGTGTGTGTGTGTGTGTGTGTGTGTGTGTGTGTGTGTGTGTGTGTGTGTCTGTCTGTCTGCTTTAGTTGCTTGCTCCCTGGTCCAATCCAAGAACGACTCTCACTTTAGTATGAGTTCCACGATGAGGCCCCAAAAACGTGAAGGCCCAAAACCAAGGGACCCAAAACCAAGGGCCCCCAGATAGAGCAGGGTACTGCTGGGGGTGAACTTCAGGCTTCAAGGAAGGATATCATTATCATAAACATCTATGAACAGAAAAACAACAATTTCATGAAACAGACAGCTACGATCAATATTTATATTAGTTGCAGCATGATGATATTATTGAATAATATCCTACTATTAAATATGAAAAATGTCTGTTGGCCTTTCTTGTAGGACCTAAGCTTGTCGTGATTGTTACTAGTGGCTTCCAGTGTCTAATAATAATATATGAGAATATAATATATAACATATATAAAACTCACCAACAAAGTGGTCAATGTCGTCATAAATATCCCCCTCCCTGTTGGGAACAGCAGGCAGAGGGTTAGACGGACAGAAATGTAAATCAAACAACCAGAACCAGGATAATACTGTTCCAGGATGATCTGAGATGAATGAAGGAAATTAATGAACCAAACACTTACATTTGGAGAAGAAGAGATCGAGGGACATAGCCAACTGTGAAGAGGTAGAAAACCACCTTAACACAACTGCATTCATAATTATTCGAATTGAATATGAAAATCCCGTTTGTACACACATGCTCTGCGTAATGACGAACTATGAGTATACTGCATGTTGAGGGTGGGTCAGACAGACGATCCATATTTTGAACATACATTTGCCTATGTGGTTTCGGCACAGCGCCATCTTGTGGTTGGTGAACTGCAGGACGTCCAGGATCTCTCCCTGGCCTATGGCCAGCTCCTTCTCCTTGGGCCTCTTGATCTGTCCGTTGGGGTCCACCATCATGGTGTGCAGCACTTGTACTGGCCCTACAAACTGGGAGAGGAGCAGCAGAGGACGGTTAGTGTGTCACTGTCAGACAAGGGGGCTGGCAGGGGTAGCGTTTATGTAGGGGGATAGTCTGTGCCTTGCTCGATCATGGGATAATGGCCAATATACCGAGATAGCGAACCAATCAAATTGCGCCATTTTAGGAGGTTCACGTGTAGCATATACTAATAGCCAGTAGCCTGATATGGCTCACAACTTCATTCGAGCCAAGTAGAATCTATCCACATTGTTGTGAGTGTGTGTGTTTATGTGTCCTTTTCTTGCACTACAGAATCAACAGACAAGAGACCCAAGACACATATGATGACATTGACACCTTGGGAAGAGATGGTAAGACTTTTCTCCTTCTCTTTCAGTGATTCTGTGGAACAAGAATCACTGAAAGAATCAGTGATTCTGTGGCTCCTCACCGGTTATAACATGATAATAACAATATGGAATAAAAATAGAATGGAGTTATTTCCATTCTAAACTTACGAAAGTAAACGTCACTTGTTTTTTTTTATATTCAGTAAGAAAGATTAGGGAAGGGCATAGTTTTAAATAGAAAGTGAATATATTTACCTTAAACTTCTTCTTCAGCTCCTGAGCCACAATTGGATCAAAGCTAGAAAAAACAACCAAGCAAGCATACTTATGATACCGATAAACTGGTGTTAATATGCTTACAACTCTTAACATAAAATAATACATCTTGTGAATAAAATATTATCAAATAATAATTGATAAAACTCTATAGAATTGTTAATACGATATAGTTGAGATGTTGATGATTATGTGAACAGGACTCAAGTCTATAGATACGTGACAATACAGAGTGTGATGAATGCAAAGAGCCGCTACCGGGGACACAACAGGAAGCAGATTATAATGACAGCTGGGTTATATTACTTATAGATTAGTGGGTCATTGTGTATTGCTGTGGTTGAATATGACTTATTGATAGTGGTTCATTGGGTGTGATACCTGCACTCAAGTGGTGGGGGGGGGAAATCGTCTGGTATCTCCACGTCATCATAATCGTCTGTGAGAGAGAGAAAGAGAAAGAGAGAGAGAGAGAGAGAGAGAGAGAGAGAGAGAGAGAGAGAGAGAGAGAGAGAGAGAGCGAGAGAGAGAGAGAGAGAGAGAGCGAAAGAGAGAGAGAGAGAGAGATGTCAATGTCACAACATATTTCAAAATGAACAGTGGCATTTGATTCAATAAAAAGCATCTGTGTTTAAGACTGTGTTGGCCACTGTTTGACTCACCTTCATCATCATCATAATCATCCACACTGTTTGGAGAGAAAACATGCAAATATAGTTAACACTCAGAAAAAAAGTTTGTATTTCTTCCTTATATGTATTTCTATATTAATACGTGACAAATATAACGAAACAATTCGTAGTGTGTGTATTGCTGAGCATGTGTGTATTTGTGATATTTTTGGTGTGTGTGAGAGAGAGAGAGAGAGAGAGAGAGAGAGAGATGGAGAGAGAGAGAGAGAGAGAGAGAAAGAGAGATAGAGAGAGAGAGAAAGACTGTGTGTGTGTGTGTGTGTGTGTGTGTGTGTGTGTGTGTGTGTGTGTGTGTGTGTGTGTGTGTGTGTGTGTGTGTGTGTGTGTGTGTGTGTGTGTGTGTGTGTGTGTTTGTGTGTGTATATTTCTGGAGTGTGAAACAGAGATAGTGTGAGCGAGAGAGAGAGAGAGGAAGTTTGTGTGTCTGTGTCGTGTGTGTGTGTTTACACATGAATATGATACTGTAGTGTCCCATTCATGTCCTCACGGGTCTGTGTGAGCGGGTGAATCCATGCCGAAGCCCCCCCCGAAGGCCTTGGGGGGGTCCGGCGGAGGGGGGGGCAGGTCGATGGCCTGCAGCCCCTTCAGCACCTGACGCTTCACCGTCTCGTAGTCCACGTCCATGCAGTCGATGCTCACGTAGCCCCCTGCAGGCCGGGACAGGACACTTCAATAACACACACTGAGTGTACACTGCAAAGCTAGCCAGCCTCACACACACACACACACACACACACACACACACACACACACACACACACACACACACAGACACACAGGCAAGCATGCACACACTGTGCATACTGCAACGCTAGCCAGCCTCTTACACACACACACACGCACACGCACACGCACAAACGCAGGCAAGCATGCACACACACTGTGCACACTGCAACGCTAGCCACACACACACACACACACACACACACACACACACACACACACACACACACACACACACACACACACACACACACACACGCATGCAAGCACACACGTCTGATTGTTTGCATTTAAGAGTCTCCTCTGTCCTCCACAGCCCACCGCGCTGGTGAGTCCAGCCTCATCCATGCGTGTTTTCATGACTCACATTTGCCCGTCTCCGCGCGGACCAGCCACTTTCCGCCGGGATTATCTTTGGCCCGGAGGATCTCCACGGTGTCCCCTTGGCGCACCGCCAGGTCCAGTTTCCCGCCCTGCCAGTCGCACCGGACCCTGGCTATGTGAAGGACCTCCAGCGGCCCCTTCAGCTAGGGGGGGGGGGGGGGGGGGGGGAGAGGGCTATTAATAATAATGGAACGAGTCGTTCACCAGCTTCCGTGAGCTCAAGACTCACCTGTTCAGAGTTCACCAAGACTCTGTCCCCTTACCCAATTAATTTTTTTAAATTAATCAGTTTACTAAGAATTCATATTCTCTTACTAAGTGACCCGTTGTATTTCACTTGCAGTACACAACAGTTAATCAAATGAAAAAAACTCAAATACTTTTCAGAATCAAATCGGTCAAACTGCTGCAGTACCTCTGTGTGCCCCACAGGGGGCGCACACCTCCGGGCGAATTACACTGATCTAAATCCTCGCGTAGAGGCGTGTGCTCTAGGCCAAAAGACGTGTGTCAGCGTTCTAGAGACAGGGCTCGGACCGCCTACCTGAAACTTCTTCCTCATCTCGTTCTCTCTCTTCTGCTGTTCCTTCAGCTCCTTCTTGTCCATCTCCAGCTGCTGCTTCTTCTGCGTCTGGGGGAGCCTTGCTACTGGAGGGGGAGCCCGGGGCAGCTCAAACTCGTTTCTGGGGGCCGTGAGGACAGACGTCAGACTCAGGAGGACACTATCTCCAGCAGCGGAAGCTGAGGGGGTTTGAATCCCCGCCAAAAGGCAGCGGTCTCCCTGTAGGCATCCCTGAACAAGGTGACCCCCACTCCCCGCCCCCCACCCTAGCCCCTGCTCTTTCATGACATCTCTCTGAATCTCTGGAAGTCCGAGTGGCTAAAAGTGTCAGCTAAATTACTAAATAGTGTAAAAGTCTAAATAGTAAAAAAAATCGAAACATATCAATATTACTGTAACTTTACTGCTCCGATTCACAATGTAATTAGCACAGCATATCTAACAAGTATTGTGCGCTAAATTGTGTTAATAACACAATATATCTCACAGTTCTGTGGCAGAACCCTGGCAGTGGGAATGACCTGCTCTACCCATTCACCTTGAGAGGACCAAGACTTGAGGGCCAGATGCTGAGCTTACCCCAACAGGCCTGCTCAGGGAATAGCGCAATGCTGACCAGGGCTAGACATCAGGTCAGCAGATTCTCTGAGGCCTGGCCTGACATCTAGCCTAGAATATAACATGAGCTTGCAGATTGGTCTAGTTCCCAGGCTAGCTGGGAACCAGTGTTGAACTCGATATCCCATCCCTGAATGGAGTCCAGAGAACTCTGGGGCATTTCAAACTGTCTGTGTCGGTTGGTCATCGGCCCATACGCTAAATAAATGACCATCCAAATCCATCCAGTCAGAAGAACTGAATCCTTCCTGGTCAACTGGGGGGGGGGGGGGAAGAAATTCACACTTACTCGTCAATACTTTCATACACCTCGCTGTCATCACTCTCCTGAGAAAAAGGAACAACAAAAGTAAGGAAGTCAGAGGTTGTGAACATATATAGTCCAAAGCCATGGTTTCTGATAAACTGCTAATACATTCAGTGTGCTTCCTCACCCCGTTAATGTTCTGTGAACTGCCCTCGCCCCACGAGTCTGTGAAAGACAGAGGACGTGCGAAAATTTAGCTGTAGCATGTGGTTAGAATTTTGTAGAATTTTTTCTTTCTTCACCATTGTTCCACAGAATCACTGAAAGAGAAGGAGAAAAGTCTTACCATCTCCTCCCAAGGTGTCAATGTCATCATATGTGTCTTGGGTCTCTTGTCTGTTGATTCTGTAGGGCAAGAAAAGGACACATAAACACACACACTCACAGCAATGTGGATAGATTCTACTTGGCTCGAATGAAGTTGTGAGCAATATCAGGCTACTGGCTATTAGTATATGCTACACGTGAACCTCCTAAAATGGCGCAATTTGATTGGTTCGCTATATCGGGATAGTGGCCATTATCCCATGATTGAGATCTCAAACTTGGGATATTGTTTTCATCGCAAAATGTCGTCACGTTACGCTAATAAAAACAAATTAACCGCTAAGAAAAAACAAATAAATCCCGGTAAAAAGTGTTATCTTGTTTATTTTTGGAGTGTTCACGTGTAGTAGGCTATATAGGCTGCTAAAACAATTATTTACCTCAGGCTCTGTGAAAAGTGGGGAATAGCCCCCGAGACGGAAGGTCTTAGAATTAGACTAACTTGGTTACTGAAGGTTCCTGGGGGAGGGGTTTGTGGGGGAGTCGATGCAGACCAGGTGGTAGGGGTGGCCCAGAGGTAGGCAGACTTCTTCCTCCCATCGTCGGAGACCCTACGGGTAATACACGGACATCCAGAGTTAACGTTAACGTCTTGAATCATCTTTAAACCCGTGCTTGTTACATCATCATGTGTAATCAAGAATCCTACCATAGGGGTTGTGGTTTCGTAACTCTGTTGTAACAATCTGGCCTTATTCCAGATTGGCTTCGCTGGGATTACAATGACACACTTTAAAGTGTTTACATGTTTATATATGTGTGTATATATATGTGTGTATCTATAAATATATAAAATATAAATAAATTAAGATATAAAGATATATAGATAGATAATAAAGGGATAGCCGATATAGACATCTATATCTTTATGGCTCAGATCATAACATGAATATGGATCACGCCAGCTCACTTCCCTAATAAACATAACAAAATCACCAACCCTATTTCTGATAACACCATAGTGCTTCCACTGTCCCATTTATACATAGTCGTCTTTTAGTTGCTGTTACTCAAAGCAAAAGAGAGTCGAAGCCCAAAGTGAAGCTGAAAAACAAGCAGAGACTACAATCCAACTGTTCCAATCCAAAGTGCTTGACGACCAAGACACAAAAGAGCAGCGGTATGAATCAGTCGATCACGTTATTTTGTGCCTATTAGTTAAGTCTCAGGGACACAGCGACAGTGTGGGACGGCTTAGCTCAGGAGGTAGAGCAGTTGTCTTGTAACTAGTTCAATCCCCAGCTCCTCCTAGCTGAGTGTCGACGTGTCCCTGAGCAAGACACTTAACCCTAACTGCTCCTGACGAGCTGGCGGTCGCCTTGCATGGTTGACTCTGCCGTCGGTGTGTCAATGTGTGCATTAACCGATGTAAGTCGCTTTGGATAAAAGCGTCTGCTAAATGCCCCAATTGTAATTGCTCCGACTCTTTGGCTCTAACTCGAGCCAAAAGCCTCCAAGCGCCAACGTCCTTTATTGACGTCACAAATACCCTCCTGTTGGCCCACACGGTGAGGCCGTCCAGCGGCGGACTCAGCTTACCGCCGTTCTTCTTGAGGCCCGGGAGTGGCGGCGGGGGCAGGGAGGTGCGCGGGCGCCTCAGGTAGGGCTCCAGGTTCACCTGCTGGGGCCGTCGGGGCTTCACGGGCTGCCGGCCCTCCGCCGGAAGGGGCTTCCTCAGGGGGGTCACCTCTGGGATGGACCCCCGGCCGGCGGGTGGCCCCGGGGGGTGGGCGGGGGTGTGAGGGGCGCCACGGTTCAGCAACATGTTCTGCAGCAACTCCTCCGTCTTCCTGACCCGGCCTGGGTCCAACAACGGCGAGGCGGCGACGGTGCCCGCCCTGGGGGAGAAGGTAGGCCGGGCGGGGGGTCTCGAGGACCCCGCCCCCAGCGGCGGCAGCTGGGGGTGGGGGGTGCCGGGCTGCTGTCCCCGGGGCACTGACGTGGGCTTCCAGGCCGGCTCTCGTTGGTGCTGGAAGGCGACCGCCCCCGGAAGCTGGGGAGGGGCCATCGGCGAGAGTTTGTGTCTGAGGTTCCCGTTGGCTGGCATGGTAGCGGGGGGAATGGTTCCTGGCGGTGGGGCCCAGGTCCGGGGCCCCGGGCTGAGGGGTTGAACGGGCCTGCTGTCCCGGTGCGTGGAGGCGTCCGTGGAGTCTGCCTGGCGGTTGAACTTGTTCAGCAGAGCTCTGACGTCGCCGCCCTCTGCCTGCCGACGACATGGGAGGGGACGGTTCAAAGCAGCGCCGCCTCTAGGGGGTCATGTGCGGGCATGTGAACGGTGCTACGACGGAGAGCGACGCAGAGCATCCTCTTTGTAATGCACGCATTCAGAGAGAAACACAGATCCACCACCCACACGTACAGCAAAACACAAACAGAAAGTCACAGACAGGTTACAGCTCCTGTTGCAGAGATGTTGCAACGTGTGATCGTCCATTGCAGCCAGAGTTTCCTGTGTGTTTTAAACAGTAACAGAGTGACTTCAATGACCGGATTTCACCAGGAGGCGTCTAGAATTAAACAAACATATCGACTGATAACAATCTGCCTGCATGCTCCAAATGTGTTTCGTCTCACACTGACTATATTTTGGAAGCAACAACGGAAATACACAATAAACGTGCACCACACAAAGTTGACAAACCTTGGTTCATTCCTATTTCTAGCCTTCTTTCTTTCTTGCTTTCTATCTATCTATCTTTGTTTCATTCTATCTTTTGAAGCCTCGTTCTTTCATTCCTGTTTCTATGCTCTCTCTCTCTATACTTTTTCCATAACTTTCTCTGAGGCAGTGGTAGAACAAAATGAGAGGACGAGAGAGTGAGATTTCAGGAAGATTTGGATGTACAGTTGTAGGCGATTTAATGATCCATGTGTTTTCTCTCCTTAATAGGAAAATTTGCCAAAAGCTGTTGTGAGGTGACATGAGCTCAGATGGAGGTGATTATTTATTATTCAGGAGCTTAAGGGGTTAAAATTGCCATATAGATTTGTTTGGTTGAGTCGAGTGCTAAGTCACTATACAGAAGATAGTGTATAGCAGAACTCCTCAACCACAGCTGAGATCGTGTTGGAAGATGGGGAAGCACACAAGGGCCTGTCGCAGAACAAGAAAAAGACAGTACAAGTCAAACATTAATGGAGGAAGTGGGCCCAACCAATCACACACACACACACACTCACGCATGCACGCACGCACACCCATATACACGCACGCCCGCCCGCACGCACACACACACATATACACACACGCACGCCCGCCCGCCCGCCCGCCCGCCCGCACGCACGCACGCACGCACGCACGCACGCACGCACACACACACACACACACACACACACACACACACACACACACACACACACACACACACACACACACACACACACACACCCACCCACCCACCCACCCACACAGACACACACACACACACACACACACACACACACACACACACACACACACACACACACACACACACACACACACACACACTAACACACTCTCTCTCTTTAACTGTCTGGGCCACTGTCTCACGCTCTCTCTCACCTAGCACTTTGCAGAAACCTCTGTGCGGGGTTGCCCATGGCAACATCCCCCCACGGTTAGAGATGGACCAATCGGCTGCATGCTCTGCATGTGCACAACAACGTAACCTCTTCGCTTTACTGGAACTGTGAAGCGACTGTAGCCTGTTTGCTTTTACTGAAGGTTCATGCAATAGGCCGGTTGTATGCATTGACTCCACAAATGGCATGCAACATTTGATATATTGACTGCACAAATGTGTTTAATTTGTGTTAAATTTAAATGAATGAACTGCAAAATACTATATATTTACTGTTTACTTCACAAACCTAACGCCCACGCAAGAAAACATGGACTGACGCCAACACACTATACTTTAATGTAATCACTACTCCTTCGCCTCAAAAGATGACCAGCTTGTCCCCAAGGGGATGCTGCAGTCGCACCTACAACTTATTGTCAAACTTTCCTCATTGATAGAATATAATTGAACAGAGAGCACACTGTGCTGTCATCGGATGTGCACTTGAAAAGAGGTAACTAAAGGCCAAGGGAAACAAACCCCTGATAATAGCGGGTTTGTGGTTCCTTATACAACACGCGTTACACAATTAACCAGGTCACCCGATGCTGCAAACGCACAAAAAATCCCCCGATGGAAGCCGAGCATGTGCTTTTACTTTTTGAAAATCCGTTTTTAAAATCGACACATAGTTAAACTATAAAAGTCTTTACAGTCAACAACAGTAGGAATAAGGGCGAGGATTAGGAAGTTGCGCCTCGGTACCGTAACATGATGTCCGCTGCGCAGGAAGATAACGAAATGCGCCTTTTCTGTACTCTACAACCCTAACCCAAGGGTTAGGGTTGTTCTCCTTTTTTGGAGAACTGGTGTTAAAAGAAGAGGTAGAAAATTTAGAAGAAAGAAACACAAAACTATTTCATCAATAAAACAATATCTTTCTTACCATGTTTTTCTTCAGTGAGCGAATTTCCCCCTCGCTCGTTGACGGTTTAGTGCTGCATGTTCCTGTGTGTATGTGTGTGTATGTGTGCTTGGTTACACCAAGAGAGGTTGTGGTCTTTGCTATCATAACCTGTGAGCTCCCTCCTTCACCTCTTTTCAAATGAGGAAACAATGGCGTGTGGTTACCAAGGAAGAGAATGACAAACATTTTTTTCTACAATTACGAAAGTATTTAATGGCATTGGCTCATGACACATCCGCCTGAAAACACACAGGAGAAGCTGAATTATATAAAATCATGCAAACAAGAGAAAACATTACATCAGATCGTTCAGTTTTTTACAACAATATCATCTCACTGAAAGATCCCCTGTGACAGAGACTGAACCATTCCATCTCCCCCCATCACAGAACCACCTGAAGCCGTCTCCTTCATCTCCACACCACTCAACAGACCCAACAAGAACCCAAACCCTAGCTGGGGACTCGACCCCCCCATCCATCTGGAAACTGAATGCGCCGTGGTCACCCCTCCCCCCCTCCCACCACCCAGCTAATGTTTACAACCAAGATGGCCGCCAGGTGACTAGCGGGGCCCTTTTTTACAGGAAAGACGGTTGTTGTTGAGGGGCGGGGGCCACAGGGCTTCCAGGTATGGGGGGCCCGGGGTACAGCTGTGCGGTGATGGCGGGGGCCGGGCTGGCAGACATCCCTCCGCTCTGTCCCCAGGGGTCCCGCGCTGGCGGCGGCTGATGCTGTGGGGGCCCATAGGCCTGCATGGGGGGCCACACAGGGCCTGATTGGGCCCACGCTGCCGGGGCTCCCGTCTGGCCCGGCCAAGGGGCCGGAGCACCTCCTGCCCCCCACTGAGGGGACGTCGGGGGGGATAGGGTGGGGAAGGGCCCCACGAGGCCCCAGGGGCCCATGGTGGTGGGGGGTGAGTAGGGGGATCCCCTTGATGGCAGAGTGGGGAAGTTGGAGAGGATCTGAGCAGTGGAAAGGGCTTTCTGGGGCGATCCTGTGTGGTCACAGATTCATCCGAGTGAGCATGCTGCTTTTTGCACCGACAAAATAATAATGTTGCAATGGGCGTTCACAGGAAGCTTCAGTTGGCATCGAGCACCTCGCTTGCGTCATGGGTAACATGGGGATAAAGCCGTTGAGGCATGATGTGATCATGCCCCTCGCAGTCGGCGATGAGGTCATTGTAATTGTTTTACAGCTCAACATAAAATCGGAAACTAAATTCAACTGTGTAAAAAAAACCTGCAGTGGGCCGCAGGGACCCTGAGATGAGTGTGTGCTTCATTCAGTTTAGACTGGTTGCTTTTTGTGTGCCGCCCCCCCTCCCCCACAAGAAAACACCACTTTAAATATAGTTGCTACGTTTTTGACTGTATGCCTTATTAGTTTTCAGCTTCACTTTTAAGTCCCTTTGGATAAAAGTGTGGGGGACCATTTTATCAAAGGGTTCTTACTATGGCGGACACATACACTTTACATTGTATGAATTCAAACCCCTAGACCGTCAAAGTTAATGCCTTGCTCTACCAACTGAAGCACAAAGGGCCACAGAAAGGTTATCGAACCAAGAAAGCTAAATACATGCATAATAAAACACATGGATTAGATGGGACATATTTCCAAGAAGGTATAAAGGGGGGTAGTAGCGTTCCTTGCAGGAAGAGTTAAGGCTTTGCCTTCTAAAGCACTAAAAAGAAGTGCATCTTGGGAACAGAGTTCATGGCCAGTGTGACAGAGACAAACTGTGAGAGAATGTAGAGTTATTTACGATATTCCATAAACACAGCCCATTCCACTTATGTGCAGACCAGCCCACTCCTATTTTAATGGACAAGCTAACATGTTGCCCTGGTCACCCACAGCTAAACAATATCAATAGTTGTTAATTGCGTAGCTACGCTCCAATTCCTTCGATTAATTGGTTAAGTATGACTAGTGATTATCAGCGCAATTAACTGGTTAATCTATGGTGATCTCCACTACTAGTTAACACATCTTATGTGAGCTATAGTTAAGGTAATAAACCCATAACTATTGATTACATTTAGCTTGGGTTCATTAAGATATGTAGCAGTTATGTAGCTCGAGGATGCCTACAGGTTGATCAGGGTTTTGAACTCTGAACATTCTGGCTAACACTAACCACACTAACCACATTGTCCACTTTGATTTCCTTCTTAAAATGTGTTTTCAAAAAAATATATACTCTCGAATCGTTTGAATTTAACCACAGTGTGTACATCATCATATTGTTTGGGTGCAAGATGGATCACCTTGCTGAGGGCTGGCCGCAATCTGATTGGCTGTTGCTGGCTCGTCCAATCGGATGGTGAATATGTCTTCCAACTCATTGCTAGGCAATGCCTTGACAAGAGCAGAACAAAATCACAACATTTCAACCTTCAGACATTCAATACATTGGACCATCGATAAAATTAAAAACCCTTATCAATGATGTAAAAGTTATATACATAAGACATCTCTGACTAAAAATCCACTGACCAACTCTAAGAAGGACTAGAAAATCAGGGGGAGCGAAAATAAAATATTTCGAGTAAATGAGTAGATTTAGTAGATTTTTACAGTGAGACCCAATTTGGGAAACCAATTTTTGAAGAGGGCAGGGCCAAAATGATTGTTACTTCTGATGTGACGCCTTTCAGGCTACAGCAAAAAATAAAAGTGCCATAGGTGCTATTTCCTGTGAAATTTAAACTGTTTGAGTGGCACACACTCAGAACGGACCCACCACACACACACACACACTCTCTCTCTCTCTCTCTCTCTCTCTCTCTCTCTCTCTCTCTCTCTCTCTCTCTCTCTCTCTCTCTCTCTCTCTCTCTCTCTCTCTCTCTCTCTCTCTCTCTCTCTCTCTCTCTCTCTCTCTCTCTCTCTCTCTCTCTCTCTCTCTCTCTCTCATACCTCTCTTAATGGTCTTGTTGGGGAGGTAGGTTCAACCAAATCAGCTGGAACCTGGAATGAGAAAACGGGCTTGACAAAGTGACCCAATAGATAAATACTGTTTGACATATTTTACTCATATTTTACTTTCCCTCATCTCTTCTCTCTCTCTCCCTCTCACCTCTGCAGGAATGGGATCACTCTCATCCAGAAACAAAAGAGGCTTGTTCTTGCAAAAAAGAAAAGAGAGAACATTTATATTATTTTAATATTTGTGGGTGTGTGTGTGTGTTTGTGTGTGTGTGTGTGTGTGTGTGTGTGTGTGTGTGTGTGGGTGTGTGTGTGTGTGTCTGTGTGTGTGTGTGTGTGTGTGTGTGTGTGTGTTTCTGTGTGTGTATTCGTATCTGTGTGTGTATGTGTGCGCATGTGTGTGTGTGTGTGTGTGCACATGTGCGTGTTTGCTCATATGCATGCGTTTGAATCAGTGTAGTATGCAACTGGTTTCCATAGAATGGAAACCAATGTGTGTATGTGTGCATGTGTGTGCGTATAGACATGTATGTAGCTCATGCATGTGCTGTACCTGTGTGGGTCCCTGTGTGGGTTTCTCTGGGGAGACCTGGTCCAGATCCTGGCACACCTGCTGGATGTCATCCAGGACCGGATCTGCCTGTGAGACGGCAACAACACAACACAAACAACACAATCAACACAAACACAACTAAAAAACTTTGACTGCATCAAAGCAACTTTTGTTCAATGTTTTGAGATGCATCGATGCAAAATTATACGAAACCTACAACATCTATCGATTGACTACTGATCATATGCTTTAGCAGTATGATCTATAATGTACCGAATCATAAGTGAATGTCAGATTTATGCATCCTGAGATTTCAAAGCCTCATCGCTCAATATTTCAACCTCCCCAACAACCATCTGCTCTGAAATGGGGAAGTGATTTCCAGATAACACTAATCTTGAGTTACTTCAATTTTTACTCTGTCAAAATTAATCATCTGCTATGGAAAAAGATTTTGTGGCATAATGCGTTCATCCCAGGTGATTCACAAGAGGGTTTTACAGCGATAAAAGGATCCAAACCCTTTAGAAAGGATTTTAACGTCTGGGGGACACAAGCATTGATGGATTGGAGCGTATGCGTTACCATGTTGGCCATCTTGATGTAGAACAGAGTGTAGGAGCCCAGGTGCTGGAAGACGTAGGCCAGAGCTCTGCAGTCACTCTCATCCCTCTTCAGAGAGCTGATCCTTCTGGCGTCATGCTCATACATCACACACTGGAGGATTTAAGCCCACAGATCTGCTCAGCCAGCAGCCCAAAACTGCACTTCTACTAATACTCAAATGGATAGGAACTTCTACTATTACTTGTAATATAAGTAACTTCTACTATAATTCATTGCGCATGACCAGAGTCTACCACAAGTCTAGGCAGAGCTAATGCTAAAGCTAGCGAGCTAGTCGTGTGTTTTGGGGGGGAGCGTGTCTATGTTCCCCGGGTCCTATGTTCCCCGAGCGGGGAACATAGGACTCGGGGAACATAGGGATGACCCCTTTTGGGGGAGAGTTGTTGTCAGGCCTGCAAAGAAGGGAGGGATTTTTATGGGTTGATACTTTCAAACTGTAGCTTACTCCAAGCTTACTGTAGTAGCTTACTGTAGTTTCTCCAAATCGCCTACCATAGCTTTAAATGTGATCAAATAAATCTCCTGCTGACTTCTTGGTAACTGTCATGTCTTGCTTGCTCGTCTCCTATGTGCTCCGGCCCTGTCTTGTGCTCCTGTCTATGCTGTACATCAGAGGTGGGGGTAAGTCATCCATGTGCAAGTCACAAGCAAGTCTCAAGTCATAACCTTCAATTCTCAAGCAAGTCCCAAGTCACTGTGGTGAGAATCAAGCAAGTCACAAGTCAAGTCATTGCTCAGGTCAAGCAAGTCACAAGTCAAGTCATACAAAAATCTGATGATCTAACCCAGTTTCCACATTTAAAAATCGGTAAAGAGAGTGGTTGATAAGTTGAGTTTTATTTCAACATTAACAATAACAATGTCTTAACAATAACAATAACTCAAACTAGTCAAAACGTTCCAAAACCATTATGTGCATAGTTTGAATTTTTTTTTATGATCATTACCTCCAACCTATGAACAGAATCAAATAGATCCTCTAGGTAGCTGTATACGAGAACAGTTCAAGTCAATCACTCAATCTCCCTACATGTTGTAGAATATTATTTGCAACACATGGCATCAGACATGAAAAAAAAGAATATTTTAAAAGTAATATCACACATACTGTAGGAAGGGGAAATAGTAATACACAAGCCTGAAAGCAGGTAGCAATCTTGCTGCCTCGCAACATACATTGACTTACAATGCATTTGCAAAAAAAATAATTTGACAGTACTTTGTCACTGAGTTCTGAATGATGCGGTCACATTATCACCCCACCATGGCTGAACACACGTTCAACAGGTGCATTTGATGCAGGGACTGCCATAACTCTTACCTCCACCTTGAACAAAAAGACACTTACAACCACTGAGTTAGAAGTAGCCTACTGACATGAAAATTAAACAAGTTAATCATCTGTGGAACGGGCAGGGCTCGAAAAACTCCAGCCACTGATTTTCAGAACCACCGAGTGGCATTGGACAGTACGTCAATCAAACGGTCGTACTGCACTCCCCTACCCCCGCTCCCCGCGCGTGACCTCTTTGTGCACGTGCACGTACTCAAAGCTCGTGACCCAGGGCAAGCTTCTGTTTTTTGTTATCCTGCGGTAGCTACTGGAGCTAGTTTACTAGCTAATCCACATTTGGACCTTGCACTAGAATACAACCCTAAACTCCAACCTAGCTAGCCTGGCTCACTCTTGCGTATCTGTGTTGGCGCTCGTGTGTGATTGCGCGTCCATGTACTTGGAATGGGTGGAGTCAGAGTCAGCGTTGAAGGAGAGGGGGTAGGACCATTTGAGTTGCGTATTTTCAAAATCTGCTGGCGTATCGCAAATCACATATCCAACCTTTAATCTAACTTTAAAAAAGTCATTTCGAGTCATCTGTCTCAAGTCTAAGTCAAGTCTCAAGTCATGAAGACCAAGTCAAAGTCAAGTCGAGTCTTTTATCAGTGTTAGTCAAGCAAGTCTCAAGTCCTCAAATTTGCGACTCGAGTCTGACTCGAGTCAAGTCATGTGACTCGAGTCCCCCATGTCTGCTGTACATGCTAGTGTCTACATTAATGTGTTGTGCTGCATGTTTGTGCTTTATGTTGCTGTATGTGTTTTTATTGCATGTGTTCTGCTCTAATCTACTACAGTTTGCACTTTCCTATGATGTTTTATGTACGCTGTGTTTTATTGTCTATTTGCAATTGTCTATCAATTGGTTCTTACTATGTGTTACTATATCTTCTGAGTCACCTTTGTGGGTTTTTTTTATACATGCATTTTATTTCCGTAACTTTAGGTGGCCTTTTGAATATCTTGCTTGGGACAACGGATGTAAACTAGCCTCTTAGGCTAACTCTGGCTCACTTACAGATTGACTGTTGATTAGTGTGCAATGTCCCTGAAATAAACCAATAAATAAATAAAAATGTATTCAATTTAAAGGTGTTAATTTAGCTATATCTGGGTTTATTTCAAGTTTATTCCAACAAATATATTCATATTCCTACCATACCATGATTTTGATTAAGTTAATGTCTTTTCCTATCGTCAGAGCAGCGGCGTAATGTTAGCGTCAGCACTGACCCCCGTCTTTTCGTCCACTATCTTCAGCCCCTCGCTGCAGACCCTGAGCAAGACCTTCTGCTTGTGCTTCCCATGGCTCCTGGAGGCCGCCTCCTGGCCCTGACACACAAACACACACACAGAGACACACACACACACACACACACACACACACACACACACACACACACACGCACACACACACACACACACACACACACACACACACACACACACACACACACACACGTGAACACACACACACGTCAGACAAATCAAATACAAACACACACAAACTTGTGGTGACCTCAACCCCTCACAGACAAGCTGACAACGGTAATATGGCAGGGAACATTATGAGATATTAAGGATTCGTTCACACGCTGCTGGAGGTTTTTGCGTTGGTGGTTTTAGTGCCTGGTGCTCTGAAAATGCAGCCCACAGCGCCTTGTGGACAGGCAAAACCGTGGCTTTCTGAAAAAAAAGAAGACACGCTGGGGTATAAAGCCGTTTTGCACTTGTGGTTTGCTGTTTTAGCACATTTGAGCAGAAGGTTAAAGTGCCCCCTACTGGTCTGGCATACTCACTCCACCATTTTCACCCGTTGCGTTTCCGCGTGGACGAGGCTAGTTCCTAAAACTTTAACTGTGGAGATGATGCAGAACGCATTTGAGAACGCAATGGAAAAACGTGGGCGTCGTTTTGACCGGGCCGAAGAGTAAACAAAATAACATCAACCAAATATCAGCAACATTTGATTAATGGCCATAGTACATAACTCTGCATCGAACTCTTCAACATCAAACAAATGTTTAGTTGGAAGATAAGAGCTGTCTTGTTTCTTTGCTCTCAAACAAATCTCTTTTTAATGCAAGGTCCTTCCCTTCGGATTGGAGTTATAGGGAGTTTGTTTTGCTAGGGAGGTTTTCTCTTGGCCCATCTGGAGGGAAACTCCTTGCTTCTTTCCTTCCTCAGACTACACAAAAAAAAGCTATATACAGGCATCCCTAATGAACATTTTCTTTGCATACTCATAAAGAAATAAAGCCAATATAACTTGTTGTGCATATGAGTACTGGAAAGAAAAAAAAAACGATTATTCCGAACAATATTCCGATATTTCTTTGTTTTCAACGGTTTGATTTACGTTTCACCTTCTTTCTATCGCCTTGAGTCGAGAATATAAAATGGCAACAATGTGAACAGAGAGATGTGATCACCTTGAGCTTCATCATGGAGTCCAGACACATCTTGTCGCCCCGTGCCTGCACCACCTCGTCCATGCCGATCAGCTTGGCCTTGTAGCGAACCCCGTCCCCGTGGAAACGGGCCGTCGGGTCGGTGACCACTTTGCTAGCGACGGCGGCCCCTGGGAAGCGGGAAGACGGGGAGAAGAGGGGGGGAGGTAACGTGAGAACCAAATAGGAGAGAGACAACCGGTCAGTCTGTGTGTGGTGTATGCGTCATGTGTGAAAACATGCGTTTGTGTGTGTGTGTGTGTGTGTGTGTGTGTGTGTGTGTGTGTGTGTGTGTGTGTGTGTGTGTGTGTGTGTGTGTGTGTGTGTGTGTGTGTGTGTGTGTGTGTGTGCAAGCATGTGTGAGAAAGATTAGCATGTATAACACTTTTTGTGCAACAGCAGTAAACTTCTATAAAATCATCTTAATCATATGTATATATTTTAGATATAGGGTATAAATTATGCAATAGTCTATGAACCTGCAACACACTATTCCTTTCGGCCAAGCTGCCCCTTGAGGATGGGGGGCCAACAGGTTTGGGACTGTTTTTATTGCTTTGGAAGTGGAATTCAAACCCAATTAAAGTAGTCCCCTCTCTTTAACAACGATCATTGCTGCTGATGGCTACTGGTTAACCTTAGTCACCTGATTAAGTGCTATTTTCTAAGTTTTAGGTATTTCTATTTTACATTTTTACGACTTCCTCTGTCCTCAAGACAAGTGCGTTGAAACACACAGTGAATGCATCTCGGACGTGTAAACAGATATCCATGTGCCTCATAACAGTACTCCAATGGCAGGAAGCACCGTTAAGGTTCTTCCAGTCAGGGGAATGTGTGAATGTCCAAAGTGATGGTAAAAAATACCAAAACAAGAGAGGGAGAGTGCAGCGTCTGGTCTGCAGCTAGGACAAACGTTCACGTTTATAACCACAAACACGCACAATTCTTCCAGACAACCTTTCCCGATAACAACTTTCAGGACATACAGGAAATAAGCGTACCAAGTGGTTCAAAATAGAAAATAATTTTCGGAGAATCCAAAAATATGTATATTTGTTCATACATTAAATTATATTATATACAAATAGATCAGAAAAATGAATCATATTTAATGCTAATGTAACTTAATATGTAATTAAAAAGTAATGTCAAAAGAGGGCCCCCTGTAGTTAATTAAAAAATCCTTCACTCCATTAAGTAATACTTCGGCTATTCTACCGCCATTATGGCTGCGAATCGCCATGGACACAGAATCCATCGTGGCGGCCATACTGCGTAAACCCAACCATGTAAAGCCACAGCGTCTCGGCTGGGGGGCACCCTACTTCTCCTACTGGACTGCAGCCAGGTCCTGATGGGTGCCTGGCCCGGGCCTGGACAGCTCCCAGCTGGCCCCGCGTGCCCGTCGGTGCTCATGGTGGTGGTGGTGAGGGGCGGTACTGCCCGACAGCGGCTTGTTTCTGGACCCTAATGGAAGACAGACAGCGTGCCGGGCGAGGCATCGCAAAAGAGCGGCTCTGTTTATTTGTTTTTCCGTTTTGTTCAGAAATCCTCCTCACTGCAACGGGTTCCAAACATGAGATTCAAATAAAGATTCACTGTAACAACTACAACTACTACTTACTAACTACTTAGTAAATATGAAGAACAAAACTATTATTATGGGATGGAATCGGGTAAAAGTCAGAGAGCAGAAAGGTAGGAGAATCTTACCTGTTGGAGATGTCTGTGAGTTCTTCCCCGGTCCCAGGCGTGACTGAAGGACTGTGATGCCTGTGAAACTAGCCGGGGTCAAGGGTCGACCGTAGGCTTCCCTCGTGATACATTAACATCTGCTGGGAGGCAGGAATACATGCAAAGACTGCACGTTTTGGATGAAGATCTGACGGATCTGATATTGAGTGGTATGCATAGTGCTTTTATGGTGAAAGAGAAGCATGGACTGAGTCCGCTTTTATTTTTGTAAGAAGTTCATTCTGCCTATTGTGCAGTAAAATAATGTCTGTATTCGCACACTTCAAACACATACACAAAATAGTATGTATGCTTCAACTGTTCCCTTTAGTGATGTTGTAGGAAACCCCTGAATTATTTTAAATGTTTTAAGACTTTTAGTCTTTCGAGTCTTTTCTGTCTAGTAGCCAAGATTTAAACAACTCCTGTTGTTGGCCCCCGTTCTAACTCCCTGGACCTTTTTGAAAAAAAAAAGGATCATCTGGTTGAAACAAATCCAGCAAGTTAGGGACCCCCCCCCCCCCCACCCTCCCCCACCCTCCCCCAACACTTCCTCCCAACCCCTCATCACAAAAATATCTCAGCGAGGAAGGGTGACGTGCGTTTGGGTAATCACAGGCTTCCCCACACACGAAATACAGAAAATGGAAGGAGCCATGTTGATTAAACAGGGCTTATATTCAAATCTTCTTTTAATGAAGTGACCTGAGGAGATGGATATTCAATAATACCCTGAACTGAACATAGCTTTCTAAAGACCAGGATGTTTCTTTTTGGAGAAGTACACCAAAACTATTTAGAATAGTTAGAATTTGTTTTTCTAAGAAAGTGTCACGGAAGGGTCACCCTGGTCGTCAATAAACATGTCAAAACGATTATTCCGAAAGCTTCCTGTGACTATATGGCTGCTTGACCATTGGGACCCATAGTTCATAGTTCTACAGCAATTCAGTTCTACAGCAATACACAGACTTTATCCGGAATCTCCACTGTCCTTAGATATTTCACTGACTTCACAGACCTCCTTTGAGGCCAGAGGTAATTGTGGCGCAGAGAGTTGGGCGCTGAATTCCTGTGGATTGGCAGACCCTCAACATGTCGATCCAGGGAAGAGCGCCAGATTCACTCCGGACCCCAAAGGGTCAAGTGCTTCCCACATCCGCCTTGAAGAGAACCAGGAGCCGGCCGGCTTTTATCTCGACGGCCATGTGGGTTTTTTCTGGTTTACATAAAACACACGGCACAAAGCATTTATATACAGTACCTACAACAGAAAAAAGATGTTCCCTGAAAAAAGGATGTTCCCATCCTTTATCTTTCATTGTTTGAAGGTATTTTTAAAAAAAAAATATATATAAGTTTTATCGGCCTAAGCCCAAATGTTTGTTTTGTAGTAGGAAGTACGATTTAACTTCCTCATTTATTATCAACACATCTATAATGAAAGTCAGGCAATCAAGAAGTGCCTGTTTGGAGTATTATGTGCTGTGGCAGCTTATATGACAGCTGGGTGGCCTGAAAGGTCATCCTAAGGTCTGACCAACCCTGCACAGGGACTTCCGTTATCATGACCCTTTCCATGAAATGACATGAGATAATGACTAAGTATATTTCCTAAATTGGTTGCATCATAGAGCATAGCTAAATTCAAACGAAAAATCATGATAAAACCCATGAGATCAGATTAGTGACTAATATGGCACTCGCTCATCTAACTATAATAACAGGAGTCTCAGTATGTAATTCTGTTTTCTCCGCCCCAGATGGAGGGGCAGCGTCAACGTGAGGTGGGTTGGATGAGTGGTTTCCGGAGAAGGCTGAAACTATCAGCCCATTGAGATCAGGCAACGTACCGGCCACGAAACAGGCACTGTTTCGTGGCCGGGTGCATTGAGGACCCAAGGTGTGAGGGTCGGGATGCAAAGTCGTTTGGATGAGCGGTTCTTCAGAAAGCTGCAAGCTGTAAAACAAGAGGCCAAGCATTCTTCAGTAAGAATCTGAAACGGCTTTGCTTGACTGACCCGTTCGGCTGTGAGTGAACTGCAGCCTGCTTTAGATCACTCTGGAATGGGAGCGAGCACAGAATACAGGTGACACTTCTACCCTTGCTTGTACTTTCAGCATCCTGGGCACTTCCTTTTCTTCAATGTCTAATAACTAACAACGACTATCAGCTTATTGGACACAGCTATGGGTGTAGGTCCCTTGCTCAAGGGCATTTCCTCTGACCAGGATAAGGTCGAGGGATGGAACCAACAACCCTCCAAGTTCCAAAGGAACAGCTCTGCCTGCTAGACCACTTTACCGTCAGTGTCAGCACGGAAGAGGTCAAATCTCAGACTTTTCGGGAACCTTCATTTCCCGCTCAGGCTCCAAGCCGATGGGAGTGCTGTAAGTGGGAGCGGGTCACAGGTTTAATTCCCGGCCGCGGCGAGTGTCGACGGGTGGGGAGTGCCTTTGAGCAGGAACAGCTATATGCCTCAGTGTAAACCTCTCTGCTAACGGCCTCCAATGTAAATACCACGTCCTCCTTAATGAACGCCGAGAAACAAACTGGGTCGCCATGTTTATTGAAGTCTGTGGAGATGTATACAGAGGAGGGTACACAGCATGATCTGTACAGAGAGACTGCCTTGCTGTTTTCACACAAATCAGCTGGTGGGTCCTGTTGATATTTATGTTCATATTTATGTTTCTCAGGGGATACTGTCAAACGCCCTACTTTAGGAAGAATTGAAGGTCAAATCCCAGGGTGGCGAAAATAAATCTGACAAGTAAGCAAGGGAATGTAAATACACCAGTGTCTCTGCCACCATCGTTCACACTAGGGGGGGCGATGACTAAAGCAGTGGTGTGTCACAACACCTCGACACCGTGATTAATGGAACAGACTAAACTCTGGGAAACGTATAGCTATATGCTCAGCAGCTGGAGCGGGGCTTCAAGAACTCCAGAGGGATCGTGTGTGGGAACATGCCCTCAAACTTCGCCTCGATCTACACATTCTCCCTCCATTAAGTCTCCTGTGACTGACTTCCAGTCAGGACAGATCTTGGCCGTCCCTAGGAGGGCTCCAGTTTCTGGGATCGTTGTAGAGCTTTCTTCCTCATCCCTCTGGGTTTTTGAGAGCAGTGCAGCCCTACTTGCATAGTGAGACTGGATCTGTGATGACTTGACTACGAAGCAAGGCGGGTTGGTCATTCCAGGAAGACAGTGCCAGATAATGGCACTTTAGGAATGTAGAAATTGTGCTTATTTATAGGTCAGGGCTTACCAGTAACAAAGAGGTTATGATTGTTCACTTAAAAGGCGCCCTCTCTAGCAAGGCCTGCTCTGGGCTACTGCAGAAACATTGAAAGGGACCCCCTCCCTATATGTGGATGTAAAGGGCTCATTCCGGAGGAACGATTACTTTCTTCAGGGGATCACACACACTGATGAAAACATTCTTATGAATATTATATTCCACTTCTGCCAAGTCTGTATGGCTAGAGGCCACTTAGTCAACCACTGAACCGTTGACCTTGAGACACGACGCAAGCAGCAGAATCCTCCCAGCTCAGTTCCTGGAAATGGGATGGCTTACTTCCTGTAGGTTCCAGATAACAAGTTTTCTCCCGGCAATGTAAATGAGAAGCGGTGGGAGCAGGAGGAAGGATGGGGGACGGGATCACTGGAAGCTCTCTGGTCCTGCCTCTTCTACTCCTCCATCTACCCTCTCCCTCTCCTTCCTGTCTCCAACTGTTTTTTTTTGTTGTGTATTTGCTTATAAATGATCCACTAAAACTTATCCCAAATCCAGGAGGAATCGGATTTCATGAAACATCTTTTATCGGGAAACCTGGCTAGACACAAGGTCTGCAGAAAACCTGGCCTTAAAGGATGAGAAAATGTCTCTTTTTTTAAAGATCGCATCAGAAAACACTAAAACACGCAGTATTTATAGTCCACCGACAGAAACGGGGCCGGCATTTATGCTTAAGTGGCCTTTTCATGCTTATGCTAGCTACACATTCTGAACCAGGAAAGTGAGGTGGAGGAGGTGGAGGAGAGGTCTCGGGGGGTGGAGGGTGGAGGAGGAGGAGAGGAGCAGGGTGAGGGGAGGGGGGGGAACGGAGAGAGGGGACATGGGCATACCTCAGCAGAGGTGTCGCCATCGTCTTTTAAGGAGCCCAGGGACCTGCGTGGCTCGTCCATGGCCACATGACTCATGACCACAGGGGTTTGTTGGGTGTATGCCGGTGTAGGGGGGGGGGGGCGGGGAGCAGAGTGCTGGGGTCCCAACGAGGCTGAGTGCTATGACGTCCTGTGTGTGTGTGTTTGTGTGTGTTTGTGTATGTGTGTGTGTGTGTGTGTGTGTGTGTGAACAGTGTGTCCCATCTCGCAACCATTTACAGTCATCTGTGTTTAGCAGCGGCCGCTGGCGGTGTGTTTGTGTCTCATTAAGTGTGCGGCCAACGGGGCCTGGAAAGCACCAGCCGAGAGGAGGAGGTGGGTCAGGTTGTGTTGCCATGACTGTAATTGTGCGTCCACAACAACCGACTAATGGATCACTAGTGGAGGGCAATGGTCTTTATCAGGTTGAACTCACATCAACACAACGGCGCAGTACACAAGAGCAAACCCTAGCACACACAAGCACAATCATTGGGTATACCTAACTTTAAGACAAACAGGTAGGTTCCAGATCATTTTAACTCCGATCCAAAGTATAAAGGACGGCAGCTATTTCTCAACTGTTGTGAAACATGGAAAATAATATATTTTATATTCTAGGTTTCTGTCCCTTGCTGGTTTCTAATCAGCAAGGAACATTGTTTTCCTGGTTAAAAAAAAAGTTCAAACTTCCTCTCGCAGTCGGTCCATTCAGTGCGCCATCTAGTGGAGAGCTCTATGGGTGACAGCCGGGCACAGTAGCCTGCTCTGTGGATTCATATAAGTTGCCTGCCAATGTACTGTATAAATGTTTGTGTGTGTGAGAGAGAATGTGCGTGTGTGAGAGAGAGAATGTGCGTGTGTGAGAGACTTTGTGTGTGTGAGTGAGTACGAGCGAGGGAGAGAGAGAGAGATTGTGCGTGTGTGTGTGTGAGTTTGTGCGTGTGTGTGAGAGAGAGGGAGAGAGAGAGTTTGTGTGTGTGTGTTTGAGAGAGGGTTTGTGCATGTGTATGTGTGAGTTTGTGCGTGTGTGTGTGTGTGTGTTAGAGAGTTTGTGTGTGTGTGTACTGTTTTATTAAAAGCCCTTGCTGCCGTCTGTATTCAGACAGATAACTCAACATCTGAGTGACGCAAACACTCGCTCAAGAGACAAGAGGAGGGCGCATATCTCTCTCTCTCTCTCTCTCTCTGGAACAGCTCATCTTCTCTCTGCCAAGACAGCCGCAGCAGTCTCTAAAACATCGTAGCACCGGCACGATGCAGAAGATCGTGTTGCGCTTTAGCAGAGAAAACTCTGCGGTATTTATCGGCATTCTGTATTTTTTATTTCTGCAGGCAATTTAGTACGAGTGGAGCCTCCTGAAAACAACCGATGAGAGAACCACGGAGCATGGACGTGATGGGAGTATTTCTGAGCGAAAATACAAACTTTACCAACGGATTTATCCAAGTCAACCGAACCCAGCTCCTCCCATCGCGGGCGGACGAGAGGAAGGCCATCGCACTGCCGGTTCTCATGTTTGCCGGCGGAGCGCTCGGGAACATAATCGCGATAGTCGTGCTGTCGATATCGCGGCAGGATCGAAAATCGTCGGCATTCTACACGCTGGTCTGCGGCCTGGCCGTCACGGACCTGCTGGGCACCTGCCTGGCCAGCCCGCTGACCATCGCCAACTACCTGGACGAGCACATCCTGGAGAACGGCCACCTGTGCGCCTTCCAGTCCTTCCTGCTGCTGTTCTTCGGCGTGGCGGGACTGAGCATCATCTGCGCCATGTCGGCCGAGCGGTACATGGCGATATGCTGCCCCTACACGTACCGCCGGTGGCGCGTGGGTCGACGCTTCGCGCAGAAGTTTTTGTTCTCGATTTACGTCAGCAACGTGCTTTTCTGCTGCCTGCCCATGATGGGGATGGCGAGGAGCGAGCTCCAGACGTCGCTCACCTGGTGTTTCATCGAGTGGCGGAAGCAGGACCCACTTCCGGCCACGTACGCCTTCCTGTACGGCACGGCGAGCCTGTCGCTGATATTGGCGACGGTGGTGTTCAACGTGGCGGTGTGCGGGACGCTGCTGCTCATGCGCAAGAAGACGGTTCAGCGGCCCTCGACCAGGGCCAGCGTGCGCGAGCGCTGGGTGGCGCTCTCGTCCGCCGCCGAGACGCAGATGATCGTCGTGCTCGTGCTTACCTCGGTGGTGGTGCTCGCGTGCTCCGCGCCGTTGGTGGTAATTACCTCCTTTTTTTTTTGTTTTGAACTTTGATAACACTATTTAAGTTATATTTAATAATTTATAACTTTATTATTTAAAATTAATGATGATGCTCCGTCACACGTTAATTTGGTTAACGGAGACGAATGTGCGTTTCATTCTAATTCTATTCATGTGTGGAAATAGCTGTGAAGGACAGCTTTAGAATAGGCTGAAAATAAATAAAACTACTAGAAGTACTTTGATAAAAGTCATCAACAGAACGTTTATATTTTCATATGATGCATTGCTTCACAATATTCTGTATTATAGACAGTATAAATCTATCGATTTTTTTATAGATTTAAGACATCAATGGTGCAATGTCACAATATTGTGTATTATAGACTGTGTGAATGGTATTTTATTTTTTTGTTAATTAATTTTGTAAGACATAAATTATGCCAGTAAACATGTGCGATCAAACGTGAACATGACCGTTGTACCTCGTCTGTTCCAGGCGCGGGTGTTCGCCAACCAGATCATGCACCAGGACTATCACCAGGCTGACCTCACGGCCATCCGAATAGCCTCGGTGAACCCCATCCTGGACCCGTGGATATACATCCTGCTCAGAAGGTCTCTTTTCAAGAGGATATTGAGGTCGTCGAGGAGAGTCAGGATATCGCAGAACAAGCAAAGCTCTCCTCCGTCGTCACAGACGCTGTTTAACCCGGGCCCCGAACCCACGGTCGGCAGTAGCCACGTCCTGACGCAGCTCCTGAGCAACTCGAACGTCATCACGCAGCTGCCGGCGTACATACCTTACGACCCGGAGGCTCAGCAGCAGGCCCTTGGAGACACGTTGGAAAACGTTAAAACTTTGAAGGGTTGAGTTCCGAGTCAAGAACATGTTTTTATCTCTCTCGACAAGACCACAGACTTTAAGGGTTTGTCAAGACACACCAGACAGAGGATTGATTGTAAGTCTACATGCAGCCTGTGTATAATTTTTTTTTTTTACCGTATTACCTGGATTATTTTATTATATTTACACTGTACATTGTGTAATAAACAGAATCACTTTAGGTTGCAATTAATATATTTACATGGCAATATATGCCAGTGATCTCCGTAGTTCTGTTGGTCTCTACCGTTTAGTGAATTAATCAGACAAGCACCAGACAAGGTCATTCACTCAGACACCAGGAGCACAAGAACGAATTCAACAACCAATTATTCCACAATGCATTTATTCCTTTCTAACATTTAAAAATAGCATTTTACTTAACTTAAGGTGACAATGTGGCCAAGGTCAGAAATTAACTTTTGTCCCCAACCCCTTATAAAAACCTGTACATAAGCCGAGCTAACTTAATTAAATCAGCATACACAATGTCGTCATAAAACGCCTGCTAGAATACATTTAAAATTTCGAACATCTTCCCAGTAGCAATTTCCAGTGTCACCAGTTTCCATTCGTACAACGGACAAAAGATAGTTAACATGACAAATCGATCAACACTGGCTTCCTCCACTGGGCTGATTTCCAGTCCCTGCATTTCAATTTGTCTAGGGCCTTTTTGAAAAAAAAAAAAGAAAAAGGGAGAAATCTTTATACATTGATCATAAATTAATTTCTGACCCTAGTTGTGGCACGTCTTTACAATAATCCTGTACCTCAACACCATAAATAAAAATCTATAAACATCGCTTCGGTAAAAATTCTGTCTTTTCAAACAAAATAACAGAATTTTGTACAACTTTTACAGAGTAGCCCGTCACCATACTAGTATATATTTACACTGCAAGTTTACAGATTTACAGCAAACCTCCGCCCCCGAAGGGACTGGGACATTTTGGCCTTTACATGCCTGTATACATAGGGGAGGGGTGAGGCATGACCACCCCCCCCCCCCCCCCCCCCCGCATCTTCCATTGACATCCATAAGGCCTCTGTCCTCTCGTTATGAGTCAGCCTCTTTTGCTGTGGTGGGATGTCACAACAGGAACCGTTTCCAAGTGAACCGTCCAATGGCTGGACCACCTCCCTCAATGACATTCGTCTGAAATCAACCCTTTTTAAAATGTACATATCAAAGACATTTTCTTATCAACGATTTTTTTTTAACTCATTTATCCTTGCTGGGGTCACATGATTCATCAAGATATGTAGACGTTAAAAAAGGCAAGCGAATCCACTCCAGGAAAAACAGTCTGGCGAGACGTGTTAACAAAATAGTTAAAATAAAAGTGTTATACTATTGCTATCATCGATGGTGGGAGGGGAGGGGGGGAGGGGGGGTGCAGTGTGTTCGGTTTGAACCCTCAAGAGATAGACAACAAATACAAAAATGACCTACTGAACAATTCAATACCAGAGATTCAGGGTGACATTCATGTTAACAAAGAAACAAAAGACAAAAGAAACTAAAGTAATCCGCAACAGATTTCAAATGAATCTTCATCTCTCCCATTCTTTTTTTTATTATTGTGATCTCTCTACTATAACAGAAAAAAAAAAGCAAAAAAAAAAAGAGTTGTGCCATGTATATCATTAAGTATCCTCCAAGTAAATAAAGATTAAGACACCCCATCAGCAAAGCCAAGTGATCGCTAGGCTCTAAGAAGGCTAATCATCACAAACCACCTAACCATTGCTCTGTTGATAACAAGGAATATAGAATCCTTCATTTCCTCATTTGTAAAAGTAATAATACATTTCCCGTGCCTTGACATCAAGTTATTAAAATGTTTTGTTCAGAGGATAGCTAGCAAGCCTGTCTTCCTTAAAAAAATAAACAAAAAATACAGTGTTGATTGCTAAACTCATCTTGCTTTGATTAACAAAGTGCAAATCTGGTGGTTGAAAGAATTTGTGTTACGCACGTACAGATGATTTACTCAACCATAATCTGAACCCCAGAATTAAAACATTGAAAAAAAAAATAATTATTCAATTCTAATTAAAGTCGCCATGTGTAACATTTCAACTAGCTCGTAGTTTACCTGGAGGAATCCGTAGTCATTGCTGATGTCACACGGTTGGTCAGTTGTAGGGGACATAACACTGCTCGAGTCGTTTACATTCTGAACGTTTCCAGCCTACTAACATGTAGGTGCTTAAGGATACACATGCCGACTGGTTTGACAAGTTGAGTTTAACATTGGCCCATCTAATACAGCTCACATCAGGTAGAAAATATGACGAAGAAACAATACATAAAAAAATTATATCTGGAAGGCCCACAGCTGGCCTCTTACATATGGTTTGAGAAATTTTAATCGCTTCATTTTGGTATCCACTCTTCTCTGGTCGATGGCCACAAAGTCATCCTAACAGGACAGGTCATGGACCACTCTAGCCTTGAGAAATAGTCTCAGTGTCAAGTTATGCAGAAAAGGTGCGTAATGATTTTTAGACCAGGGGTCAATTTCCCCAAACCAATGATCCTACGTGAACATCTGTAAATGTTCTTTCCAAATCGATATTTGGCAGCTGAAGACAAGTATCTTTGCGACACCCCGTACGCCTGGTCAGTTACAATAGATTTTGTTCCCAATATGGGCAGGATTTTATCCAATGAGAGCATCAGCCTCTTTTGGAGGAGTAGTGTGAGGGCCAAAGAGAACAGAGGATTGGTCAGCTGTTCAGCTTTGTTCGCTTGCTGGGAAAGGGGCGTCACCTGCTTGCTTGGAAAGGGGCGGGGCCTGCAATATAGCTCACATTGCGCAACCCCTTGAATTCTTAGCCAGAATATTAATCAGACGAAAGTGTTTTCAATGGCGGTAGCAGTTACTAAAAAAATATATATAAAAAGACGTAACCATTTATTTCTGAATTTAAATATTTGGTTTTATCATGCTAATATTGTATTTCGCACAAACAACAAATCCATGTGACGAGATTATCATTGAATTTGGGTTCTAATGAGCAGGATACATTTGAACCCCAACATTGAATTATCCTAAGGTGCCCGCGAACGGGACATTTATAGAACAAAGATAACACATGGAGCATGATTCCCTAGAGATGTTCACAAATTAACTCAACCTGTGGCTTAATTGAATATGAAAATAATTATTCAGATGCAACGTGTACACTCCCAACATGTGCATGCACATACACACACACACACACAGCAATAGTAGACTCAAAAAAAAAAGTCTACTATTAAAAAACCATAACATCACTGAGTACCAAAACTAAACCAATAAATAAAAATAAAAACGATATGCCGGTGAACCGCTAACAAAAGTGACTGCGGAAGTGGGCTTGTTGGGCAGATGTGGCTACTGGCCTTTCTGATCTTACAACTACATCTCCCATCAGCCCCTGCGTGATAAGAACCGTCCCTTAGCTCAACTCGCACACTCAGGGAGGGCTGTCCAAGCCTGGCCGTCGCTACACTAAGGTGGGGTGTGTGGGGGTGTCTGGGGGGCATGGGGGGGGGAGGGGTTAGCTACATACAGTCAAGTCCATGGAGAGGCCCCAGCGTTCTAGACCACGTACTGGTGGTTCGTCGTGTAGGCCTGCCGGCTGTACTGGAAGTGGTCCGTCAACACGTTGTTGCGGTTGTGCTGTGGCTCCAACCCGTGCGTGAAGGGCAGGGAGACCCCGTTGGCCTGTAACCTCTCCAGCGGCGCCGGGGAGTCAAAGGTCACCAGGTCCTGCTTGCTGCTGGGCAACAACTTCTTCTCGTGGTTGGCGTCGTACTTTGCCTGTTGGAGGAGGAGAGGCAGTGAGACGAGAGACCCGGGACAAAGTGTGGTTATGACAAGTGGACCATCCCTTAGGCAACACATCGTGAGCCTTTAGAAAAACACTGGACGCAAGTTTGTAAAAATACGGAAAATGACACACAGTATATAGTGCCGGAAACCAATAATTCCATGTTTGTACGATTTGAAACTTGTTGGTTTTAGAACGTCAAAACAAAGCTTTGTCAATTCTGATTGGACGATGTTCCGAAAGGGTTAGTGTTAACCGAAAGTTTTAATTGTTTTAACTTTTTGAGCACAGAAGCAAGGTGGAAAATCTGAGTTGTCTGCTACACCCAGCCAAGAGCCAATCATGTGATCATTGCTTAAGTGTTTCATTCAACAGCAAGGAACTTGGATCCTTCTGAAAGTTAACTAAATACTCAACAACCTGCTGCTTGAGAGAAAGATAAATAAAAAGGCCATCCGTGAGATCGACCCATGAGCAAGCTATGTATACAAAAACACAGATGGGAATCATCTACTGCCAACCAAATGAAAGTGCCTGAAGCACTGAAGAGTTCTAGTAATCTAATAGCTAGATTATTAGCAAAAGGGGAAATTGTATATTTTAATCCCTAAATTCATCCCTGGGGTAAAATACAATATTCATTTAGCAGTCGCTGTTTTTGACCTAGATTGAGGTCAGCCACAACACAGCCGAAGAAATATGCGGAAAGTTAAATGTGGAAATATACAAACATATATATAGCCAGAGAATCAAATTCTTAAGATAAGATGATGTGGATACAGCATGTTCATTTGCACAAATACAGTCTGTGAACATATACATATAGCATGTATGACTATAAATAAAGCATGCATCAGTATATCAATATTCAATATTCAATATCAATATTCAATATCCAAGTACACAAATACAGTATGCACAAGTATACAGATACATTATGAACAAGTACACAATATAAAAAAAGTATACAAAAACAAAACATATACATGCATGAACACAATAGGTATAAAAACACAGCATGTCGACGCACTATATACATTCCCTACACCACCCTTTTAACAGAAGACAGCCCACCCAGCCCCTGTGTGTGTGTGTGTGTGTGTGTGTGTTGCTCGTGGGTCACCTGTGCGCAGCAGTGCCACCCAGTGGCCTGGAGGCTCACCTTGTTGTAGAGGAAGACGCCCACGATGGCCGTCATCATGCCCAGGATGTTGGTGGAGCTGACGGGGTTGCGCAGCATGAACAGCGAGATGCTGATGACCATGATGCGCTTGGTGGCGTTGGCCACGGCGTAGCTCAGCGGGCTGACCAGGTTCAGCACGCTGAAGGCGATCACGTTCTGGGCAAAGTTGCAGAACCCGCTGACCAGCAGCAGGAGGAAGGTGCGGGTCCAGCCCGTTGTGTCCGTCTGATTGGACGGGATGGGCGGGGTCACAGAGAGGAGGGAGGAGCATGAGGTCATGGTTGGGACTGCTGTCAACTCAGGGCTCTGCTATTTATCGCCTTGAACTAGATGTGTGATTGCATGTTTAGGGAAGTTCTGGGTTCGAACCGCAATGCCCGAAGTCAACCCTGCAGGCATACTTTAGCACGATGCCTAGCCCTCCCGTTTACTCATCGATGACATGCATCTTTAAACACTTTGGACAGACCAATCTTAAAACACAGGGATCTGACGCAGAGAACTAAAGACGCGACCGCCGGTCAGAGTTCCAGGGTGCGTAGTGCGATGAAAGCAGTCTGGCTGTAGAACTCTCTGCTGAGCCATCGTTTGGTCAATATTTTGACACAATTGAACAATTTACAAAGTACTCTGTCCTGTCCACACTAAGCAGGATCCCCGCTACAATGCTATGAAACTGGATACGTTTTCAAGTGTATTCCGATGCACTCAACGCTGAGAGAGCAGGTAGAAGAAACTACTTGGCCGGAGGAACTCCGGTATGGGCGTAACACACATAAGATAAACTGACCTCGATATGTGTACATTGTTGTATAAAATACAGGGCAAACTGACCTAAATGTGTACATTGTTGTATAAAATACAGGACAAACTGACCTCAATATGTGTACATTGTTGTATACAATAAAGGACAAACTGAACTAAATATGTGTGTTGTTGGTTACTATTTTAGACTTCATTGGATAAAGCAAGCTCCAGGACGCTAGTCCCCTCAACGGATCAGTGTCCACAGACAGACCCCCGTCGTCGCTATAACAACCAGAGATGACACGAGGACTCTTCAGGGGTCAGCATCCAGAGACAGGCCCCCGTCGTTGCTACTAGGGGTGTAACGGTACACGTATTTGAACCGAACCGTCACGGTACAGGCACTTCGGTGCGGTTACAGAGGTGTACCGCGGTACGTAAATGTGGTGTACATAGCGTTAATATGGCGAATGTAAAGGCTTGTTTTGCGGTGCGGAACTTAAAACTTGAAGTCAGAGTTCCCCCCGGACCGTTTAGCCTTATTAGGCTCGGCTCGCACGTGCGCGAACTCCGGGTAATAGCAGTAGCAGAGCGCGATCGCGACTGTGTGTGGATTGATGTCTACTAGCGAACTGAGAGCGAACTGCATGGCGAGCGACAACAGAAAACCGGAGCTTGAAGATGCCCCCCTGTCATTTAAATCCCAAGTGGGGGAGAACTTTGGATTCCAGGTTAATTATCACAATGGGGAAAGACGAGTGGACAAGTCGAAAGCTGTGTGCAGACATTGTTCAACAGCGATCGTCTATGCAAATGGAAACACATCGAACTTGCACAGATTTTTCGCCCCCGGTACAATTTTAACGTGACAGCACCATCCAGGTGTTACTGTCACCGCTGCGAAATGAAAAAAAGTTGTTCAAACCGTTCAAACCCAGCTCCCTACACTATTTAATCAACCCCTACACCTGTCTGGGAATTCAGAACGGGCAAATGCCATCACCAGAGGTGCGTTCAGAATCGCAAACGTAGGCGAACGTTCGCGAACGATTTTAAACATTTTCCGTTAAATGAACATAAGCAAGCAAACGTTTACGAACATAGGCAAACTGTCTGAAGAGGTAGTTCTCCACAAACAGATGCTCTCTTCGGCTACGTGACATTCGTTGCCATGGCATTAAACTAAACTATATTGAAATCATTTACTCCTTTCCTACACAGAAAGCAATAGATAAAACGTTTCTTTTGCATCCTAAAATGCGATTTGAACGTTATATCGCAGTAAGTGGGTACAACTTCGGTGACGTAGCCCTCTATTCTTGAATTTTCCGTACTGGTTGTCTGCAGTAGGCTTTCAATGAGGTCGACCACTTGCAAACCCTCTTCTGTAAACTCTTCCATTAACATGGAGGCTGCCGCTAATACCATGGCCTGCCGCTAATACCATAGCGTCGACAAGACGGACCCCCCCTGTCGTCGCTATAACGACCGGCGGCGACGACGACGCGAGGAAGAGAGGCCACTCACCGGATCGGGGTCCACCAGGAAGGAGGAGAGGTCCACCAGCACCCACGTGGGCACCATGAAGAACACGGCGTTGAAGCCCAGGATGTTGAGCAGCCGCAGGTGGTGGATCCGCGTGTCCCGCAGCACCTGACCCACCGGACGCCAACGTCAACATTCAGACAGTCAGGGGAGTTTTTTTCCAGACGGCCGGTCGCCGCGACAGCCAGCTCGTCGGGAGCAGTAGGGTCGAGGCGTCTCGCTCAGGGACACCTCGATGCGACGCGGCTAGGAGGAGGCGGGGTGCGAACTAGCAACCTTCCCGTTACAAGTCAGCCCGCGCTCTTCCTCCTGAACTACTTCAGCCCTTCCCTTCATCGATATTACACGTTATAGCTATGTAGAGAACGTGTATTTGCATACCTTATTCACATTTATAAAAGGCACATTTTATTTATTGACGTTACAAATCACTTATATGAACACTTCATACATTTGCATTCTAGCTATTTGATTGCCCGTCTCCGATTATCTCGAGGAGAGTGATTGCAACAGCAAAGATGTCCAAATCAACAAGGAAATCCCAATCAACCTTGTTTATGCAGCACATTCCATGCAGAACGGCAATAAAGTGCTTCACAAGGGATCATTCGATTCTTGGTGTCTCTATTGTACAGAGACACTGACGTGTGTAAAGAGAAGGAGGAACCGCCGGTGATCATATCAGGTTGGAAATGAATAACGAGCTCTTTTGTCTTGCTGCATTACTAAAGCGTCAAGGCCCCGTTGTACTTGAATCAGAGTGTTAATGCGTCAAACACAACAATTCGCACTACAATGCGGTCACTGATTGGTGGGCTGACGAGACGCAATCATTCACTTGATGCTGTTGACAAATTGCAGTCAGCGACATATTTGGGACTGGGCCCACAACTAGTTTGCCTGAGTGCCCCGCACACAGCATGCCAATCGAACCCCAATGTGTACAAGTCGTTGGCAAACCTGCCACATTTGACATTTACATTTAGTGCTTTAAGCAGACGGGACTTACAACGGTTCATACGGTGTCAGCCAGGCAAGGCGACAGCGAGTTCGGCGGGAGCTGTTAGGGTGAGGCGTCTCGCTCAGGGACAACTCGACACTAGGAGGAGCCGGGGATCGTACTAGCAACCTTCTGGTTACAAGTCAACCCGCTCTACCTCCTGAGCTAAGCCGACCCAACGCACTTTAAACCTTTCGAGTTTCAGGTCTTCGGTATATCGGTGCTTTACCGGACCACTCCTATTCCCGGTGAGCTGATTCTCAACCATTCTCCCGTCCGGGTGCGAGTGCAGGAATGGAGACGTGCGCGTGACCCACCTTTTTGGAGAAGATGTTCTGCAGGGAGAAGCAGAGAGTGGCCGCCAGGGCGCTGATAAGCCCCAGACTGTCGAAGGACATCTCCGTGGCGGTGGCCAGCAGCACCCCTCCGATGATGGGGATGAGGGAGACGTACACCTGGAAGGAGGAGGAGGAGGAGGGAGGAAAGAGGAAGCAGAGGGTTTAGCACATGGTACATCATGTTGCCGAAGGGGATCAGCTGTATTCTAATCAGCTTTTGCATCGTCTGACACTTGTAGCAAAGCTGTTGACGTTGGCACTGCCGGAGTTGAGTCTTTTTCAGTTCTATTTTTGTTACTTTAATTTTTCTATTTTAATTGATAGTCTGTTTACCGATTAGCTACTGGATGCCTCATTTTCCTTTGGGATCAATAAAGTATTTTTGAGTTTGTTAGCAGACAAGCCAGCTGCAGAAAGCTGTGATCCCGGTATGCTCAGGAAGGATTCCAGTTAACCAGCTGAAGTAACCAAACAGGTATATGTTCATGGGTGCATCACATCCTGTTGGGCCAGTGTACCTAGTTTGCGAAATAAAGAAAAAGTTTTGGCTTACATTAAAAAGCACCAGAGACAATATAATGTACATGAACAGTCCAGGAAGTCAAAGAATAGCAAGTTAAAGAACAATGCCTGTGCCTATTGTAGTGTTAGTAATCCAAAACCACACGCGCAGGGCAGCTCTGTGCTGTTGAAACAACAATGGAACCGATAGCATCCAACCGCTAGTCACTAGAAAACAAGTGTTGACATTTTCACTCTTTGGCATTTCAATGGGAATGCCGAGTGTGTAAGTGAACTAGCACTAGTTTAAGAAACAGATACTCTAGGGACCCAGAAAGAAACCGATACCTGATGGAAGTGCTTTTTCAGCCAAGAACACGAATGAGAAGGGCAAGAGCCAGTATATTCTTCACTGTAATACCCTGAAAATTTCTTTCGCTTTCAGGTCGATTTCGTATGTTTTGAATGCTAACTGCCAAGGCTGGCTTTCACAATCAGTAGTAATAGCTCAGGTTCTGGTATCTGGGCTATGTTACATGGTGGAAAAGGAGACAATAAAAGTAGTATTAAACAGGATAGCTTAAGCCAAGCTTTCAGTCAGAATGGTTGGAACTTAAACCCGACAGCAAAGACATATTCAAAAGCATGCAGCCCTACGAAAAATAAGAATAGTTCCCAAAACATGACTGACTATAAACAAGTTTAACAATGAGTTTCTTGATAATTGGGTTTGATCTTGATGCTACTCAAGGTAAGAGGATGTATAGCATTGGAACGAGACAAACTCTGACATTCCTTTAACTACTCTTTTCTGTCCCATCTCACCATCCTGTACACAGAGAACAAAAGCCCATTGGGATGTATTTGAAGAAAGATTACTTTAAATACCGCAGCCATTACTCAGTAGTACTCAGAAAGATAAAACCGTCTAGAAGCCGAGGCCTTTGGTTAATGATTGAACAGCCTTCACTGGACCTAGGAAGAGGTGCAAGTGACTGAATATACCTTCAGGTGCATTCCTCTAGATCAAAACCAGTGGCACACTTCTGCATCCACCCACCTGTCTATCACCAGCTGCCTGTATGTATGTATGTATGTATGTATGTATGCATGCCACGTGTTACACGCACAGCCAGCAAAGACATTGACTTTCCATGCTTTATAAAGATACAGAACAGGTGTGATTCTATAATATCGTCCAACCAGTGAAGGTACAACTGTATTTAACATCAACCTCCCTAGGAAAAAGACAAGGACACGTGCCACCTTACAATAGCCTAATGTGTATTTGCCGATTGTTAGGTGGCAGCTGTCCTTTTTCTCACCGGATGCCCTTTGACCAAGCTGGCAAATGGACATTCATTCACAACTCCTGAAAACCAAGAAATATCTCAAGAGGCAAGGGTGCCTCAGTGTGTGTGTGTGTGTGTGTGTGTGTGTGTGTGTGTGTGTGTGTGTGTGTGTGTGTGTGTGTGTGTGTACAGGAGCCCCCCTGGGCCCCTCTAAGCACAAGAGGCCATTTCTTACAGTAGTAACATGAGATGGAGCAGCGGGCTCACATTATGCCCCTAAGCCACAAAAAAAGCTCTCAATAGAATCCCATTGAGGAGCACAAGAGGAGAGTGGTTGTGGTGGAGGTGGTGTTGACTCATGAACACTCACCTTCGTCGTTTGCTTCTCCTTCATGATAATTCTTGACAGCAGCACGACCCAAATTGGCATTGTGGCTTTTACTGCAGAAACAAAAGGAATAAACAGTTAGGATTAATTTAAAACAAGCTAAAAGGGGGCAGGGTTATGACACCTAGTAGTTGGCATTTAGTGAATTACTGACAGGCTTTACCTGTATTTGCAATGCGCTACATATATATTGGATTGACGTGTGTCTGATCCGTGTTTACAACGTCATAGCGCCACACACACCCTTGGCAAACATGCCACTCTCATATCATCGCATGCAGTAAGTCATTACATACTGGATTAATCTAGCTTGATTGTATACGTTTTCTTGGTTATGGTGGAGAACTGCTAATCTTTATCATTGCAATTATCCTAAAAGGCAACGTCAACAACAACAAAAACACACATGCTCAATGCAAATTGACAAAGTTACGTGGCTGCAGCGGTTCGCTTTGCTCATTCATGATAATTAACTGGACCCCATGCAACACTGCGGAAAGTTTAAAAGGCAGGCAGAGAACCTCCCCCTCATGCAACCCGCTGAGCTCATAACAGCGCGCTCACTGTGGCTGCTCTAATGGAGTCACGAACTCTCCAATTAGACTAATTGAATCCGACCGAAATGTAAACTGTGCTAAAAAATAATGAAGTTAAGCAAACTATACAAATGCATACATCCAAATGGCTGATGTTAAATGGTTAGGATAGATAATCTATGCAAACCCGTGATGTAAACTCCAGTGCCTAGACTAGCATTAGCGGGTTAGCCTATATCCACCACGGTCGGCTCACACACTCTACGGAACCAGAGGAACCCGGACGCCACTCACCGGTGTGTGCGTAGGAAACTGGCACTTTCCATATGCTGAAGTGGGCCGAAACAGAGGCAAAGTATTTCCCGAAAGCCAGGGGAATGATGTACCAGCGGAAATATCTGCTGGGCAGCTCGATCTTCGGGACTCCCCATGCCCGCAACAGCGGTGGAAGGAAGAGGACGATTGAGAAGATGTGGAAGAGCGACACCGTGACGGGATAAGGGAAGCCATTGAGGATGATCTTGTTCACCACGTTGCCCCCCGAGCTCACGGTGTACCAGCACACGCACAGGAACACTATCCGAGCCCCCTCTTTCGCCGGGGGACGCTCCACCGCAGCCATCTTCCACTTCGGCTTCTCTCTGCCTGTCGGAAGATTGCGAAAGTGAGACGTGGAGCGCGGTGCACGTCACTTCCGCTTGTCGGCCCACAGCACGGAAGTGACCCGGCTGAGGGTGCCATGATTTTCTAGTGAGGCGGACACATGGTTGGATGTGGTTCTGCTAAATTAATACCTGTACCCCCCATAAATACAATTAAAACCTATGGACGATTTCGTGATCTATGGATATGGGTAGATAGGTTTATGCTGACAGGAAATGGTATGTTTATGATTTGAAGGGCCTGAATACGACAATATCCTCAATGATTACTCTTTTAAGAATTAGGTGTGCATGGTTGCATCATGTGTAATAATTTCATGAGCAATAAGTTATGAATTTTAAGGGACAAGAAATTCACAATTTCAGCATTTTTTTTTATTAACACATATCAACGCGTCCACTGAAAAGGACTTAGTAGCAAATATGTTCTCTTGTGTTCGATGGAACCCAAAAGGCTGTTTCTGTACATTCACTAAGGCTCTGTTTTAGGGAAATCCCAGGTTTCCATAAGGCAAACGATATTTAAAGGAATGGTGTCAAGTACATTTTCCAGCATATTATTATATTTCCACTTTCCTCACAGTACAAAATGCATTATTGTATAATCCCCTGGCGTCCATTTTGAATTCATATTTTACAACCAAAACAGCCATCAAGAGGAAAATAAGGATTCACATTATAAAAATGTGTAATTGGTTGATAATTTCCCTGTGTAGGATAGGTTGGTGTTGGCTTAATAAGAACAGTCTGGAATGTTGCCATCGCATAAGCTAATCAAAGTCCATAATCAAAGAACAAATGTTTCAGCCAAGCATCAAGAGCTTTGTATAGGTACTAGGTAGCGAACAAGTAGAAAATATTGAATTCATACGCGATGGCCACATTTTTGGTTGAAGCAGCACAGACCCTTCCAGCTGAGATTGAATCAGTTTGGTATCACATCCATCAATCTGCATTCACACAGGCTGGAGAAGACCACTTTGTTATTCTTTTGTAGAATTGTTGGGATCTGCATTCACATTTCAGGATCAACAGAAAACCAAAATAATGACGCAGCACTTGCAGTTTAAAAATGCTTTTAAGTAACTTGACCAGGTATCTCAGGACAACGTTGAATCGGGAGGAGGTAGTGTGCAATGATTTAAAAGTGGAAAAATATCTGTCAGTTATGAACGTTTCCAAACGTGAAAACGGTGCCCAACAATTCCATAAAATTTTCTTAATCATCTCATCGTCTGAATGTGTTCCCACTAAACGTAGAACAACCTAGCCCTCCTAAGCCATGCCAACGATGACCAACCTTGGGAAGGGGAGTTATATTAGTCTATTACGGGTCTTGTGAGCCGGATCTCTACAGTCATGTTAACCACCAGCTCTGGACCCGGGGGATTCTGCATAGCCTTGCTTTAGTCGTCAGCCTTACGCAAAGACTTCTAAAACCTACGAGCGATGGTGCAGATTAAGCCAAACCCCAACCACCTGTCGGCCGCTTCCCTCCATGTGCAAAGGAGCAGGGAAGGGTTGTGAAATTCGAGACATCCAAACCACGCCCCTGTATTGGAGAGGCGTTGAGGACACCGCTTAGAGCCGGGAGTCGACCCACCTACACCCCTAGTCCAAACAGACGTAGGGCAGTATGTTCAGCCGGCTCTCGTCTCCGTGCGGGTCTAGAGCCATGCACTCGGTCCAGTCGTACCATTGCTTCTTGGTGTCATAGCAACCGTTCACCCCGGGCCAGTGCTCGCCGTGTAACCGGCGGAGGTCGTGCGCGGTCACGTCGCGGCACTCGCCGGGCCGCTCCGTGACGGGCTCCTCCGCCGCCACCACGTGCGCCCGCCTCGCCTCTCGGGCGGGGCCCCCGCCCTCCCCCTGCCGCTCCTGCTTCAAGTACTCGTTCATGAAGAAGTGGGCCCCGGGGGCGCGAGGGGCCCCCAGTGTGGTGAGCACGCTGCTCTGCTGGCTGAGGTAGGACTGGATGATGTCGTTGCTCGACAGCTCCTTCCAGTTGGTCTGCTGGAAGGGGCTGGGTTGCACGGGCGGGGGCGGGGGTTGGGGCGGGGGCGGCGCCTCGGGACAGATGGCCTCTGATCCGGTGCCGCCCCGGTTCTTTCGCCTCTTCTTCCTCCCGTCCTTCTCGTCCTCCTCCTCCTCCCCCCCCCTCTCCGCCTCCTGGCCCGGCTCCTTGCTGAGGCAGGATCTGATCTGGCCCGTGACGGGGTCGAAGGTCAGCCTCCGGTCTTTTAACCGGACCGGCTTCGCGCCGTCACCGGGTGCCGACTGTCCGTCCAGGTTCACCACGTAGTCCTTGGACCGGTACTTCTTCCGCTTCTTCCTGCCCGGCCCGCCGACGCCCGAACCGCCGACCTCCAGACCGCCGGGGGCCCTCAGGGCGGGGGAGGAGCCCAGGACGGGCTGAGACCCCGGCGTGTGCGAGACCCAGACGCCCTGAGCGCCCAGGGCCTCCCCTGTCGCCCGGACGTCGTTGGCGAGGGGGCCCTGCGCGTTTAAAGGCTGTGGAGGGGGCGGCGGCAGCGAGGGTCCCGGACCAGGGGTCTCCACGTACAGGGGGACCCCCACGCCGCCGGCGGTTGCTACTACTGTTGTTGTTTTCACGGCAGTCTGTTTAACACCGCCCCCCCCGCTGTCCTGCCTCGGGGTGCGGGGGCTGTGGGAGGACGAGCGGGGGCTACGGGGCTGACACTGGCCCCCGGAGGAGGCCTGCTCCAGCCGGGCGTGCTGCTGCAGCAGCGAGGCCTTCAGCAGGCTGGACGCGCTGGGCGGGGTCCGGGAGCAGCCCAGCGAGGCGGGGTGGTGCGCCGGCCGGGGCCGGGGGGGTTCCCTGACGGGGGTCTTACCGAGCCCGTCAGCGTCCGGGTGAGAGGCCGCCTCCTTGGCCGTCGGGGGTGGACGTTCGCGAGAGTCCGAACCGTCTGTGGACACGTCGGCGCCCGCGGCGGTGCCGTTCGATGGCGGCGGCGGCTGTGCGTTCTGGGGTTTGTTGGAGGCCATCTTGGCCACCTTGGCCGGCGGCAGCGGCGTTCCATCCTTGTGCTGCTCGGCACGCCGCTTCCGGTTGCTCGGCTTGTCCGCCCTCAGGGAGTTGTTGAAGTCGTTGCGGTTCTTCAGCTCGGGGGCCGGGCGCCCCGACGGCGGGGCGGGGGCCGGCGGCGGAGGGGAGACGTCCGCCTTGGGGCCGGCGCCGTTGGAAGACCCTGAGGTGGGGGCGAGGCCTGCGGACAGCCCCCCGTCGCTCTGCTGCCCGGGCTCGATCAGCTTCTGCCAGGCGAGGACCAGCTTCTTGGCCCGCTTGGCCAGGTCTTCGTTCTTGGTCTTCCTGCGGACGTCGTTGATCAGCTTGCCGAGACGGGTTTCCTTGAGAGACGTCAACAATCGAATTGATAATCAATAAACAGGAAGCGGATGTGACATTAACTCATTTACAGCTATGTCCTAGTTGGCATTCAAGCCTTTTAATGTAACACTTTTGTGTTTTATTACAGTAACCTACCTCCAGTGCCTCTTTCGTGATGGGATTTCTCTCCAAATAGGAAATTACTTCCATAACGGCAACCATGTTGCGTATCTGCTGAAAATACAAATTACATTATGCATACAACTGTAACATCTGCTTTTTTAAAACACAACCACATTACATTTTAATAGTAAACATTTTATTTAAGAAAACCCCATAAAAAAAGGGGGGGGGTCCCACTTTACTCAAGGGGATAAAAAGCATTTGCATGGACTTTCACCTGTGCAGCTGTAGAACCCTGGTTTCATAAACGTTATGACAAATCGAGAACGCATGCAAATGTCGGCCAAAGGGAAATCAACAACTCCCAACCCAATAGCTGATATGTATTTATGCTTACATCATTTATATTTAAATTAGAAGAGCCTGTCTGTATCAAATAACTCCGCAACAGTAAGGGTGACCCCTGTGCATTGTTGTTTGATTTGTTGTCAGAACCTCCTCCTCAAAAATGGGGGTTCTGTTTGCAACGGGGAAGGTCGACCTTTCACAATAAGTTATTATATGTTGCAAAAGCGGCTTTGACCAATTCCTACATAAACGCCTTTGATACAACACAACATTGAGTAACACTGCCGGTCATTGGAGGAGCACAAGAGTGCATAACCAGCAAACTGCAGGGATTGGCAGTGCATGCTAAAGTCTCCGAGAGAAAAAGTGAACAAGACAATCCAGAGTCTTGCCCAAGTTGACAGCTGTCCTTCACCAAGTCCCGTCCAAACGATCACCCACTGACCGAACCCGATCCTTCCTAAAGCACTCTCAACACAAACATCTAGGACTATTAGCAATTTATGACCCACAAATACACCCAATCACTCAACGCGCTGATTAGCTGCAGCTAGTTAGCCGGGTCGTGAGGCAGGCTGCATGACACTACTTTCCTTACTTATGGATGCTATTCCTTCCAACGTTCCCATGTGACACGGGGAAAACACCCCGGTGGATCCCCGGTCCACTCAACCCCCGGTACTTACATTGCTCTGGCCATCGATGGCCTGGACCAGCCGGTCTCTCATGGTCTGCAGGGTCGCCGTGGCTGCTGTCATGCCGGGCAGCGGGTCTAGACGCCAGCCTCTCCCCCCGAAACACACTCCGGCTACGGAGCCAGACGAGCCGACACTCACTCGCCTAACCGAAGCTGCACACGATGGTAATAAGCACCATGTTTTATGGTGCTTATTACCCCGTTGTGGACGTCAACGGCGCTTATTATCTGTGATTCCGCGGTTAAGGAATGAGTGCGGTCTCTTAGAGCTCGGCTACCCATGGACTGGTAGCCTTCGGTCCGGCCTCCTCCGCAGGCTTTTCTACGGCAGTCGGACAAAGCATGCCGGGAAAACGTGCGTAGAGACGGCTCGCCTGTGCGTGAGTGCGCATCCGGTGGTGCGCACTCACGCACAGGCGAGCCGTCCTTACGCACGGATCTATTCAGGTTTGAAGCGCTCCTATAATAAAACATGTATGGTTATACTATGGGGGGTTGAAGCATATCATATGAATCCCGAAGTCATGAAGGAAGGCATATCATATGAAAGCAGAGAAGAGAAGAGAGAAAACATACATGTGGCGATATACATTTTTAAAGATTGATATAATTTATATCTAATGGACTTTGATTCGTTATCCCGTGGGCAGGATGTTACGTTTTATTTTAGATAGCAGTGAGTAATTGAATTCAACTTTATTATAAAAGAAAGAAGTAACATATGAAGATATGTTCCAGCAATGTCAATCTACATGCAGTAAGGTTTAAGTAATAGAGATAACTTAAAGCAGTTTGCTGTAAATGTGTCTGCTACTACTACAGAACAGGTCAAATATATGGTAACATAGGGGAGTGATAGAAAGAGAACAAGAGACTTTACAAACAGTTTTTGAGTGCCAACAAAAAGAGTACAATAAAATTGTTACGGTTGCCTAAATACTGTACATGGGGGGGGGGGGGATTTACATGTTTATATATATATATATATATATATAAACATCTAACTTTTATATTCTAGTATGTGTGTTGTGTACTGTAATACATGTTATTGGGGAACCTACAGAGATGTTTTGGAGGCTTTGACCACTGGCAGCAGCCTCAGAAGACCCTCCTCTAAAGCAGAGTATTTCTTCATACACACACACACACACACACACACACACACACACACACACACACACACACACACACACACACACACACACACACACACACACACACACACACACACACACACACACACACACACACAAACCCTTTCACCAATAAAAAATCACGCAGCCAGATGATCACCAAAGGCTCTTCAGCCATTCCAAACACCTTCACCAAACACGCCTGTGTATCCGTCACCCTGATCATGTTGGCCATAAGGTGAACTGCACCGAGGTGTATTCACTGCCCCCTAGCGGCTACACAAACAATAACAGATTCCTAAAGCATGGCTTTATAATCGGCCTCAAATCTTACTATTGACTCAATTATCAGACGTACATGAGGAGGCACTCATTATTATATTGTATTAGCACACAAAAACATTCAGTTGACCCACTGAATTGGTTATTACCATTATGCTTTATGAATCAGTACAACAGAAAGGAGACCCTTAAATGTACATAATAAACTCAAGGACTCAAACAATCGAAGCAGTAGACATTACTAATCATGAACAGGTGTTCCAATATCTTTAATAATTGAACATTTTCTGCTGCTGTGTTCCCAACAGAACACAAGTAATCAATACTCAATTAAAAGTCATTCAAAACACGATCAATTGCTTTTCCCATAAACGACTTGAACATATTGTTACATCTTCATTAAATCTGGTTCCATGTTAGGCTTTAAAAAAAATGTATGATATCAGAACCCTGTAGTTTGAAACGGTTAATGTCTGAAAATATACAAAATATTGAAGCATATAAAACAATTGAATTACAATCATTAGATATTCAAAATACATTTCAAATTAAAAACATATATTTGCAAAACCTGCTGAGTTTACCCTATGGAATATCTTAAAAGTAATGGTTGTAATTAAGCATTTGGAGTACTTGAGTTGAGTATATGCTTTAAATAAACCAAAATACCAAAACCTGTATTTATTTGAATATCCTTCCTTTCCACAATGAAACAACTCTCATCAACGCGTGAGACAGAGAGAGAGAGAGAGAGAGAGAGAGAGAGAGAGAGAGAGAGAGAGAGAGAGAGAGAGGGAGAGAGAGAGAGAGAGAGAGAGAGAGAGAGAGAGAGAGAGAGAGAGAGAGAGAGAGAGAGAGAGAGAGAGAGAGAGAGAGAGAGAGAGAGAGAGTGAGGTTGTGGAGCTACAAAGAGAGAGATTATTACAGACACAGAGACAATGAGGCACCACCCACTAACCCAAAAGCAGGGTGGAGGTCCTCCTGGGTGAAGGCGGACTTGAAGGTGTGGATGTGTGTCAGTGTGTCTGAAGAGCATCCTACTTTGTAGAAGGACAGAGTGCCAGCAGGTCGGTCCAGATACACTCCTACTCTCTTAAAGCAAATAGAGAGACCCATGCATGTTGTACTACTGTTGTACCGGACGGAGTAGCCACCATCATAGCAAAGAAGACTCCAGGATGTGTTGTTCAATCCAAGCCAGTTGCCACCATCCCCTCCCCTCCTTGTGATTCCTCTGTATGTCAGTCCTATAGCAACACTTCCTTCCCACTCTACCTCCCAGTAACAGCGGTCAGTCAGACCCTCTTTACACAACACCTGGCAGTGGGACTGAAGTCCCTTGTTTCGACCAGTACGCAACTTCTCTCTAACCAGCATCACCTTCTTGTTGTCCGCTGACAGAGAGAGTCGTCTGTCGGCTGTGTCTGGGTCCAGTGTGAGTTCAAAGGCATCTGACGGGAGAACAAGACAAAATCAGGCCGCTGTACACAGAAACACACTGATGAGGTCATCAAATAGGACCATAGGAGTCATTTAAATAATGAGGAAGTGATGTGCTAGCACCTTCCCCACAGAGGAGATGTTTGCGTGTGTGCGAGTGAGCTGATCATTATTTATTCCCCTAAATAATGAAATAACAATAATAATACCTACGTCTTTAAAATATAGAAATAAATAATAATACTAATAATGATGCACACGATTAATACCATGAATATTATATGAATATGTGAATATACCAATAATAAGAAAAACCTAATGAGAATAATAATTAATAAACATAAATATAACAATAAAAATACATTCGAGATGTTTTTTAAATTGGATTAATTGTGATTGCTAAAAGTATTAATATACATAAGATACATGATGTAAAATATCATCTTTATTCACAGTAGAATCTGAATGTACGGATGTCACCTCCTGCTGTATGGATGGACTTTCCTTCTCAAAAGTTAGTGTGTGTTGTGATGAATCAAACTAAACAGACACTCACACTTCTGTGGAGCTGGTTTCAGCCTCCACATTCCACTGTGCTCCACACTGGGGGGGGAAACCAAGTGAGAGCAGCATTTTGAAACATTCACCTTCATCACTTGCTGTCTCATCACTTTCTACATAACATGAGTTACAGCTGTCTTTTCAAACCCTTTCATCTAGTAGTGGGTTGAATCCTTGTAGGAGACATTATCCCTGAGTGTTGAGCTGTCCTCTCCATACCTGAGAGTGTCCAGTCTCCAGCATGGATCCTCCAGTCCAGCAGAGAGCATCATATATCCAGAGTCTCCTGGGTGATTGTAGCTCAGGTCCAGCTCTCTCAGATGGGAGGGGTTAGAGATCAGAGCTAAGGCCAGAAAAGCACAGCCTTCCTGTGTGACCAGGCAGCCAGACAAGCTACACACGCACGCGCACACACACACACACACACACACACACACACACACACACACACACACACACACACACACACACACACACACACACACACACACAGGTGTGAATTATTACTTTTCTAGATTTGAATCTGTCAAATGCCTTCAGATAATGAACATTGTGTGTAACTGTTTGATTATTGAGTAAAACTGACCGGAGAATTTCCAGTCTACAGTCTGGACTCCCCAGTCCAGCAGAGAGCAGTTTTACCCCTGAATCCTGCAGATCATTGAAGCTCAGGTCAAGCTCTCTCAGACTAGAGGAGTTGGAGCTGAGAACTGAGGCCAGAGCTTCACAGCATCTCTCTGACAGATGACAACCATTCAGCCTTTACACAAAAATAAACAGAATATGTTAGGAACTGTTTAAATAACTTATACATAATTTACTTAACATAATGAAGATATATTTTATAATATGTTATAAGAAGTAATTTATTTATTTACTAATATATACTAGTCAATACATTAGAAAAGATCCTTAAACGTCAATTAAATATTGGTTGTAACATGTTGAATATTGAAAATATGCTTTGTAGTGTTTGAAAATAGTTTTGAATATTAATATTTATTTTTGATTGAAGTGCTATATATATTGTGTTACGTGTACTGCACATGTGATTGTACAATTACAGTACAACTAGAGATATTGTCTATTAACATAACTTTTTTATTCCAGTATTATGTATTTGGTGTTTTATGTATTGTAATACATTTGATTGATGAACCTACAGAGATGTTTTGGAGGCTTTGACCACTGGCAACAGCCTCAGAAGACCCTCCTCTGAAGCACAGTATTTCTTCAGGTCAAACACCTCCAGCTCCTCTTCTGATGACAGTAAGATGAAGACCAGAGCTGACCACTGACCAGGGGAGAGAGTTCTTCTTGAGAGTTTTCCTGATCTCAGGAGCTGTTGGATCTCCTCCACTAGAGAACAGTCATTTAGCTCATTCAGGCAGTGGATCAGATTGATGCTTCTCTCTGGAGAGAGATCTCCATTTAACTTCTTTTTGATGTAACGGACTGTTTGCTGACTGCCCTTCGAGCTACTCCCTGTCTGTCCCAGCAGACCTCGCAGGAGAATCTGATTGCTCTTCAAAGAGAAGCCCACGAGGAAGCGGAGGAACAAGTCCAGGTGTCCGTTCTCACTCTGTAAGGCCTTGTCCACAGCACTCTGGTAGATGGTGAGTGCATCTTTCCTGGAGGTTGGTGGTTCTTCTGAGAGCAGATTGACACCTGTGTCGATGAAGTACAGAAAGACATAAAGGGCAGCTAGAAACTCCTGGATGCTCAGATGGACAAAGCAGAACACCTTCTCCTGGTGCAGCCCACACTCCTCTTTAAAGATCTGGGTGAACACTCCTGAGTACTCTGAGACTGCTCTGATATTGATTTCACACTTTGCCAGGTCTGCCTCATAGAAAATCAGGTTGCCTTTCTCCAGCTGGTTAAAAGCCAGTTTTCCCAGGGAAACAATGATCTCCCTTCCCTCTGAACTCCAGTGTGGATCTGTTTCAGCTCTCCCATGGTACTTCCTATCCCCCTGTATGGACTGAACCCTGAGGAAGTGGATGTACATATGAGTCAGGGTCTTGGGCATATTTTTTACTGTTTGGAATGCTTTCAAGATGTCCTCCAGAACTGTAGCTGTGATCCAACAGAAGACTGGGATGTGACACATGATGTGGAGGCTCCGTGATGTCTTGACATGGGAAATGATTGTGCTGGCAAGCTTCTCCTCTCTGAATCTCTTCCTGAAGTACTCCTCCTTCTGTGGGTCGTTGAACCCTCTCACCTCTGTCACCCTATCAACACACTCAGCAGGGATCTGATTGGCTGCCGCAGGGCGTGTGGTTATCCATATGCGAGCGGAGGGAAGCAGGTCGCCCTTGATGAGGTTTGTCAGCAGCACGTCCACCGAGGTGGACTTTGTGACATCAGTCCAGATCAGGTTGTTCTTGAAGTCCAGAGGTAGTCGACACTCATCCAGACCATCCAAGATGATGACAACTTGGAACCGGTCGTATCTGCAGATTCCTGCCTCTTTGGTCTCAATAAAGAAATGATGAAGAAGTTCCACCAAGCTAAAATCTTTCCCTTTCAGCAAATTCAGCTCTCTGAAAGTGAAGAGAAATGTGAAGTGTATGTCGTGGTTGGTTTTGCCTTCAGCCCAGTCAAGGGTAAACTTGTGTGTCAAGACGGTTTTTCCAATGCCGGCCACTCCAGTTGTCATTATTGTTCTGATTGGTTGATCTTGTTCAGATAAGGGTTTAAAGATGTCTTCACATCTGATTTGTGTTTCCTCCTTGGCTGGTTTCCTGGAAGCTGTTTCAATCAGTCTGACCTCATGTTCCTTGTTGACCTCTCCACTGCCTCTCTCTGTGATGAAGAGCTCTGTGTAGAAGTCTTTCAGACCTGTCGGCTGTCCTGCTTTAGCGATTCCCTCAAACATACACCTGAACTTCTCCATCAGATGGGCCTTGATGTTGCGTTGGCACTTGATAGCAACAGATCCTAAATGAAAAAACAACAGCAGATATTAGTTAGCGGATGGTTACATCATTGGAACAACATATCTTCATCATACAAAATATTATGCACACATTTTCGTAAGATTCCTACGAATTTCCAGCAGCACAAGCGATCATTGCGCCTGCACACAAGATAAAGGCGGACATGGCTTTTATTGGAGTGGAATATACAGTATTTGGGGGCTCCAGCCCTACGGGAAGTGACTCACAAAGCCTCGCAAATACTCCATCTCATGGCGCCTCACCCAGCGGCTCGCTTGTAAGATTGTGAACTAAGGTTTTTCCAGACCTCAACCTACCCATTAATTTGCAAAATACACATGAACTTCTATTAATCTCATGAGGTGCTTGGTTCCGGCTCCTTTTGACCCCAGACTTGAGAAGCCTCTGCACAGGCCAGCTAAGTTTGCACGCCTCAAGGCATGAATTTACATCTCCACCAAATGTATAATTAGGTAGAGTTGATTGCCCCTTATTCATATAAAAGGGGTCAAAATGAGTACAACAGGCCCCACCCGTGTGATGGTTGAAGCCCGCAGTAGCCTCACCTTTTAACCCTGAAGATTAAAGATCTTCAATGACCTCCAATTTCTTTTTATAAATCTCACATTCTGGCATTTATTCTGAACAGAACAGATAGGAGACACATACTGCTCTTCAAATTGAGTAATTCTTCTCTGTTTTCAAGATAGGAGTCTCTTCTGCCATTCAAAATAACAGTCTCTTACCTCCCCACAGTGTGTTGACCAGTTCCTCCTGGTTCATCTCCATCAGGCAGAGCTTTGTTATGTCCACCACTCCCTCTATGGCACGCCTCCTCTGCTCCTTATTCTTACCATCCACCTCCTCCTCAGCCCTCTGGCTTTCTGAGCATTGTGGGTAATCTGGGAAGAGATCCCTCCAGAGCTTCTTCAGCTCCTTGTCTAGAAAAGCGTGTGCGTTCTCCTCAGCCCTCTGGGAAAAAATAAACATCCAGGAGAACTTTACTCTGAACTAACTGAGGACATCAGAAGCATCTGTTCTGGAATCACGTCCCGCTGATCTTAAGAGGGAAGCCAGGAGACTATTAGCACCACAAGAGGTGCTTTCTAACGTTCCTATAGAGCTAAAGTCAAATGTCTTTGGCATTTACACACCTTGATCAGCTCTGTTTGATGCTGCTGTACCAACTGAGCACTGATATCCTTTGACCTCTCCTGGTGTTGTCTGTGGAGAATAAGCACACACACACACACACACACACACACACACACACACACACACACACACACACACACACACACACACACACACACACACACACACACACACACACACACACACACACACACACAAACACACACACACACACACACACACTTTGGATCTACTTTTCTTGACTTACATACAGTAAGTCAGATAAATCCTCTTCTGCTTGAAACTCCTACCTCTGCTTTCTGGTGGGGCGTCCATCTTTAAATTCAGGAGGTCTAGCCATAGACTCACCCTCACTCTTCATGGAGACACAGCTGGGTCCAGGGGAGTCTGCTCTCGCCTGTTGGAATCTTCTAGAAAATAAGGAACAGGATATATTGATATTTGATAGATGCTTTGTATTTATAATTTCTGATAAATCCTCACCTCTTCTCAATAGACGGATTTCCCTCTTTAAACGTGCCAGGTGGATTCATAGAGCGGTCACTCTTCATGGAGACACAGCTTGGTCCAGGGGAGTCTGCTCTCTCCTGCTGCTCTGGGCTTCAACACAACACACACAGCTTTTACTAATGATGGGGTCATGATATATCACTGCTGAGCTCTGAGATGGACGACAGTCACAGACAGTGAGATCCTCTGCTTACCTCTTAGCTTTGCTCTGGCGGCCATGTTCCCCAGACAGACTGACTTTAGAGGTAGGACCCCCCTCCTCTATCTTATCATCCATAGTCGTCTGGAGACCTGGACACAAACACAACTACATATTGTTCCTGCAGACATTCAGCGTTTGTTTATTCTATTCTTTTATAAAAGCTGTTTATTGCTGCTCACAGGGAAGTATCAACATCAAGTTCAGCATGCTGCATGCGTATATCATACCTACTGTTCCCTGTGCTGGTTATACCGCTCTGAAGACATGTCCATATATGGACTTCCTCATGTCGTATGACATCACACCCACATCTATGCTGCAGGCCCACAGAGAACTAGACCCAGAACAAGATGACGTGTAAACACCTTCACTAAACAAGATGGTCGTCTTCCAGTCTTATAATGATATGACTCATAATAATTCAAATAAAACAACTGTTCTATCCTAAGTACCTTTTAAGTCACCCAAGGACACGTTTGATATGAGACAAAACCTGTGTAACCCCTACAAGCTCCATAATGAACTCTCTGTACTGTCTAAACCCACCTGGTCCTTAATGAACTGTATCTGCATTCACTGTCAGTCCCTTTAGTTAAAGAATCTGCAAAATCATTCAACAGTAATTTTGACAAAGAGCCATACATCCATATATTGACAGAAAACCAACCATCAACCTACTGATACAAATCAAAGTTCTGCATAGTTAGTATATATCAGGGATCAGAGTTGAGTACAGTACCTTAGCCTTCTTCCTGCTGTAATGAAGTGAGCCACACCAAACAGTCCGACGGATAACAAGGAAATAATGCTGTGAACCAACCAGTTGAACCAGTTCCCCTCCCAGTTCATACTCTTCTCAGACTTGCCTCCTATAGGCTGCTGTTCCATGACCTCACTCAGTGATAAAGACTAATCACTTTATTAAAATATGACCGATGGACAGAGAGCTCCGATGTCTACAAGCTCAGACAGAGAAAAACAAAGAGAAACTTGAGAGTTCAGGCAGCATGTGGAAACACTCAGTCACTGATGCAGAGTCCTTCTACACCTTAGAACCAACAGGAACGCAGTCAATTTAAACTAAAGATCATTTTCTCCAAACACTAACTCCAACAAATTAGAGCAACAGCTAAACTTACGCCAAAATGACACAAAACGAACGAAGGTAATTAAGTTTGAACAGCATATTTACCGTATGAGTGTTCTTGTTGGCTTGGATTCTTTGTGTGCTTTTAATTCTCCATCTTGCTGCACCCTTTACAGGCAGGCATTCAGCACACCTTTAGTCTCATTAGAATCAGTACAGTGTGCAAACATTCTAACGTGATGTCATTCAGCATTCAGAAGCAGATACTAATGAAATACAGACTGGATGGTTACGTCCTCAAAAATGGATCCTTTGGAACATTTGAACATTGATGTAGAAATTGAAAATGTCTACATGACTGCAGCTGCTGATGTGACAGCATTAACGGTTATACAAGGTATTGAGGAGAAATAAGACATTGAACAGCATAGTATATGTAGTGTTATCATTAATAATAGTTATGTTTCTATCATAGCAGGGTTATTTTCTCTTTAGTGATTAATCTGGTTGGGTTGGATTATTGTGTTCCTCCATCTTGCTACACCGTCTACAGGCTGGTATTCAGCCTGTAGATGAATACACACACGTGTATTCATGAATAATGAATAATGAATATCCTGATAATGAATCCTTCTTTGTTGTAATGCCTTGCCCTATAATAACAACAATACAACACAAAGGGTGAACTCGTCGTGTGACTGATTATCTTAATGAAACAGGTCCTGGTCTGATTCTGTGGTACGGTGGCCTGCATGGGCCCTCTCCCAACCAGGCAGAGAAAGAGAGGTCCCTTCTTCTTTAGCTCAGCACCTGCGCCTCAACCACAGACCTCTGTGTGTTTCAACATGGACGCTCAGGGTCCTGTTAGACGCCACGGGGGAGGTGGTGTATCAACCAGCCTGCAAGGCTCATCTCTGGAGAGACGCCAATAGCTGGGGTCTGTTTCCTGTCAGGTCGTTACTAGAATTCACTCCGTATTATGTCACTCTTCGGGCGTATGAGTCTGATA
>NC_044059.1:11304968-11389968 GCF_902167405.1 Gadus morhua
TGATGTCCCTTTCCAACTCCAGACTCCTTGTGGAATGCCTTTAGGTGTCCATCCTCCGTTGATCCTGATTGGTGGTCCTAGTTTGAAGTAACCGATCTGAACACGCCGCTTGCATCCTTTTACAATTGATTTGGATACCCTCCATCCTTCCCAGTACGTTGACCATCCCAATATCCCAAGCCAACCACACAGACCCCCGTATGAACGTTACCGCTGTCAAAGCAAGCAGGACGCAAACACGTAGAACCCAGGACTTCGAACCCCATGCCAGATGGAACCAAACACGTAGAAGCCCCTGCCAGATGGAACCAAACACAAGTAGAACCCCCTGCCAGATGGACAAACACGTAGAACCCCCTGCCAGATGGAACCAAACGTGTGGGACGTTTGGTTTCATGCCAATTAACATTCCATCATCCAACCCCAGCTCTCCTCCCAGGACAGAACAATCATTGTCTCCAGAGACTTAAATTATGTACAACATTTTTCAGTGGCGTCCCACATTCGTGATGGATTTTGCTTGGTGTCTCCAATGTCTCCCAGGTTGATTCAACGTCCCTGAAGTCATGTCTTTGTAATCGAGTGGTTTGCTGAATGAGGGGGCAGCTTTAGTCAGCCTAAGGACAGGAAGGAGGTCATCTGTTCAGAAGACCACCCAGTGGAGGGAGGTGGCTCTTGAGGAGCAGGATCCATATGGGGATGGCCCCAAATAAGACCTTCTTGGAAATGAAAGTGTTCCTGAGGAGTCACGATGCCTTGAGGGGACTGTTGAATGTGTTCCATGGTTCTCCGTGTCAGACTGAAGTTGTGTTTTAGTCGTTGAGATGAGGAGCCCCCTCATCTCCCCCTGGTGTTTCTCCTTCTGAATCCCCGTCTCCATCTTAAAGAACATTCTAGTCCATGTAACTGACGTCACGACGGTTTCTCAAACACTCGGTTTCCCCTGAGGGGGCGCATCTACAGACCTATGGACTTCAGACAGCTCTGTATCCCAGTATGCACCTCCGCTCACTCAGACCACACCCTCCTCAATAAAGCAACACTCATGTGATGAAGATGCAGAGCTCAGGAGAGTAGAATGAAAGAAGACATCAGAACCGAACCCATTACTCCATCTTACAACAATAACTTAGAACCTGTAACCATTTTAACAAACCATTAAAACCAACATAAACCAAACGCCTAAGTAACCAATAAAACATCCTTACTCAGATCAACCTTCAGCTAACGGGTTAACTCACCAGGAAGCCAAAATACATCAATGTGCCCATGAGTAATAAGAAACTAATGACTTACAGTTCGCAGTTCATCTTCATGGTTAAGTTGGGATAGTCACAGAACTGCAGTTAAATATCCATGATAGACCTTTGAAGGAACAAACAGTTTACTCATTATGGTCCCCAAACTTGGGCACTGTCCCACAGCTCAACATCTACCATCTCCATTAAATCAGATAAATTAATGACAATACCAATTCAGGGCTTTTGGGATCATGCAACTTTTAAATAATGTTTAAGATAATTAACTAGTCAAGCTTTCTAACATAAAATGTATACGAATTATTTGACCGTCATTAGTCAACAGTGATTTACTTTGACAGGTTTGAACGTATAGTCCCTAAACTGGATCTAAACTCAAATGAGTTAAATCACCACAATCTCCGATTTCCTTCACACATTGTCAGTGTTTTCAACATACAAGTCAAAGCAGCTGTGCTTTGCTACACATTTCTACTCACATCAGGTCCAGATGAGATGCTCGTCTTTACTTCAAAAAGTCTTTAAGGGATGACAAATACGTCTCAACAGAGCTCAACAGAAGATTACACTCAGGTTCTGGTTTCTGTGAACACAACTACGAACCGCGTTTGGGAGACGCTGCCACTGCCAAACAGTGGAGGATACCAACGTACTGTCCGGTTCCCTCTTAAGTGAAACGCACAAGATGCAACCAATTAACTAATTAAGAAAACCACTTGGAGCGCGAGCTGCGGCAGGTGAGCCAAAGCCGGCCACACACCGGCGCCAAAGCGCCGCGGTGCGCAGTACACGTGCGTCAAAAGCCGCCCCTAGAAGCAGCGCGCTGCAGCACCGTTGTGATATGTTTAGAAAGGAGCAGATCAACAAACTTAGTCGGTATAGGCTACCATAACGTCATACCAGTTGTTTTATGACTACATAAATGACCCTGAGGCCCATATTGTCCGTATTTTGTTTTGATAAAAACAAAAAACCGAAAAAACGGCTTGTTTTCTTGTTTCTGCTTGTTGCAATTATTCACAGAAAACAGACTGATAAAACGTACCTTGCTCATTGTAATATTATAACCGTGATTTTCGATTTTCGATTTTTTGTTATCTCTTAAAACGGCAACAAGGCAATTAATAGGACACACAAAATTATTAAAAACATTTTATATGAAGACATTCTGCCTGAAAGATACCTTTTATCTACATATCCCCAGCCTAAGAAACAAGAAACAACCAATATAAAAAAAAATAAAAAACATATGAAACATATAAATGTTGACATAAAAATGGTTAAAGATTAATTATATATTGTAAGAAAGACATTCTTAAGTTGTAAGGCATGACACATTTAAAATATCCCCTATATATTTTCTATTACGGCCTAGGATCGTCCAGGACATCGCTCACGTTCCTTACGGAACTATTTTGACGCGACACACATCGTGGCGCTTGTAAATGTGGCAAATGTTGCTACAACTATTGTGAATGCTGTTAGTTTTTGGGGCATTTAATACGTTTAAATGTATACATTTGTTTTATTATTAAATGCAACGCATGGCTGATCCAAAGCAACTTCCTTGCCGTGAGTTACTGAAGTAGAACATTGAACACAAATCACGTATTAGTTACAATACGACATGTTGCTGCGTTGGCTGTATTTGGGTTTTTTGTTGTTATGTTGCCACCATTTGGAATATACCTAGTATTCATCTAACCATCTATTAACAATCGCAGGTTCATCCAACTATCAAGTCTAATACATCAACTAACATTGACCTGGACACAAACATGCCTTTCCTTGGGACTGTTGTAGAATAACTTCACTGCGATCCCAGCGCCCACGATGGACCGAGATCTGCTGAGGCAATGTCTGACCCACCACGGGGAGTCCCTGTTCAACACCCTGCAGTGCGAGCAAACGGAGAACCCCGACTTCCAGGCGGTAGCCTCTGACCTGGCTAAGGCCACCTACGAGAGGTAGGGGTTCAGACATGAGCTGTGGACGACACGTCCTTGATAATGCATTATGATGTTGATGCATGATGCAGCGCTATTTTTTTGTTGCACTGACTTTTGTGCATCCACTATGAAAAGGTTTCCACCTGGGTTAACGATAGGGTTTAAGACCCACTCCCCTTAAAATCGGGTTTTTCAAGTGGGTAAAGGATTTGGCTGTTTTATTAGGACTCCGTGTTCATATTTGACATTGTCAATTTCACGTTGATGTGTAACAGCCATCCCTTTTGTTCAACTTCCCCCCCTTCTCGCTAAGTGTGTGCTGGTTCTGAAATGGGGCAGGTTGGGATCCATTGGCATGAATTATCTTTCAAACAAGTGTTTAGCAGCCCCTTCAGCGGTAGCTTTAATGATTGCAAATGTGCAATCAGTTTATTGAGATTATGGGCATTCCGAGAGCCATGTTTGGTAAATTATGTTGACAGGATTGTTGCCCTAAGTTTGTTAATGTTCAGATTTCTCGGTGACTGCTTCTTTGCGCGGAAACCTTCTTCGAGCTCTATTCATGTGGCACCAGGAACGTAACCTTAAAGGGAAACTTTAAGGTTAAGAAACCCATTTCCATTAAGCTTTGTATCGTTAGAAACCCACTCATATTTTTGAATGGTCCTGCATCATTCCCTTATTTTCTGGAGAGACTAGAGAGAGCCGTATCGATCTCCAACACTTCCTGTTTAAGATGACGCAATATAACGATTTTTGCGTAGAAGTAAATAGGAAGTGTAAGAGGGGAGGATTCTCGTAAGACTACAAGCACACCCACTGACGCTACAGACCTATTAGAGCAGTGCCAGTGGGTGGGATTTCACCAGCAGAAACTAACATCCACAGCATCTGAAGCTAAGCTAACAGAGGCTGTTGATACAACTGAAGTACAATGGTGGAAGGTACTGGATCTTCACTAGAAATGTTGTGTGAAATGATTTTCAAGCAGTCTTGCGGTATCAGCTTGGTAGATGGAACAGCGAAGAGTCCGCTAGGTGGAGATCTAGATCAGCGGGAGTGGCCAGCGAAGCTGTGCATCGTGGTGCATGGTGGGAGTTGTTGTCTTCAATCCACAAGCGCTAAAAAGTCACTTTCTGCCTTTTCTCGGTCAAGACGGCACCGAATTAGAATTTTATTTTATTATTCGACTACATATAGGACCCAATTTCAATACATATTCAAGCCTCCACCGGTGAAATGCTCCTTTAATGGTTGTATCAGCCATTCAAGGCCGAAACATATCACATTCATCGAATCTTTCCTCCCGATCCCCTAGCTGCCCGCCCCATAAGCAGGCCGTCAAAAAAGTCTATCTCTGTAGGCAGCCTGTGCTCCGAGATCTTACACAAAAACAAATGGTACTACCAACCACTCAAAACCAAAATAAATAGCATTCCAACCAATCGCCAACAAGGGTTTGGTGTGGTGTGGTTTTGCGCTGCGTTCATGATCGTTTTCACTCGAAACACGTAAGGGAGGGCCGAGCGGGCTCCGTTTGTTTGGGATCTCGCTTCAAATACCAACAGAGGTGACGTCACCCAACATCGCTGATACAACCCTTAAGTCTGTTTGTATCCCCTCCATCCCTGATCCCCTGACGGAGATCTGAGTACAGACGAAGCCCCTGACCAGTGCGTGTGTCTGTCTCCCCGTGCAGGAGGGGGGCGGGGGAGGGGTGTTCCCTCGTGGAGCAGTTTATCGCCCGGAAAGCCGACATCCTCTTCTGTCCAACGTGGCGGACCGCCGTTCCCCGTGAGGATGAGTTGGAAGACGAAGAGGCCACAGGTGAAGACGTACAGTGTTCTAATCGGAACGTAGAACCTGCTTTTTCGTAAAACTCCCTTGATCAACCGTTGCCTTTATCGGTGTGTCCTCTGTGTGTGTATGTAAGAGAATGCTATTGATCCTAGACTGGAAATACTGTCAGACACGCAAATACAGGATAGTGGTAAACGCAAGTCCTGTGTACTGTATGTGTACTCTACTCTGCCTGCTAGGTTTTAGGAATCACCCCTCAGACATAAATGAAGTTTTGATGAAAAAAATAGTGTGTGTGTTTTAAGGGAGAACCCTTGTCGTCGGTACCGGGCTGGCGTTGGCGTTAATAACCATCCCTTCCGTCCCCAGAGCCGTACGCCATCATGCCCCCGGCGGAGCTGTTCATGGAGGTGCCCTTCGAGGAGCGGCGGGCCATGCTGTACCGGGACCTGGAGCGGGGGGACGCCGTGGTGGGCCGCATTAACAACATCCGGGAGTACGGCTTCTTCCTCACGCTGCTGTGCGCGGCCGGCGGCCTGAGGCGGGACATCGAGGACCTGGAGCTGTCGGTATGGCTAGTATGCGACTAGTTGCTCATGGCTGAGGAACAAATTCTAGGAAATCTTCGCAGGCCTTATTACGAGGGCCTTCTCAGTGGCCGCACCCTCCCTCTGGAACTCCCCTTCCAAACCACATCCAGCAGACTAACGCACTCCCTTCAAACAGGCCCTCCACGCCCACCTCGTAAGGTCGCTTTCACCACATGACCTCTTCCCTTCTCTCCCCTTCCTCCTTTTTACTATTTCTTACTTGTAAACGTTCTTATTAATTCATTTTATTTTGTGTTCACTCTGTAAAGCGCCTTATTTCGAAAAGCTCTATTTAAATGGTATGTATTATGAATGTATTATTGTTGAGAAAGAAAATGTGTTATTGTCCAGAAAGAAAATGTAATCTGAATGCCATAGAAAGACTTTGCCTGAAACATTATTATTGGATGCTAAAAAGACGATCATTACAACCCGATGCATGCAATCCTCGATCTGTAAATAGCAAATGTTGCGGTGGGCCGCCCCCTCTGAAGAGGTCCAACAGACCCCTGTTAGGGTTGATTCTGTTGGGTTGACCCTTGTTTACCTCCCCCAGGCCCTGTGTCACATCAAAGAGATACCTTCCACCGGAAGCCATGACGACCCTCTCTCCTACTACCAGATAGGAGACCTCATCCGAGGTCAGTTTTCTCCTCCTGTAGCGTGTAAACAAATACAACTTCACATTGTCTTTATACATATCATACCTTTAACTAGTACTGGGCGATTAATCGAATTTTGATAGTAATTTCGATTTTAGCGTCAAACTAATATTGAGTTTTTGATATATATATAATTTTTTTCATTAAATGTTTTATAGAAAGTGCAGGAACAGCTGTATGCATATTTATACATTATTTTAGATTTGAACATTTTCTATTTGACCACTTTGTGTATTTTTGTTTAAAGCGAAATTTCAAAGTTCTCTTCTTTTTGGGAGAGACATGCTGAATAAATACATCATGTTTTAAAAGTCAAAAATTATCGTGACTATGATTCCTTTCCATCATCGAGCAGCCCCAACGCTAGGCTAGGCTACGTGTCAGTAGCCTCAATAACAGTGTGACGGCGTTGATTAAGGGACTGCAGTGCTAACCACAGGCTGTGTCTTCTCTCTCCTGGCCTGAAGGGGGTGTGAAGGACCTTGACCGCTACCAGGAGAAGATCACAGTGTCCCTGCTACCCGCCTCCCTCTGTCCACGCCTTGCACACATCAAACTGGGCGTGGTCGCCAGGGAGGAGCTGCCCAAACACTACAGGTACCCCCCCTCTGGGCGGTGTGTGTGTGTGTGTGTGTGTGTGTGTGTGTGTGTGTGTGTGTGTGTGTGTGTGTGTGTGTGTGTGTGTGTGTGTGTGTGTGTGTGTGTGTGTGTGTGTGTGTGTGTGTGTGTGTGTGTGTGTGTGTGTGTGTACACACGTTGTGGTATCCGGGAATGAAGAATGCGCCGGGATTCAGTGAAACACGTGGCAACGGATGGTTTAAGCCGACTTTCGGCGTTTATTTCAATCAACAAAGAGGATAAGGGTGCGCTTGGGTCTCCGTGAGCCTCAAGCCTCTGCAGTCCACGCGTCTCTCTGCCTCTCCCGTCCATGCTTGTCTCTGCCTCTCTTGTAGTGGCTCCGGGCCTTTCTCCTCCCCGCCGCCAGGTGTCCCCCATCCCGCTGATTGGGGGGAAGGACCCGGTGCTCTCCGTCGCCGGCTGGTGGGTGGGGGTGGTACACCCCGTCCTTCACGGTTCCGCGGGCCCGTTCAGGCCGAGGCTTCAGGGGCGGGATGCCACACTCCCCCCCCGTTTGCTCAAGCCCCTGGTCTCCGGGGAACCCGCCCAGACAGGCATCCCGACGTGACAGGGCGTCGGCGTTGGCATGCTCCCGGCCCGGTCGGTGGTCCACCCGGAACCGGAAATCCTGGAGAGCCAGGAACCACCGTGTCACCCGGGCGTTTGTGTTCTTGGCCCCCGCCATCCACTTCAGGGGGGCGTGGTCGGTGACCAAGGTGAACTCCCTCCCCAGGAGGTAGTAGCGCAACTTCTCCAGGCACCATTTAATGGCCAGGGCCTCCTTCTCTACGGTGGAGTAATTGCGCTCGTTGGGGAGGAGCTTCCGGCTGACGTAGGTTATTGGGTGCTCCTCTCCGGCCCGGACCTGGGACAAGACCCCCCCAAGTCCCACCTCCGAGGCGTCTGTGTGAACAATCACAGGGAGGTTAAAGTCAGGTGTGATTAGTACCGGTTCTGAGCACAGAGCCTCCCGGAGCGTCTTGAACGCCCGGTCCGCCGCCTCTGACCAGGTAACCCGGTCTGGTAAGGCCTTACGGGTTAGGTCGTTCATGGGGCTGGCCAGCGTGGCGTACCCGGGAATGAAGCGCTGATAGTAGCCCACCAGCCCCAAGAACGCCTTTACCTGCTTCTTAGTCCCGGGTTGCGGCCAGGCCCGTATGGCGGCTACCTTGCCTTCCTGCGGCCGCACTGTCCCTCTCCCGACCCGGTACCCCAGGTACGTCGTCTCCTCTCTCCCGAGGCGACATTTGGCCGGGTTAGCGGTGAGGCCCGCCTTGCGCAGCTCTCCCAGCACGGCCCTTAGCTGGCGGACGTGGATGTCCCAGCTGGGGCTGTAGATGATGATGTCATCGATGTATGCCGCCGCGTAATCCTGGTGGGGCCTCAGGAGCTGGTCCATCATCCGCTGGAATGTGGCTGGGGCGCCGTGTACCCCGAAGGGGAGGACGGTGTACTGGTACAGTCCCCCCGGGGTGGAGAACGCCGTCTTTTCCCGGGCCGCCCGGGTCAACGGCACCTGCCAGTACCCCTTGGTCAGGTCCAGGGTCGACAGGTACCGTGCCGGACCCAGGCGCTCGATAAGTTCGTCGACCCGGGGCATGGGGTAGGCGTCGAACTCCGATGCCTCGTTCAGCCGCCTGAAGTCATTACAGAACCTAAAGGTTCCATCCGGCTTGGGCACCAGGACCACCGGGCTGCACCAGGCGCTGCGTGACTCCTCTATCACGCCGAGCTGCAGCATTCGGCGCACCTCGGCCCGTATGGCCTCCCTCCGGGCCTCTGGGATCCTGTAGGGCGGAACCCTTACCCTTATGCCTGGTGCCGTCCGGATGTCGTGGTGGGTGGCGGCAGTCCTCCCCGGCAGGTCGGAGAACACGTCCCGATGCTGGAGGACGATCTCGTCCAGGTCGTGTCTCTGGGCCGGGCTGAGGTCCTCCCCCACCGGGACCTCCGGGATCTCCTGCCGGGCCGCCAGGGACAAGGGAGCGGGGTCGGCGGGTGTCGGCTCCCCACCCCTCCACTGCTTCAGGAGATTGATATGATATAGCTGCGTCGGCTTCCGCCTCCCTGGCTGGCGGACCCGGTAGTTCACCTCGCCCACGCGTTCCACCACCTCGTAGGGTCCCTGCCACTTTGCCAGGAACCGGCACTCCGCCGTGGGGACCAGGACCAGGACCAGTTCCCCTGGCTGAAAGGTCCTCAGCTGGGCTCCTCGATTGTAGACCCTCGCCTGGGCCTGCTGCGCTTGCTGGAGGTGCCTCCGGACGATGGGCCACACCCGGGCCATGCGGTCACGCACCTGCTCCACGTGGTCCACGGTGGTGCGGTGGGGGGACGGCTGGCTCTCCCAGGCCTCCTTGGCGATGTCCAGGATCCCGCGGGGCCTCCGCCCGTACAGCAGCTCGAAGGGGGAGAACCCGGTGGACGCCTGGGGGACCTCCCGTACCGCGAACAGTACGTGGGGTAGTAGTTGGTCCCAATTTTTCCCGTCGGCCTGCATGGTCTTCTTAAGCATCTGCTTAAGGGTCTTGTTAAACCGCTCGACCAGGCCGTCCGTCTGGGGGTGGTACACCGAGGTCCGGAGCTGCTTCACCTGCAGGAGCCTGAGGACCTCCTTCATCACCCGTGACATGAAGCACGACCCCTGATCGGTGAGCACCTCCTTTGCTATCCCCACCCGGCTGAAGAGGAGCATAAGTTCACGGGCGACCGCCTTGGTGGTGGCGGCGCGCAGGGGAAGGGCCTCGGGGTACCGGGTGGCGTAGTCAACTAGCACCAGGATATAGCGGTGGCCCCGGCTGGTCTTGGGAAGGGGGCCCACGATGTCTAAGGCCAAACGCTCGAAGGGGGTCTCGATGATGGGCATGGGAATGAGGGGGTGTCTAGCGATGGCCCGGGGGGCTACCCGCTGGCACTCGGGGCATCCCTGGCAGTGGCGCTCAACATCCCGCTTGACCCCCGGCCAATAGAACCTGGCTAGGACCCGCTCCCGGGTCTTGTCCATGCCCAGGTGGGCCCCCAGGAGGTGGGTGTGGGCCATAAAAAGCACTTTACTGACGTAGGAGCGGGGCACCACTAGCTGTTCCCTCACTCCCCCCTCCCCGGAGGCTACTCGATACAACAGACCCCCCCTGGTGCTGAAGTGCGGGTGTGGTGTGTGACTCACCGAGTCTCGGGCCTGCCCGTCATGAACCAGGACGTGGCTCCAGGCGTGCTTGAGGGCCTCATCCTGGAGCTGTGCGGTGGCGAACTGGCCGGGTCGGGACGAGCCTTCCCCCCCCTCTGGTAAGAAGTCCGAGAACTCAGTAAGGGGGGAGCTCTCCGGGTCTTCCGGTGGGTCTGGTTGCTCGGAGGCTGTGAGGGTCTCCGGGGTGTCGGGGGTAGGTTCCGGTGTCTCGCTCCGGACGGGTCCTCTCGCCGTGCGCGCCGGGGTCCCCGGTGGGGAAGGTCCGTTCCCCTCCGATCCCTCGTCCTCCGCCGTCAGCTCCCCCGGGGACGATGGGCGCCGGGTGGCCCCGTAGGCCTGCCGAACCCCCCGCGCCCCTCTGCGGGGAGGGCCTCTCCAGCTCCGTAGCTCCCGCGTCGGGTCCCACAGCCGGTGGAAAATCGGGCAGTCCCTTCCGATTAACACGGGGACCGGTAGGTGGGGGACAATCCCCGCCCGGATCGTGAATACCCCATGGGTGGTGCGGACTACCACGTGGCATGTGGGGTATGTCCGGATGTCCCCGTGGACGCAGGCCACCTCCATCGGATCCCCGGCCTTCCCGCCCGCCAGGTCGGGGCGAAGGAGGGTAACCGCACTGCCGGTGTCCAAGAGGGCCTGCGTGTCCTGGTTCATTACCCGCGCCGGGATGGTCGGACTCCCAGATGTTCCCTGCGTCCAGCAGGTCGCCAACATGCACGTGTGGTCCGCCCCCGGGTCCGCGTACGCTGACGGCATCGACACATCACGTCCCCTCGGGCAGTAGCGAGCGATGTGGCCGTACTGGCCGCACCCGAAGCAGCGCCGCACCTCCCGGTTCTCCGGTACTCCGCTCAGTGGGGTGACGCCGGGAGCCGGGTTGCCGCTGGGGGGCCCCCTCGGGGCTTGGCCGGTCACGGCGCGCCGTGGGGCTGGGGCGGACCCGGCGTTCAGGAGCTGGGCCACCTGCCAGTTCTCCAGCTGGAGGACCAGGTCGTCCACGGTGGCAGGGTGATGGTGGGCCAGCACGCGGCGGGCGTCCGGCGGGAGTCGCCGCAGGGTGTGGTCAATGATCACCCGGTCGATCGGGCTGGGGCCCTCTCCCGCTGTCAGCCACCGCTTCACCAGCCGGCTGTGCTGGGCGATCTGGGTGCGCACAGCTCCCTGCGCGTCAAACCGCCAATCCTGCGCGCGTTGCGCGCGCGCCGCGAGGTTGTGGCCGTAGTAGGCCAGTATGGCCTGTTTGAGCGCCGGGTACTGGCGGGCGACGTCCGCCGGCAGGTCCTGGCTCGCCTGCTGGGCGGGTCCGGTGAGGAACGGCGCCACAATGTGCGCCCACTGCTCCTCTGGCCAGCCTTCCCTCTGTGCGGTCCGCTCGAAGACCTCGAGGTAAGCCTCCACGTCGTCTTCCGGTCCCAGCTTCGTGAGGCGGCTGGTCGGGGCGGCGGTCGGCGCAGCACGGACGGCGTGCTGGGTCAGCCGCAGAACAGCTTCGCGGAGCAGGGCGAGGCTCTCGGTGGTCTCCCGCTGGTGGTGCTGGGCAGCCAGCGCCGCGGCTCCGTCCGGGTTCTGCATGGTGGGGTAGTAGTAGTGGGAACGCTCAAGATGCCTGCATTCTCCACCATATGTGGTATCCGGGAATGAAGAATGCGCCGGGATTCAGTGAAACACGTGGCAACGGATGGTTTAAGCCGACTTTCGGCGTTTATTTCAATCAACAAAGAGGATAAGGGTGCGCTTGGGTCTCCGTGAGCCTCAAGCCTCTGCAGTCCACGCGTCTCTCTGCCTCTCCCGTCCATGCTTGTCTCTGCCTCTCTTGTAGTGGCTCCGGGCCTTTCTCCTCCCCGCCGCCAGGTGTCCCCCATCCCGCTGATTGGGGGGAAGGACCCGGTGCTCTCCGTCGCCGGCTGGTGGGTGGGGGTGGTACACCCCGTCCTTCACGGTTCCGCGGGCCCGTTCAGGCCGAGGCTTCAGGGGCGGGATGCCACAACGTGTACACGTGTACATCATCATATATTTAGCGTGTCTTCACTAAGAGGTTTTATCAGGCCGGTCAAAGCAAAGAAGCAGATGGAAATAAATAAAGTCTGGCTTCATGTGGAAGTCGGACTGTAGTTTGTTCGACTTGCTGCTGCGTCTTTGCTTAACCCCAGCTTGGCTATAATTAACTGTAATTGAAATATAAGCTTGCTATCCAAATGATACAGCTGGCAGACAACTAAAAGACTCAACATGTCGTCCGTCGCGCTAAAACCGATGCATCAACGCCGTCTCTCTCCCCTCTCCGCAGCCGCGGGCTCCGCGTGGCCAACGACACCCGCGAGACGTACGAGCGGATCCTGCGCGGTTGCCACGGCTACCACAACCCCTCGGTGGTGGAGTACCTGCTGGGGAGGGCGGGGGTCAGTGACGACCGCCCCCCGTCGCTGATGAGGGGGCTGCAGAGGTAACCCGGGCGGGCGGAGTCGACGGACGCGTTCACGTGAACGGAGTCCGTTTGTGTCTGTAATCGGAGACAAAATGGGAGAGTTGTTTTAGTGTTCCCTGGGCTAGGGCGGCACGATATTGGAAAAAAAATCGTAGGGCGTACTCGTAGGATATTCTTTTGTCATTGTAAAAGGATTTGGTTGATTTTGTAGCTTTATACAGAGTCTTATGGTGGCCAATTAAATGGGAAAATAAATTAGTGTTGCCTTTTGTAGTAAGTACCAGTTTTCGATCAAATTCGTCTTTTCTGTTACCAAAATAATGCAATAATACACATACAACTGACGTTGTTGTTCTCTTTGATATTAAATTGGAATATGAATAGTCATTGTGATTTATTTATTTATTTTTATATCACGCTTCCAGCGATATGAATCACATCTCGATAAGAAAACGCTTAGTCGTGCAGACTTACACTGGACCCTGTCTAAGGTGTGCTGTAATCACCATGGTCCACAGCTGTTGTCCAGCGGGATACGATCTTTATTATAGTGAGAGGCTCATGGTTCTGCTTGCTCTGCTTGTCCACAGTAAGCATTTCCACGAGGAGGACTTTGCGACTGTGATCAGGAAGAAGCAGTCCGCCTCCTGGGCCCTGAAATGGTAACCCTCCCATTCTTCTTACCCCCTCAATGTTTCCATTTTCTTTCTCTTTGGCGCCACCTCTGGACATAATCTGTAGCTTCACAAACAGTCCCACCACCACCATGTTTGTAACATTCATAATACTGCGAGTGACTTTCATCAGTGGGCCTTATGACCAACCACCAATGTGTTACCTCATATGTGAAAGATAATGACTTCATAGGGATTGATCTACCTGAAAATCCACTTGAACTGCAATCCCTCAACCTTTCCCTGTGTCTGCGTCGTGTCTGCGTGTTGTCTGCGTGTTGTCAGCGTGCGCTCCGGCGTGGACCACTTCAAGCACGGCCGTCACGTGGAAGCCATGAACGAGTACAACAAGGCCCTGGAGATCGACACCAACAACGTGGAGGCCCTGGTCGCACGCGGAGCCCTGTGAGTACCCTGTCACACTGGGGGGGGGGAGGAGGAGGAGGAGGTGGTGCTGGTGGAGCGTGGAGCTCTGTGAGCACCACTCCCCCTCATCCACCCAGCCAGGCTGGGTGGATGAGGCGGAGGCCACCGGACAGATTCCATCGTGGTAAACAACAACGTCTCCTCTTATTACCAGCTACGCCAACAAAGGAGGCATGATGAAGGCCATCTCGGACTTCGAGCTGGGCCTGGAGACCTGCCCCGACCACCGCAACGCCAAGAAGTACCTGTGCCAGACCCTGGTGGAGAGGGGCAAACAGTGAGTGGCACCGAGGAGGGCAGACAGTGAGTGGCACCGAGGGGCAGACAGTGAGTGGCACCGAGGGGCAGACAGTGAGTGGCACTGAGGGGCAGACAGTGAGTGGCACAGAGGGGCAGAAATACTAGAAGTATCGAGTATCGGAATTGTCCAAAGAGTTGGGTCTTTGACAGACGCCTTTCATTGAAACCCGTTGCTGAGTTTGAATCGTTACGGGCTTGGAGATGTGAACCCAATAGGTGCGTTCATAGCTCCGCGTAGCGGATTGGATCACGGAGCTGCCCCGCCCATGCTGAGGTGTGTGTTCCTTCTCCAGGCTCCAGGAGCAGGAGAAGTTTGTGACAGCCGAGGGGCTGTACCGGAGGGCGCTGTCGCTCGACGACTCGTACCCCGAAGCGCAAGCAGCCCTGCGAAGGATCACCGACACCATCCAGGTGAGTTGGCCACAACACGCGCCCACCAATGCACGCTCACACACACACACACACACACACAGCCTCTTGAAGGCCTAGTGGTTCCCGTGACCGATCACTTGCTGTTCATTACAGGCGTGTCAAGGAAGTAAATGCAACGAGAGGTATAAGCCTTTGTGATTGTTTTTACAAAGGCTGTAGTTATTTCCTTTCCTTAATGTCGACTGGCGCGCCTTGCTATAAAAAATTGTGCGTATGTGAAGAAAAATACAAAAAGCGAGCGTATATGTACACGCCTGAAGCGACTGCGGTTTGTAAGACTGATGAAGTGTTTTGGTGTGTGTGTGTGTCTGTGTGTCTGCGTGACACTACCTCCTCCCTCCTCCCCCCCCCCTCCTCCCTGGGGACTCTCTGATTCTCTGCTCCAACCTCTACCGCCTCCTGGTGACGACTGCGTGTGCGTCTGGGCGGCGAACCATCGACTCTGCTCCGGAACGCTGCTGGGAACCACGACGACCCCGGTGCAAACGCTGACGGTTACAATTATACCCTCTGTGTGGGGAATGTTTGGGGGGCTGGGAAATAACAAACACCTGGACCGCTGCTGTGTCTGTTGTTGTTGGAAACCTCTCTCTCTCGCTCTCGCTCTCGCTCTCTCTCTCTTCCCCCCCACCCCCCCTCGTTTGGACTCCGTGCGGGTGGACCCCGCTCTCGGGATCGATCGGCTTCTGACACGGTAAAATGTTTCCTTTGCATAAGCCTATTTGTCGGTCTGGCTCTCTCTCTGTCTGTCTCTCTCTCCTTTTCTCTGTGTCTCTCACTCCTTCTCGCTGTCTCTCGCTCTCCCTCTCTCTTTCTCAACTCTCTCTCAACTCTCTTTCTCTCTCTTGATCCTCCTCTCATTGGAATCCTCTTCCTCCTCTGAATCCTCTTCCTCCTCTGAATCCTCTTCCTCCTCCTCCTCCTCCTCCTCCTCCTCCTCCTCCTCTTCCCTCATATGAATGAATGAATGCACGGCCGACTGAATGTTGTGTGCGGGGAATGGCCTGGTGGTGTGGGTGTGTGTATCGCCCCCCGCGTGCGTTCGGTGGTGTACCCCTGGCCCTCGGCCCTTCTCCCCCCCTGCGCCTCCAAAGAAATCAATCCGTCTGCGAGAAGAGGCTACGGCTAAGGAGACAGAGAAAGCTAAGTCTGGAAAGACCAGTGCACAGAAATTGCGTAAGATCTTGAAAGATGAAAAGAGGTGAGTTGGCAAGCGGTTACGAGAAATGGAAGGTAACGACTACTGTTAATTCAAAAGCAATGAACACAGCACAGGTTGTATGTTTCAGAGGAAGTGTAAAAGGTGCTTGGTTTGTAATATGACGATAAAGTTAATATCTGAGGATAAGTAATGCTACATGCACTTTAAACATATCTACATATATATACCTATTTTGTACTCCTTTATGTAGTTTTAGTTTTTCTGTACATCTATGTTGTGAACGTGGACACCGGGCGCCTTCAGGATGAACTCTCATTCCCTGTCCTGTCGTCTCCTTCTCTAGGATGAAGAAAAAACGAAAGCGGTCGTCTTCCTCCTCCTCCTCCTCCTCCTCTTCCTCAGAGCGCCCCTCCTTGTCCCCCACCTCGACCACCTCCTCGCGCCGGAGGTCCAAAAAGAGGAGGCGCAAGCGGGGGGGCTCGGAGCGGGGGAGTCAGCGCCGCCGCAGGCGCTCCTCCAAGAGGAGTGAGGAGGAGGAGGAGGAGGAGGAGTACCCGGCGCCCCCCAACACCTCCGCCTCCTTCCTGTACCGGCAGGGCTTCCTGGGGTCGGGCGCTGGGCGGGGGGAGGGCGGTGAGGAGGGGGGGGAGGAGGAGGAGGAGGTGGTGGTTGACGACAGGAGGATCTCTCAGCTCTACTCCTTGTCCGCAGCGTCGGAGGACGAAGGGTCGGAACCTCGGGGGGGCGACGGGGAGGGGAGGAGGGGGAGGAGCTTCAGCAGCCACGGTAAGGGGGGGAGGAGGCGGAGCAGGAGAGGGAGCAGCAGTGAGAGCAGCGCGGCGAGGGAGCAGGGGAAGGCCAGGAGGAGAAGTGGAGAGGGGAGGAGGAGGAGCAGAGGGAGGAGCCGTGAAGAGGGGAGGAGCAGTGAAGAGGGGAGGGGGAGGAGCCGTGAAGAGGGGAGGAGGAGGAGCAGGGGGAGGAGCAGTGAAGAGGGGAGGAGCAGGGGGAGGAGCCGTGAAGAGGGGAGGAGGAGGAGCAGGGGGAGGAGCAGTGAAGAGGGGAGGAGCAGTGAAGAGGGGAGGAGCAGTGAAGAGGGGAGGGGGAGGAGCCGTGAAGAGGGGAGGAGGAGGAGCAGGGGGAGGAGCCGTGAAGAGGGGAGGAGCAGTGAAGAGGGGAGGGGGAGGAGCCGTGAAGAGGGGAGGAGCAGGGGGAGGAGCCGTGAAGATGGGAGGAGGCGGAGCACAGACGAGGGCAGGAGGAGGCGGAAGGCGTCCCCCTCCTCCGTCGAGTCCCAGCGCTCGCGGAAATCGACGGTGGCGGCCGAGCGGCCCCCGGCCTGTCGGAGGTCCAGCTCCGGCAGCCTGGGACAGCCGGCCCCGCCCCCCGCGGCCCCGCCCCCCGCGGCCCCGCGGAGGACCTCGCTGGACGGCGGCCGGTCCCAGAGCAGGCCAGGGAGGGGGGCGGAGCTCAGGGGAGGGGAGGGCCCCAGAGCTCCGCCCCCCTCCACCTCCACCTCCAGCAGTAACGGACAGGGGGGCGTGGCCAGACCCCCGCAGCCCGCAGGAGGGGGGGCCGGCAAGAAGGGGCTCCCTGCCAACCTGATGGACATCTTTAACAAGATCGCCAAGTTTGAGAAGGAGAAAGGAGCCGGGCCAAGGAAGTAGGACCGCGTGATGGCGCTCCAGGCCGCGGGGCGTCTTCATGTGTCAGAGCGAGAATTGGGTTGAAGAGATGTGATGGGAGCCGGAAAACCAGTTACCACGGTGACATGGTGTTGACCCCTGGTCAAGAATCCCTTTTTGTTGTTCCTTATGTCGTAGTAATCCGTTACGTTTATTTTTTCCATAAAAATACAGGATTTATCGAACCTCCAAGGCCTTATTGTCCATTATGCTTATTGACAGAGATGCTTTATTGGTGTCATGTGTTGCGTCTCTCCCTCTGCCCACCGTTACCGTCGGTTACGGGCGGAGATACTCCCAGTGGGGTGTGGAGGTTGTGTTCTTAACACTGGTACCCAAAATGCAGTGTGATTTAGATCCTTGGTTATCTATCGTTAATAAATGGTGTAATGACAGCGGGGCTGGTGTGTTTTTTCGTACAAAGGGAAAAAGTGAGTGTGCAAACGATACAAAATATCCTCCATTTGTTTATTTGTGTGATATATATGTGTAGGGACAGGCCAGTGCCTCTCCGACTGATACGACTCGAGGTATTAATCTTCCATTTGTTTATGTCCTTGAGGACGAACCAAATGCCAGTCCCAGGCCGTCTGATTCATAGCCAGGGCCATATACCTAATCAAGGGAGACACTGCTTCTGCTCTCTGAAAATAAGCTGAAACCTAACAACACGCGTTGTCCACTGGAGAGTAGATAACACCTGCCGAAATAAAGTTCCACCTTTATGTCTAACGTCAATTTATGGCCCCATACAAGTAATATATTACGGATCACTGTTCAGTCGTCCTCCACAAACCGCTGAGCTGTCAAGGAGAGCCGAGATGAGGTAAGAACCGACTATTTTGACATTAAATACAATCATTTATAATAAGTTATATCTTTGTTGTACACGAGGAATTGGTTAACCTAACAACTGTTAGTGCTTGGCACTTGTTTCTATGAGCATCCTTACTGTACCAACAGAGATATATTGTTGTTTCTCATTCTTCTGACAAATATATTAATTAACTTTTTTTATTCAATATTAATTATCTTTAAATCGCTTTAAATAAATGCCCTAAATGTACGTTAAAAATGTTTCAACATCAGCAAGATGGATTCACAATTAAATAGGACCAATTAAAAATGTAACCATAAATAATGCATGCCAAATAAAATAAAATGTTGTTTGGTTCCGGTTTCCGACCGACCCTGTCAATTTATGTGCGACCCAAATTATTCGCTGCCGCTGGAAAAAATAAATAAAATAAATTCCCTACCTACCCATGACCTCAACTGACAACCAACAGGAACCAAACTTTTTTTTTTTTTAGGCCTTATGAAACATGACCTTAAAGCTCAAACGTCTTTGTCTTTAATTGGCCCTTCAGTGCGGTTCCAAGTCCCCCGACCCTGAGGGCCCGACTGGAGACCTTCGAGTGCCACTTCACGTGGAACCTGAACAGCCAAAGAAACCACCTTTTCCTTCTCAGGGACATACTGGAGGATATCGGCACCGAGGACGGCAACCTCTGGCTGGGACACATCTACAACCTGCAGGCCCACGTCCACTTCCTCCTGGCCTCTGAAGAGGAGACCCCAGGCTCCACCATGAGCGACGCGCTGCGCTGCTTCGGCCTGGCGGGGGAGGCCTTCCGGCAGGTGAGGAACCCCGTGACGGACGACGGACCCTGGCTGCTGGTCAACTACGGCAACCTGGCCTGGCTGCACTACCACCGGGAGGAGTGGTCCGAGAGCCTCGCGTACTTGGGCAAGGCGGAGGCACTGCTTCGAGAATACCCGTCTTCGATACAGGGGCAGCCCCATCAGGTGGTCCTGGCCGAGAAAGCATGGACCCTCATGAACTTCGGCCAGGACGGCAAACGCAGTGCGGTGGAGCTCTTTAGGAAAGCCATCGAGGTGGAACCAGCATGCCCCGTGGAGTGGACCACCAGCCACGCGTTGGCCTTGGCGATGTCTTCTCCTCCATACGCCTCGTCACCAGAGCAGGAGGCGGACATCTTGGAGACCCTGAGATGCGCCGTTGAAGGCGATCCAGACAACTTGTACATTGCTGTGGTGTACCTTGGGAGACGCGCCATGACCGACAGCAAAGGGATCGCAGAGGGAGCCCGTGAGCTGACCAAGAAGGTGCTGAAAAGGTCCCAGACCAGCTACAGTGGGATCCGACCCTTGCTGAGAGTCTACAGAGAGCACGTGTCCATGGATGAGGCCATCGACGTGGCGAACGAGGCTCTAGCGAGGAATCCGACCAAACGGCATCTCAAATTCGGCCTGGCGAACTGCTACAAGTCGAAGATCCTCTCAGACAGGGACAGGGACAGTCCCTTGATCGAGGACCTGAGGAGTCGAGCCATCGGTCTCTATGAGGAGCTGTGCAGCCTCTATCCTCATTCTTTCCTATTGGGGAGGATCACCCTGGCGAGTTTATACACACAGTCAAGGAATCCTGACATCATGAAGTGTGACAAGATATTTAGGGATTTGTTGAAAATTGATTTAGAGCCAGCCCAGCGGCAAATGCTTAATAACCAATATGCAAAATTCCTCCACTTCAGTCTTCAAGACCGACGGAGGTCAATAGATTATCACATGAAGGCAGCAGAAATACTGCATTCCTCCAGGTTTCGGAGAGAGAGCATACAGATTCTGACCCAGATTAAGAATAGAAGTATGAACCGAATGTGTGGAGAAATTGAGGACTTTCTGGCCCAACTAACCTTGTAGCTCAGCACACAATAAAAAGAAAAATCACATGTTACATAATTAGACAAAATCCTTTATTTATTAAATATGGCACCAACTTTCAGACGTCTTTCAGTGTTGAAATCTGCCATACAATGGAAGAATGATTACAAAGCGCATATTTTGTAATTACCAACGACTAAATTATTTTTAATTTTTGTAAAAGGGGAACTATACATAGGAGTTGTATTTAAGACTGAAAGAAATACAATTAGGTGAATGAATATTCGTATTGCCTCTTATCTCAGTTGTTTTATGTTCTTCATAAAACATATATTGTCCAGAGGCCAGGGCGGGGAGGAATGGACTGAACTGGGTGGGGATCCTCCACCTCCACTCACCATTGGCTATCTGGTCAAAGTTCCTTAAACGTGACACGTTTTGGAATGGCATCTCCGCTTTTATTTTCAAGTCTCAATAAGAATGAAAAAAGAGACAGAACACGCTAAATTAAAATAATACGTAGAAAGACAGAATGGACTAGTCGTTTCCTCTTCGGCTCTTCTTGTGGCTTTTATTTGAACTCCTGCTATGGGAAACAGGTTGGATTTAGTCATTTAATCAATGTTACGATTTGGGCTTTTTGTTGATTGCTTATAAAGACATGTTATTGCTGAGAAATGAACAGCGATGAATAAACAAAAACAGTGGTATCCTGATTCTTCTGATTATTTTTTCATACATATTTATACATATATATATATATATATATATACACACGTGTATACATACACATACATACATATCACACAATTATTTTATGCATACAGCAAATTCAGACTGCTCAGTTTAGCCTCACTTCTCTCGATACTTTGAGTGACTGCAATGTCTGTGACTTCTGTGGTGACCTGGTGAAAACATTAAGATAAGTGACATTCGTTATATTGTAGTGTATATGGTCAAGAAGGGTTGATTCATCTGTGTCCTTAAGACATTAATACAAAGGGGGTTTTATATTAACTTGATGAAAGCACTCGTGTAAGCACCAATGTATAAAATATGTTAAAACAATAAGGTACAATAATACTTTGTCGACCATCTAGGTCTGGTGCAACTTACAGGTACACCCAGAGTTTTGAACGCACTATATGCAAAATGACGTATTTTATGTTATACTCATGCAGGTTCAGCTAGAGTTTGCTTGAGGACAACTTACGTTACTTACACCAGCTGGCTTCATGTGATAAGATAAGTTGGTGAATAGAAGTTGGCCAAGACCAAATTATTCCATATTAGACAGCTGCAGACTGAAAAGAAAACGCTAACCCCAAAATAATTCTAACAAAAGGTTTCTCAGCAGTTTTTTGTAGCATTAGGTGTTCTCAATAACATACTAAAAGTTGACCAAAGATTGACCACTAGAAAGCGTCCAAGATGGGCAGGAAGCCCTCACCCTAACTCCTTCATTATTTGACCTAGCCATGTAATCTTGGTCTAACCCCATGTTTACTGGGTCAATGAATCCATTGGACTTGTCTAAATTGCGCTGACATGATTAGAAAAAGGTCAAAACCCAGCCGGCTGTGGCTTAACTATCAGAAGATGCCGGAGACAGCCCAAGCTCTGATCAAAGCAGATCGTACAGGATCTTGGAAGATGCACGTGCGCGCAATGTTGGACTGTCTGCCAATATTTTCCGCCCCAGAGCACGCCAACTACCTGAAATCGGCATATTTCTACCTCCAAGAGATGTGCCAACTCGACACCAGACACCCTGATGTACATGACAAGTTTTCCAGGGGTTTCCATGTGATCCGCCGCAGCAACCAGTACTGGCAGGCCTTAGCTCTGACTTCGTCCTCGAGCAGACATTGATACGATCCTTAAAAAGCAGTGGAGGTTTGACCCATGGGAGTGGATAGACTGAGGAAATGCAAGCATTGTGGACCATGTCTACACCCATCACATCGGAATACAACAAACAACGCCATGCAGGAATTCAATGACCTCACCTACACGACCAGCCCCCAGAATCCTCAGAAGCAAGGATGAATAGAGATCACTCTGATTTAGAAAAGATCTGGTAAAAGCTTAGCATTTGCACACCATTCTCTCTAGACCCATCTCTGAGAAACATTGTAACTGGTGTTGTTGCCAAAGAGGAGGTGAATGTTCATGAGTTTGAGACTGTTGGCAATAAGATCATTGAAAAGGTGATTGGAAAACCCGTTTTTGGAATATCCTTCAAACAGAAAGACTGGGCAAAAACCCTTGCAGATGACTCAGACGTCAAAGTTGCAAAAGAACAAACCATTGATCCTGCCTTGCTGTTCCAACGGTTCCTGATCAGGTCGCTGGAAGAAATAATGACCTATGAGCTCTGCTCATTTCCCGCAGCCCTGTTCGAAGGCAAGGAGATCTTCCGTAAAGCCAACAAGCTCCAACTAGTGCAGGCAGTAACTGAGTTTTCAAGCAAGAAATCGAACAAAACTGTCCTGGATTCCATCCCACCAACTGAGCATCATCTCCTTGAGGACGGCTCCCTGGTCCAACGCTTGGCATGGAAAAGGGGTGACAGTTATGGGGCCATTGCACAGTCATATGCAGACTCTACCATATGCATTATGGTAAAGCAACAGACGTTTTTTGATGGTTATGGTGAAGATCCTTCCATCAAAGACAATACTCATCGGAGACTAGGTGCAAACACTCACCCCATCGTTAAATTCAATGCAGAGACTGAGTTTATGGGAAGAAAGGATGATTTCCTTTCCAGGTCTTCAAACAAACAAGGACTGATCAATCTTATGACCAATGAGCTGGAGAAGAAGGGCTGCACTGTTATCAATGCATCAGGTGATGCAGAAGTGGACATTGTCAAAGCTGCAGTCGAGGCCTCAGAACATCAGCCCACAACCTTGATAGGAGATGAGGATACAGATTTACTCGTTCTTCTCCTCTACTATGCTGGGACGAGCAATAGAGGCCCCTATTTCCGTTCAGACAAGTCCAAAGCCACTAAAGTGTAAAACATCAGTGAGATTAAACAAGTCCTGGGTAGTGACTTGTGTTCCCAATTGCTGTTTGATCACACCTTCACAGGATGTGATACAACTTCACACATTTTTAGTGTTGGCAAACAGTCAGCATTCCAAAAACTTGTGAATGGGGAATCAACCATCCAGTCCTGTGCAAATGTGTTTCTGATCCCACATCAAGCAAGGAATGTCATAGAGGACCATGGGACCAAGGCAATGGCAGTTTTGTTTGGCGAAAAGAGTACAGATTCACTTGCCTCTTTGCGCTACAACCGTTTTAGCAAGAAAATCGTTACCGCCAAGTCATTTGTTACCCAAGAACGTCTGCCTCCAACTGAGTCCTCAACCAAATATCACTGCCAAAGAGTGTACTTCCAGATCATGGTGTGCATTGGAAAGGAAGGTGACACGAACACTGTCTATTGGGGATGGAAACAGGTGGAGAAACAGCTCCTGCCAGTTATGACCAATAAGACTGCTGCCCCAGAATGCCTCCTGAAGATGATCCATTGCACCACTGCCGGCCGAACACAACAGGGTAGTTGCAGGCATATGGACTACCATGTATGTCTGCTTGTGGACCATGTCAAGTTGTGAATTGTGAGAATCACTATAATCAACCACAATTCCACGGTAAAGTCTGTGACACCAGTCTTGGGGTTGTAATTTGTAGATGGTCCCTAAGAGAGATAGAGGGGAGGAGGAGGAGCAGGGGGAGGAGCAGGAGCAGGGGGAGGAGCAGTGAAGAGGGGAGGAGGAGGAGCAGGGGGAGGAGCAGTGAAGAGGGGAGGAGGAGGAGCAGGGGGAGGAGCAGTGAAGAGGGGAGGAGGAGGAGCACGGGGAGGAGCAGTGAAGAGGGGAGGAGCAGGAGCAGTGAAGAGGGGAGGAGGAGGAGGAGCAGGAACACGGTCACAACAGGAAAGCGAGGCGCCGTGGGCACCTTCTCCCTAGAGTCCCAGCCCTCGCAGAAATCGACCGTGCTGGCCGAGCGGCCCCGCCCCCCTGCAACCCCGGAGAGGACCTCTCTGGACGGCGGCCGGTCCCAGGGCAGGCCGGGGAGGGGGGCGGAGCTCAGGGGAGGGGCCCAGAGCACCGGCCCCCTCCCCCTCCAACTCCACCTCCAGCAGTAACGGACAGGGGGACGCGGCCAGACCCCCGCAGCCCGCAGGAGGGGGGGCCGGCAAGAAGGGGCTCCCTGCCAACCTGATGGACATCTTTAACAAGATCGCCAAGTTTGAGAAGGAGAAAGGAGCCGGGCCAAGGAAGAAGGAGCCGCGTGATGGCGCTCCAGGCCGCGGGGCGTCTTCATGTGTCAGAGCGAGAATTAGATTGAAGAGATGTGATGGGACTTACACTGCTTCTGCTCCCTGAAAATAAGCCGAAACCTAACAACACGCGTTGTCCACTGGAGAGTAGATAACAAATGCCGAAATAAAGTTCCACCTTTATGTCTAACGTCACTTTATGGCCCCATACAAGTTAAATATTACGGATCACTGTTCAGTCGTCCTCCACAAACCACTGAGCTGTCAAGGAGAGCCGAGATGAGGTAAGAACTGGCTATTTTGACATTAAATACAATCATTTATAATCAGTTATATCTTTGCTGTATACGGGGAATGGGTTAATCTAACAATTGTTAGTGCTTGGCACTTGTTTCTATGAGCATCCTTACTGTACCGACAGTCAGACATATATTGTTGCTTCTCATTCTTCTGACAAATATACTAATTGTTAACTTTTTTTATTCGATATTAATCATCTTAAGTCGCTTTAAATAAAAGCACCTGCTAAATGCCCTAAATGTACATTTAAATATATTCAACATCAGCTGGTTTATATCACAATTAAATTGGACCAATTAAAAATGTCTACATAAATAATCCATGCAAAATAAAATCCTGGTTCCTTATGAAACATGACCTTAAAGCTCAAACGTCTTTGTCTTTAATTGGCCCTTTAGTGCGGTTCCAAGTCCCCCGACCCTGAGGGCCCGACTGGAGACCTTCGAGTGCCACTTCACGTGGAACCTGAACAGCCAAAGAAAGCGCCTTTTCCTTCTCCTGGACATACTGGAGGACATCGGCGCCGAGGACGGCAACCTCTGGCTGGGACACATCTACAACCTGCAGGCCCACGTCCACTTCCTCCTGGCCTCTGAAGAGCAGACCCCAGGCTCCACCATGAGCGACGCGCTGCGCTGCTTCGGCCAGGCGGGGGAGGCCTTCCGGCAGGTGAGGAACCCCGTGGTGGACGACGGTCCCTGGCTGCTGGTCAACTACGGCAACCTGGCCTGGCTGCACTACCACCGGGAGGAGTGGTCCGAGAGCCTCGCGTACTTGGGCAAGGCGGAGGCACTGCTGCGAGAATACCCGTCTCCGATACAGGGGCAGCCCCATCAGGTGGTCCTGGCCGAGAAAGCATGGACCCTCATGAACTTCGGCCAGGACGGCAGACGCAGTGCGGTGGAGCTCTTCAGGAAAGCCATCGAGATGGAACCAGCATGCCCCGTGGAGTGGACCACCAGCCACGCGTTGGCCTTGGCGATGTCTTCTCCTCCAGACGACTTGTCACCAGAGCAGGAGGCGGACATCTTGGAGACCCTGAGACGCGCCGTTGAAGGCGATCCAGACAACTTGTACATTGCTGTGGTGTACCTTGGGAGACGCGCCATGACCGACAGCAGAGGGATCACAGAGGGAGCCCGTGAGCTGACCGAGGAGGTGCTGAAAAGGTCCCAGACCAGCTACAGCGGGATCCGACCCTTGCTGAGAGTCTACAGAGAGCACGTGTCCCTGGATGAGGCCATCGAGGTGGCGAAAAAGGCTCTAGAGAGGCATCCGACCAAACGGCATCTCAAAAACGGCCTGGCGTACCTCTACAAGTCAAAGATCTTCTCAGAATGGGACAGTCCCTTGATCGAGGACCTGAGGAGGATAGCCATCGTTCTCTATGAGGAGGTGTGCAGCCTGTATCCTCATTTCCTAAAGGGGAGGATCACCCTGGCGATTTTATACACACAGTCAAGGAATCCTGACATCATGAAGTGTGACAAGATATTTAGGGATTTGTTGAAAATTGATTTAGAGCCAGCCCAGCGGCAAATGCTTTATAACAAATATGCAAAATTCCTCCACTTCAGTCTTCAAGACCGACGGAGGTCAATAGATTATCACATGAAGGCAGCAGAAATACTGCATTCCTCCAGGTTTCGGAGAGAGAGCATACACATTCTGACCCAGATTAAGAATAGCAGGATGAACCGAATGTGTGAAGAAATTGAGGACTTTCTGGCCCAACTACCCTTATAGCTCAGCGCACAATGAAAAAAAAATCACAAGTTACATAATTAGACAAAATCCTTTATTTATTAAATATGGCACCAACTTTCAGATGTCTTTCAGTGTTGAAATCTGCCATACAATGGAAGAATGATTACAAAGCGCATATTTTGTAATTACCAACGACGAAATTATTTTTAATTTTTGTAAAAGGGGAACTATACATAGGAGTTTTATTCAAGACTGAAAGAAATACAATTAGGTGAATGAATATTCGTATTGCCTCTTATCTCAATTGTTTTATGTTTTTCATAAAACTTATATTGTCCAGGGCGGGGAGGAATGGACTGAACTGGGTGGGGATCCTCCACCTCCACTCACCATTGGCTATCTGGTCAAAGTTCCTTAAACGTGACACGTTTTGGAATGGCATCTCCGCGTTTATTTTCAAGTCTCAATAAGAATGAAAAAAGAGACAGAACACGCTAAATTAAAATAATACGTAGAAAGACAGAATGTACTAGTCATTTCCTCTTCGGCTCTTCTTGTGGCTTTTATTTGAACTCCTGCTATGGAAACAGGTTGGATTTAGTCATTTAATCAATGTTACGATTTGGGCTTTTTGTTGATTGCTTATAAAGACATGTTATTGCTGAGAAATGAACAGCGATGAATAAACAAAAACAGTGGTATCCTGATTCTACTGATTATTTTTTCATACATATTTATACATATATATATATATATATATATATATATATATATATATATACACACACACGTGTATACATACACATACATACATATCACACAATTATTTTATGCATACAGCAAATTCAGACTGCTCAGTTTAGCCTCACTTCTCTCGATACTTTGAGTGACTGCGATGTCTGACTTCTGTGGTGACCTGGTGAAAACATTAAGATAAGTGACATTCGTTATATTGCAGTGTATATGGTCAAGTAGGGTTGATTCATCTGTGTCCTTAAGACATTAAGACAAAGGGGGTTTTATATTAACTTCATGAAAGCACTCGTATAAGCACCAATTTATAAAATGTGTTAAAACAATAAGGTATAATAATACTTTGTCGACCACCTAGGTCTGGTGTAACTTACAGGTACACCCAGAGTGTTGAACGCACTATATGCAAAATGACGTATTTAATTGTTATATTCATGCAGGTTCAGCTAGAGTTTGCTTGAGGACAACTTACGTTACTTACACCAGCTGGCTTCATGTGATAAGATAAGTTGGTGTATAGAAGTTGGCCAAGACCAAATTATTCCATATTAGACAGCTGCAGACTGAAAAGAAAACGCTAACCCCAAAATAATTCTAACAAAAGGTTTCTCAGCAGTTTTTTGTAGCATTAGGTGTTCTCAATAACATACTAAAAGTTGAGCAAAGATTGACCACTAGAAAGTGTCCAAGATGGGCAGGAAGCCCTCACCCTAACTCCTTCATTATTTGACCTAGCCATGTAATCTTGGTCTAACCCCATGTTTACTGGGTCAATGAATCCATTGGACTTGTCTAAATTGCGCTGACATGATTAGAAAAAGGTCAAAAACCAGCCAGCTGTGGCTTAACTATCAGAAGATGCCGGAGACAGCCCAAGCTCTGATCAAAGCAGATCGTACAGGATCTTGGAAGATGCACGTGCGCGCAATGTTGGACTGTCTGCCAATATTTTCCGCCCCAGAGCACGGCAACTACCTGAAATCGGCATATTTCTACCTCCAAGAGATGTGCCAACTCGACATCAGACACCCTGATGTACATGACAAGTTTTCCAGGGGTTTCCATGTGATCCGCCGCAGCAACCAGTACTGGCAGGCCTTAGCTCTGACTTCGTCCTCGAGCAGACATTGATACGATCCTTAAAAAGCAGTGGAGGTTTGACCCATGGGAGTGGAAAGACTGAGGAAATGCAAGCATTGTGGACCATGTCTACACCCATCACATCGGAATACAACAAACAACGCCATGCAGGAATTCAATGACCTCACCTACACGACCAGCCCCTAGAATCCTCAGAAGCAAGGACGAATAGAGATCACTCTGATTTAGAAAAGATCTGGTAAAAGCTTAGCATTTTCACACCATTCTCTCCAGACCCATCTCTGAGAAACATTGTAACTGGTGTTGTTTGCAAAGAGGAGGTGAATGTTCATGAGTTTGAGACTGTTGGCAATGAGATCATTGAAAAGATGATTGGAAAACCCGTTTTTGGAATATCCTTCAAACAGAAAGACTGGGCAAAAACCCTTGCAGATGACTCCGACGTCAAAGTTGCAAAAGAACAAACCATTGATCCTGCCTTGCTGTTCCAACGGTCCCTGATCAGGTCGCTGGAAGAAGTAATGAGTTATGAGCTCTGCTCATTTCCCGCAGCCCTGTTCGAAGGCAAGGAGATCTTCCGTAAAGCCAACAAGCTCCAACTAGTGCAGGCAGTAACTGAGTTTTCAAGCAAGAAATCGAACAAAACTGTCCTGGATTCCATCCCACCAACTGAGCATCATCTCCTTGAGGACGGCTCCCTGGTCCAACGCTTGGCATGGAAAAGGGGTGACAGTTATGGGGCCATTTTCATATGCAGACTCTACCATATGCATTATGGTAAAGCAACAGACGTTTTTTGATGGTTATAGCGAAGATCCTTCCATCAAAGACAATACTCATCAGAGACTTGGTGCAAACACTCACCCCATCGTTAAATTCAATGCAGAGACTGAGTTTGTGGGAAGAAAGGATGATTTCCTTACCAGGTCTTCAAACAAACAAGGACTGTTCAATCTTATGACCAATGAGCTGGAGAAGAAGGGCTGCACTGTTATCAATGCATCAGGTGATGCAGAAGTGGACATTGTCGAAGCTGCAGTCGAGGCCTCAGAACATCAGCCCACAACCTTGATAGGAGATGAGGATACAGATTTACTCGTTCTTCTCCTCTACTATGCTGGGACGAGCAATAGAGGCCCCTATTTCCGTTCAGACAAGTCCAAAGCCACTAAAGTGTAAAACATCAGTGAGATTAAACAAGTCCTGGGTAGTGACTTGTGTTCCCAATTGCTGTTTGATCACACCTTCACAGGATGTGATACAACTTCACACATTTTTAGTGTTGGCAAACAGTCAGCATTCCAAAAACTTGTGAATGGGGAATCAACCATCCAGTCCTGTGCAAATGTGTTTCTGATCCCACATCAAGCAAGGAATGTTATAGAGGACCATGGGACCAAGGCAAAGGCAGTTTTGGTTTGGCGAAAAGAGTACAGATTCACTTGCCTCTTTACGCTACAACCTTTTTAGCAAGAAAATCGTTACCGCCAAGTCATTTGTTACCCAAGAACGTCTGCCTCCAACTGAGTCCTCAACCAAATATCACTGCCAAAGAGTGTACTTCCAGATCATGGTGTGCATTGGAAAGGAAGGTGACACGAACACAGTCTATTGGGGATGGACACAGGTGGAGAAACAGTTCCTGCCAGTTATGACCAATAAGACTGCTGCCCCAGAAGGCCTCCTGAAGATGATCCACTGTAATTGCACAACTGCCTGCCGAACACAACAGGGCAGTTGCAGGCATATGGACTATCATGTATGCCTGCTTGTGGACCATGTCAATTTGTGAATTGTGAGAATCACTATAATCAACCACAATTCCACGGTAAAGTCTGTGACACCAGTCTTGGGGTTGTAATTTGTAGATGGTCCCTAAGAGAGATAGAGGGGAGGAGGAGGAGCAGGGGGAGGAGTAGTGAAGAGGGGAGGAGGAGGAGCAGTGAAGAGGGGAGGGGGAGGAGCAGGGGGAGGAGCAGCGAAGAGGGGAGGAGGAGGAGCAGGGGGAGGAGCAGGAGCAGGGGGAGGAGTCGTGAAGAGGGGAGGAGGAGGAGCAGGGGGAGGAGCCGTGAAGAGGGGAGGAGGAGGAGCAGGGGGAGGAGCCGTGAAGAGGGGAGGGGGAGGAGCCGTGAAGAGGGGAGGAGGAGGAGCAGGGGGAGGAGCCGTGAAGAGGGGAGGAGGAGGAGCCGTGAAGAGGGGAGGAGGAGGAGCAGGGGGAGGAGCAGTGAAGAGGGGAGGGGGAGGAGTAGTGAAGAGGGGAGGAGGAGGAGCAGTGAAGAGGTGAGGAAGAGTAGTGTAGAGGGGAGGTGGAGGAGCAGGGGGTGGAGCAGTGAAGAGGGCGGGAGGAGGTGGAGGAGCAGGAACACGATCACAACAGGGAAGGGAGGCGCCGTGGGCGCCTCCTCCCTCGAGTCCCAGCACTCGCGGAAATGGACCGTGCTGGCCGTGCGGCCTCCGGCCTGTCGGAGGTCCAGCTCCGGCAGCCTGGGACAGCCGGCCCCGCCCCTCGCGCCCCCGCGGAGGACCTCTCTGGAAGGCGGCCGGTCCCAGAGCAGGGACAACCAGGGACAGGGGTTGCAAATGAGTCTTGACTAGAAACCTGTATGCATGGCATCTATTTTATATTTTGTGTGAAACATTGTACAATGTATTTGTCCATGCTCAATAAACTTCTAAATAAAATAAAATAAAGAAAATAGCCCGCAGGAGGGGGGGCCGGCAGGGAAGGGGCTTCCTGCCAACCTGAATCCCTTTTTGTTTTTCCTTAAGTCGTAGTAATCCGTTACGTTTATTTTTTCCATAAAAAGACGGGATTTATCGAACCTCCAAGGCCTTATTGTCCATTTTGCTTATTGACAGAGATGCTTTATTGGTGTCATGTGTTGCGTCTCTCCCTCTGCCCACCGTTACCGTCGGTTACGGGCCGAGATACTCCCAGTGGGGTGTGGAGGTTGTGTTCTTAACACTGGTACCCAAAATGCAGTGTGATTTAGATCCTTGGTCATCTATCGTTAATAAATGGTGTAATGACAGCGGGGCTGGTGTGTTTTTTTGTACAAAGTGAAAAATTGAGTGCGCAAACGATACAAAATATCCTCCATTTGTTTATTTGTGTGATATATATGTGTAGGGACAGGCCAGTGCCTCTCCGACTGATACGAGGTATTAATCCTCCATTTGTTTATGTTCTTACAAGGACGAACCAAATGCCAGTCCCAGGCCGTCTGATTCATAGCCAGGGCCATATACCTTATCAAGGGAGACACTGCTTCTGCTCTCTGAAAACAAGCCGAAACCTATCAACACGTGTTGTCCACTGGAGAGTAGATAACACCTGCCGAAATAAAGTTCCACCTTTATGTCTAACGTCACTTAATGGCCCCATACATGTTATATATTACGGATCACTGTTCAGTCGTCCTCCACAAACCACTGAGCTGTCAAGGAGAGCCGAGATGAGGTAAGAACTGGCTATTTCCACCTTAAATACAATCATTTATAATCGGTTATATCTTTGTTGTATACGAGGAATGTGTTAACCTAACAATTGTTAGTGCTTGGCACTTGTTTCTATGAGCATCCTTACTGTACCGACAGAGATAAATTTGTTTTTTCTCATTCTTCTGACAAATGTACTTATTAACTTTTTATATTAGATATTAATAATCTTAAGTCGATTTGAACTATAGCACCTGCTAAATGTACATTTAAATGTGTTCAACATCAGCAAAATGGATTCCCAATTAAATAGGACCAAATTAAAATTTAAATATAAATGATGCATACAAAACAAAAATCCTGGTTCCTTATGAAACATGACCTTAACAATTACATAAAAAAGCTCAATCTTCTTTGTCTTTAATTGGCCCTTCAGTGCGGTTCGAAGTCCCTGGAGGGCCCGACTGGACACCTTAGAATGCCACTTCACGTGGAACCTGAACAGCCAAAGAAAGCACCTTTTCCTTCTCCGGGACATACTGGAGGACATCGGCGCCGAGGACGGCAACCTCTGGCTGGGGCACATCTACAACCTGCAGGCCCACGTCCACTTCCTCCTGGCCTCTGAAGAGGAGACCCCAGGCTCCACCATGAGCGACGCGCTGCGCTGCTTCGGCCAGGCGGGGGAGGCCTTCCGGCAGGTGAGGAACCCCGTGGCGGACGAGGGTCCCTGGCTGCTGGTCAACTACGGCAACCTGGCCTGGCTGCACTACCGACGGGACGAGTGGTCCGAGAGCGTCGCGTACTTGGGCAAGGCGGAGGCACTGCTGCGAGAATACCCGTCTTCGATACAGGGGCAGCCCCATCAGGAGGTCCTGGCCGAGAAAGCATGGACCCTCATGAACTTCGGCCGGGACGGCAAACGCAGTGCGGTGGAGCTCTTCAGGAAAGCCATCGAGGTGGAACCAGCATGCCCCGTGGAGTGGACCACCAGCCACGCGTTGGCCTTGGCGATGTCTTCTCCTCCAGACGACTCGTCACCAGAGCAGGAGGCGGATATCTTGGAGACCCTGAGATGCGCCGTTGAAGGCGATCCAGACAACTTGTACATTGCTGTGGTGTACCTCGAGAGACGCGGCATGACCGACAGCAGAGGGATCGCAGAGCGAGCCCGTGAGCTGACCAAGGAGGTGCTGAAAAGGTCCCAGACCAGCTACAGTGGGATCCGACCCCTGCTGAGAGTCTACAGACAGCACGTGTCCCTGGATGAGGCCATCGACGTGGCGAACGAGGCTCTAGCGAGGCATCCGACCAAACGGCACCTCAAATACGGCCTGGCGAACTGCTACAAGTCGAAGATTTTCTCAGACAGGGACAGTCCCTTCATCGAGGGTCTGAGGAGTCGAGCCATCGTTCTCTATGAGGAGGTGTGCAGCCTGTATCCTCATTCTTTCCTATTGGGGAGGATCACCCTGGCAAGTTTATACGCACAGTCAAGCAATTATGACAACATGAAGGGTGACAAGATATTTAGGGATTTGTTGGAAATTGATTTAGAGCCTGCCCTGCGGCAAATGCTTTATAACAAATATGCAAAATTCCTCCACTTCAGTCTTCAAGACCGACGGAGGTCAATAGATTATCACATGAAGGCAGCAGAAATACTGCATTCCTCCAGGTTTCGGAGAGAGAGCATACACATTCTGACCCAGATTAAGAATAGCAGGATGAACCGAATGTGTGGAGAAATTGGGGACTTTCTGGCCCAACTACCCTTGCAGCTTAGCACACAATGAAAAGAAAATCACATGTTACCTAATTAAACAAAATCCTTTATTTATTAAATATGGCACCAACTTTCAGATGGCTTTCAGTGTTGAAATCTGCCATACAATGGAAGAATGATTACAAAGCGCATATTTTGTAATTACCAACGACGAAATTATTTTTAATTTTTGTAAAAGGGGAACTATACATAGGAGTTTTATTTAAGACTGAAAGAAATACAATTAGGTGAATGAATATTCGTATTGCCTCTTATCTCAATTGTTTTATGTTTTTCATAAAACTTATATTGTCCAGAGGCCAGGGCGGGGAGGAATGGACTGAACTGGGTGGGGATCCTCCACCTCCACTCACCATTGGCTATCTGGTCAAAGTTCCTTAAACGTGACACGTTTTGGAATGGCATCTCCGCGTTTATTTTCAAGTCTCAATAAGAATGAAAAAAGAGACAGAACACGCTAAATTAAAATAATACGTAGAAAGACAGAATGTACTAGTCGTTTCCTCTTCGGCTCTTCTTGTGACTTTTATTTGAACTCCTGCTATGGAAACAGGTTGGATTTAGTCATTTAATCAATGTTACGATTTGGGCTTTTTGTTGATTGCTTATAAAGACATGTTATTGCTGAGAAATGAACAGCGATGAATAAACAAAAACAGTGGTACCCTGATTCTTCTGATTATTTTTTCATACATATTTATACATATATATATATATATATATATATATATATACACACACGTGTATACATACACATACATACATATCACACAATTATTTTATGCATACAGCAAATTCAGACTGCTCAGTTTAGCCTCACTTCTCTCGATACTTTGAGTGACTGCGATGTCTGACTTCTGTGGTGACCTGGTGAAAACATTAAGATAAGTGACATTCGTTATATTGCAGAGTATATGGTCAAGTAGGGTTGATTCATCTGTGTCCTTAAGACATTAAGACAAAGGGGGTTTTATATTAACTTGATGAAAGCACTCGTATAAGCACCAATTTATAAAATGTGTTAAAACAATAAGGTATAATAATACTTTGTCGACCACCTAGGTCTGGTGTAACTTACAGGTACACCCAGAGTGTTGAACGCACTATATGCAAAATGACGTATTTAATTGTTATATTCATGCAGGTTCAGCTAGAGTTTGCTTGAGGACAACTTACGTTACTTACACCAGCTGGCTTCATGTGATAAGATAAGTTGGTGTATAGAAGTTGGCCAAGACCAAATTATTCCATATTAGACAGCTGCAGACTGAAAAGAAAACGCTAACCCCAAAATAATTCTAACAAAAGGTTTCTCAGCAGTTTTTTGTAGCATTAGGTGTTCTCAATAACATACTAAAAGTTGAGCAAAGATTGACCACTAGAAAGTGTCCAAGATGGGCAGGAAGCCCTCACCCTAACTCCTTCATTATTTGACCTAGCCATGTAATCTTGGTCTAACCCCATGTTTACTGGGTCAATGAATCCATTGGACTTGTCTAAATTGCGCTGACATGATTAGAAAAAGGTCAAAAACCAGCCAGCTGTGGCTTAACTATCAGAAGATGCCGGAGACAGCCCAAGCTCTGATCAAAGCAGATCGTACAGGATCTTGGAAGATGCACGTGCGCGCAATGTTGGACTGTCTGCCAATATTTTCCGCCCCAGAGCACGGCAACTACCTGAAATCGGCATATTTCTACCTCCAAGAGATGTGCCAACTCGACATCAGACACCCTGATGTACATGACAAGTTTTCCAGGGGTTTCCATGTGATCCGCCGCAGCAACCAGTACTGGCAGGCCTTAGCTCTGACTTCGTCCTCGAGCAGACATTGATACGATCCTTAAAAAGCAGTGGAGGTTTGACCCATGGGAGTGGAAAGACTGAGGAAATGCAAGCATTGTGGACCATGTCTACACCCATCACATCGGAATACAACAAACAACGCCATGCAGGAATTCAATGACCTCACCTACACGACCAGCCCCTAGAATCCTCAGAAGCAAGGATGAATAGAGATCACTCTGATTTAGAAAAGATCTGGTAAAAGCTTAGCATTTGCACACCATTCTCTCCAGACCCATCTCTGAGAAACATTGTAACTGGTGTTGTTTCCAAAGAGGAGGTGAATGTTCATGAGTTTGAGACTGTTGGCAATGAGATCATTGAAAAGATGATTGGAAAACCCGTTTTTGGAATATCCTTCAAACAGAAAGACTGGGCAAAAACCCTTGCAGATGACTCCGACGTCAAAGTTGCAAAAGAACAAACCATTGATCCTGCCTTGCTGTTCCAACGGTTCCTGATCAGGTCGCTGGAAGAAGTAATGAGTTATGAGCTCTGCTCATTTCCCGCAGCCCTGTTCGAAGGCAAGGAGATCTTCCGTAAAGCCAACAAGCTCCAACTAGTGCAGGCAGTAACTGAGTTTTCAAGCAAGAAATCGAACAAAACTGTCCTGGATTCCATCCCACCAACTGAGCATCATCTCCTTGAGGACGGCTCCCTGGTCCAACGCTTGGCATGGAAAAGGGGTGACAGTTATGGGGCCATTTTCATATGCAGACTCTACCATATGCATTATGGTAAAGCAACAGACGTTTTTTGATGGTTATAGCGAAGATCCTTCCATCAAAGACAATACTCATCGGAGACTTGGTGCAAACACTCACCCCATCGTTAAATTCAATGCAGAGACTGAGTTTGTGGGAAGAAAGGATGATTTCCTTACCAGGTCTTCAAACAAACAAGGACTGTTCAATCTTATGACCAATGAGCTGGAGAAGAAGGGCTGCACTGTTATCAATGCATCAGGTGATGCAGAGGTGGACATTGTCGAAGCTGCAGTCGAGGCCTCAGAACATCAGCCCACAACCTTGATAGGAGATGAGGATACAGATTTACTCGTTCTTCTACTCTACTATGCTGGGACGAGCAATAGAGGCCCCTATTTCCGTTCAGACAAGTCCAAAGCCACTAAAGTGTAAAACATCAGTGAGATTAAACAAGTCCTGGGTAGTGACTTGTGTTCCCAATTGCTGTTTGATCACACCTTCACGGGATGTGATACAACTTCACAAATTTTTAGTGTTGGCAAACAGTCAGCATTCCAAAAACTTGTGAATGGGGAATCAACCATCCAGTCCTGTGCAAATGTGTTTCTGATCCCACATCAAGCAAGGAATGTCATAGAGGACCATGGGACCAAGGCAAAGGCAGTTTTGGTTTGGCGAAAAGAGTACAGATTCACTTGCCTCTTTACGCTACAACCTTTTTAGCAAGAAAATCGTTACCGCCAAGTCATTTGTTACCCAAGAACGTCTGCCTCCAACTGAGTCCTCAACCAAATATCACTGCCAAAGAGTGTACTTCCAGATCATGGTGTGCATTGGAAAGGAAGGTGACACGAACACAGTCTATTGGGGATGGAAACAGGTGGAGAAACAGTTCCAGCCAGTTATGACCAATAAGACTGCTGCCCCAGAAGGCCTCCTGAAGATGATCCACTGTAATTGCACAACTGCCTGCCGAACACAACAGGACAGTTGCAGGCATATGGACTATCATGTATGCCTGCTTGTGGACCATGTCAAGTTGTGAATTGTGAGAATCACTATAATCAACCAAAGTTCCACGGTAAAGTCTGTGACACCAGTCTTGGGATTGTAATTTGTAGATGGTCCCTAAGAGAGATAGAGGGGAGGAGGAGGAGCAGGGGGAGGAGCAGTGAAGAGGTGAGGAGGAGGAGCAGGGGGAGGAGCCGTGAAGAGGGGAGGAGGAGCAGGGGGAGGAGCAGTGAAGAGGGGAGGAGGAGGAGCAGGGGGAGGAGCCGTGAAGAGGGGAGGAGCAGGTGGGGGAGCAGTGAAGAGGGGAGGAGGAGGAGCAGGGGGAGGAGCCGTGAAGAGGGGAGGAGGAGGAGCAGGGGGAGGAGCCGTGAAGAGGGGAGGAGCAGGTGGGGGAGCAGTGAAGAGGGGAGGAGGAGGAGGAGCAGCAGGAACACGATCACAACAGGGAAGGGAGGCGCCGTGGGCACCTCCTCCCTCGAGTCCCAGCACACCGTGCTGACCAAGCGGCCCCCGGCCTGTTGGAGGTCCAGCTCCGGCAGCCTGGGACAGCCGGCCCCGCCCCTCGCGCCCCCGCGGAGGACCTCTCTGGACGGCGGCCGTCTGGGTCATAGCCAGGGCCATATACCTTATATACCTTGAGAGTACTGGAGTAGTACACTGGAGAGTAGATAACACATGCTGAAATAAAGTTCCACCTTTATGTCTAACGTCACTTTATGGCCCCATACAAGTTAAATATTACGGATCACTGTTCAGTCTTCCTCCACAAACCACTGAGCTGAGAGCCGAGATGAGGTAAGAACTGGCTATTTCGACCTTAAATACAGTCATTTATAATCAGTTATAACTTATATCTTTGTTGTATACGGGGAATGGGTTAACCGAACAATTGTTAGTGCTTGGCACTTGTTTCTATGAACATCCTTACTGTACCGAGAGATATATTGTTGTTTCTCATTCTTCTGACAAATATACTAAATGTTAACTTTTTTTATTCGATATTAATTAACTTAAGTCGCTTTAAATAAAAGCACCTGCTAAATGCCCTAAATGTACATTCAAATGTATTCAACATCAGCTGGTTTATATCACAATTAAATAGGACCAATTAAAAATGTAAACACAAATAATGCATAACAAATAAAATAGTGATTCCTTATGAAAAATGACCTTAAAGCTCAAACATCTTTGTCTTTAATTGGCCCTTCAGTGCGGTTCCAAGTCCCCCGACCCTGAGGGCCCGACTGGAGACCTTCGAGTGCCACTTCACGTGGAACCTGAACAGCCACAGAAACCACCTTTTCCTTCTAAGGGACAAACTGGAGGATATCGGCACCGAGGACGGCAACCTCTGGCTGGGACACATCTACAACCTGCAGGCCTACGTCCACTTCCTCCTGGCCTCTGAAGAGCAGACCCCAGGCTCCACCATGAGCGACGCGCTGCGCTGCTTCGGCCAGGCGGGGGAGGCCTTCCGGCAGGTGAGGAACCCTGTGGCGGACGACGGTCCCCGGCTGCTGGTCAACTACGGCAACTTGGCCTGGCTGCACTACCACCGGGAGGAGTGGTCCGAGAGCGTAGCTTACTTGGGCAAGGCGGAGGCACTGCTGAGAGAATACCCGTCTTCGATACAGGGGCAGCCCCATCAGGAGGTCCTGGCCGAGAAAGCATGGACCCTCATGAACTTCGGCCAGGAAGGCAAACGTGCGGTGGAGCTCTTCAGGAAAGCCATCGAGATGGAACCAGCAGGCCCCGTGGAGTGGACCACCAGCCACGCGTTGGCCTTGGCGATGTCTTCTCCTCGAGACGACTTGTCACCAGAGCAGGAGGCGGACGTCTTGGAGACCCTGAGACGTGCCGTTAAAGGCGATCCAGACAACTTGTACATTGCTGTGATGTACCTTGGGAGACGCGCCATGACCGACAGCAGAGGGATCGCAGAGCGAGCCTGTGAGCTGACCAAGGAGGTGCTGAAAAGGTCCCAGACCAGCTACAGCGGGATCCGACCCCTGCTGAGAGTCTACAGGCTGCACGTGTCCTTTGATGAGGCCATCGAGGTGGCGAAAAAGGCTCTAGAGAGGGATCCGACCAAACGGCATCTCAAATACTGCCTGGCGAACTGCTACAAGTGGAAGATCTTCTCAGGCAGGGACAGTCCCTTGATCGAGGACCTGAGGAGTCGAGCCATCGGTCTCTATGAGGAGCTTTGCAGCCTGTATCCACATTCTTTCCTAATGGGGAGGATCACCCTGGCGAGTTTATACGCACAGTCAAGGAATCCTGACAACATGGAGGCTGACAAGATATTTAGGGATTTGTTGGAAATTGATTTAGAGCCAGCCCAGCGGCAAATACTTTATAACAAATATGCAAAATTCCTCCACTTCAGTCTTCAAGACCGACGGAGGTCAATAGATTATCTCATGAAGGCAGCAGAAATACTGCATTCCTCCAGGTTTCGGAGAGAGAGCATACACATTCTGACCCAGATTAAGAATAGTAGGATGGACCGAATGTCTGGAGAAATTGAGGACTTTCTGGCCCAACTAACCTTGTAGCTTAGCACACAATAAAAAAAAAACACATGTTACATAATTAGACAAAATCCTTTATTTATTAAATATGGCACCAACTTTCAGATGTCTTTCAGTGTTGAAATCTGCCATACAATGGAAGAATGATTACAAAGCGCATATTTTGTAATCACCAAGGACTAAATTATTTTTAATAATTTTATTTTTTGTAAAAGGGGAACTATAAATAGGAGTTTTATTTAAGACTGAAAAAAATACAATTAGGCGAATGAATATTCGTAATGCCTCTTATCTCAATTGTTTTATGTTTTTCAAAAAGTTATATTGTCCAGAGGGAGGGGGAATGGACTGAACTGGGTGGGGATCCTCCACCTCCACTCACCATTGGCTATCGGGTCAAAGTTCCTTGCAAACGTGACACGTTATGGAATGGCATTTCCGCGTTTATTTTGAAGTCTCAATAAGAATGAAAAAAGAGACAGAACACGCTAAATTAAAATAATACGTAGAAAGACAGAATGGACTAGTCGTTTCCTCTTCGGCTCTTCTTGTGACTTTTCTTTGAACTCCTGCTATGGGAAACAGGTTGGATTTAGTCATTTAATCAATGTTACGATTTGGGCTTTTTGTTGATTGCTTATAAAGACATGTTATTGCTGAGACATGAACAGCGACGAATAAACAAAAACAGTGGTATCCTGATTCTTCTGATTATTTTTTCATACATATATATATATATATATATATATATATATATATATATATACATACACACACACGACATTAATACAAAGGGGGTTTTATATTAACTTCATGAAAGCACTCGTATAAGCACCAATTTATAAAATGTGTTAAAACAATAAGGTATAATAATACTTTGTCGACCACCTAGGTCTGGTGTAACTTACAGGTACACCCAGAGTGTTGAACGCACTATATGCAAAATGACGTATTTAATTGTTATATTCATGCAGGTTCAGCTAGAGTTTGCTTGAGGACAACTTACGCTACTTACACCAGCTGGCTTCATGTGATAAGATCAGTTGGTGTATAGAAGTTGGCCAAGACCAAATTATTCCATATTAGACAGCTGCAGACTGAAAAGAAAAAAGCTAACCCCAAAATAATTCTAACAAAAGGTTTCTCAGCAGTTTTTTGTAGCATTAGGTGTTCTCAATAACATACTAAAAGTTGACCAAAGATTGACCACTAGAAAGCGTCCAAGATGGGCAGGAAGCCCTCACCCTAACTCCTTCATTATTTGACCTAGCCATGTAATCTTGGTGTCAAACCCCATGTTTACTGGGTCAATGAATCCATTGGACTTGTCTAAATTGCGCTGACATGATTAGAAAAAGGTCATAAACCAGCCGGCTGTGGCTTAACTATCAGAAGATGCCGGAGACAGCCCAAGCTCTGATCAAAGCAGATCGTACAGGATCTTGGAAGATGCACGTGCGCGCAATGTTGGACTGTCTGCCAATATTTTCCGCCTCAGAGCACGGCAACTACCTGAAATCGGCATATTTCTACCTCCAAGAGATGTGCCAACTCGAAACCAGACACCCTGATGTACATGACAAGTTTTCCAGGGGTTTCCATGTGATCCGCCGCAGCAACCAGTACTGGCAGGCCTTAGCTCTGACCTCGTCCTCGAGCAGACATTGATACGATCCTTAAAAAGCAGTGGAGGTTTGACCCATGGGAGTGGAAAGACTGAGGAAATGCAAGCATTGTGGACCATGTCTACACCCATCACATCGGAATACAACAAAACAACGCCATGCAGGAATTCAATGACCTCACCTACACGACCAGCCCCTAGAATCCTCAGAAGCAAGGATGAATAGAGATCACTCTGATTTAGAAAAGATCTGGGAAAAGCTTAGCATTTGCACACCATTCTCTCCAGACCCATCTCTGAGAAACATTGTAACTGGTGTTGTTGCCAAAGAGGAGGTGAATGTTCATGAGTTTGAGACTGTTGGCAATAAGATCATTGAAAAGGTGATTGGAAAACCCGTTTTTGGAATATCCTTCAAACAGAAAGACAGAAAAACCCTTGCAGATGACTCCGACGTCAAAGTTGCAAAAGAACAAACCATTGATCCTGCCTTGCTGTTCCAACGGTTCCTGATCAGGTCGCTGGAAGAAGTAATGAGTTATGAGCTCTGCTCATTTCCCGCAGCCCTGTTCGAAGGCAAGGAGATCTTCCGTAAAGCCAACAAGCTCCAACTAGTGCAGGCAGTAACTGAGTTTTCAAGCAAGAAATCGAACAAAACTGTCCTGGATTCCATCCCACCAACTGAGCATCATGTCCTTGAGGACGGCTCCCTGGTCCAACGCTTGGCATGGAAAAGGGGTGACAGTTATGGGGCCATTGCACAGTCATATGCAGACTCTACCATATGCATTATGGTAAAGCAACAGACGTTTTTTGATGGTTATAGCAAAGATCCTTCCATCAAAGACAATACTCATCGGAGACTTGGTGCAAACACTCACCCCATCGTTAAATTCAATGCAGAGACTGAGTTTGTGGGAAGAAAGGATGATTTCCTTACCAGGTCTTCAAACAAACAAGGACTGTTCAATCTTATGACCAATGAGCTGGAGAAGAAGGGCTGCACTGTTATCAATGCATCAGGTGATGCAGAGGTGGACATTGTCGAAGCTGCAGTCGAGGCCTCAGAACATCAGCCCACAACCTTGATAGGAGATGAGGATACAGATTTACTCGTTCTTCTACTCTACTATGCTGGGACGAGCAATAGAGGCCCCTATTTCCGTTCAGACAAGTCCAAAGCCACTAAACTGTAAAACATCAGTGAGATTAAACAAGTCCTGGGTAGTGACTTGTGTTCCCAATTGCTGTTTGATCACACCTTCACAGGATGTGATACAACTTCACGCATTTTTAGTGTTGGCAAACAGTCAGCATTCCAAAAACTTGTGAATGGGGAATCAACCATCCAGTCCTGTGCAAATGTGTTTCTGATCCCTCATCAAGCAAGGAATGTCATAGAGGACCATGGGACCAAGGCAATGGCAGTTTTGTTTGGCGAAAAGAGTACAGATTCACTTGCCTCTTTGCGCTACAACCTTTTTAGCAAGAAAATCGTTACCGCCAAGTCATTTGTTACCCCAGAACGTCTGCCTCCAACTGAGTCCTCAACCAAATATCCCTGCCAAAGAGTGTACTTCCAGATCATGGTGTGCATTTGAAAGGAAGGTGACACAAACACAGTCTATTGGGGATGGAAACAGGTGGAGAAACTGTTCCTGCCAGTTATGACCAATAAGACTGCTGCCCCAGAAGGCCTCCTGAAGATGATCCACTGTAATTGCACAACTGCCTGCCGAACACAACAGGACAGTTGCAGGCATATGGACTATCATGTATGCCTGCTTGTGGACCATGTGAAGTTGTGAATTGTGAGAATCACTATAATCAACCACAATTCCACGGTAAAGTCTATGACACCAGTCTTGGGGTTGTAATTTGTAGATGGTCCCTAAGAGAGATAGAGGGGAGGAGGAGCAGGGGGAGGAGCAGTGAAAAGGGGAGGAGGAGGAGCAGGGGGAGGAGCCGTGAAGAGGGGAGGAGGAGGAGCAGGGGGAGGAGCAGTGAAGAGGGGAGGAGGAGGAGCAGTGAAGAGGTGAGGAGGAGTAGTGAAGAGGGGAGGTGGAGGAGCAGGGGGTGGAGCAGTGAAGAGGGCGGGAGGAGGAGCCGTGAAGATGGGAGGAGGAGGAGCAGGGGGAGGAGCAGTGAAGAGGGGAGGGGCAGGTGGGGGAGCAGTGAAGAGGGGAGGAGGAGGAGGAGCAGCAGGAACACGATCACAACAGGGAAGGGAGGCGCCGTGGGCACCTCCTCCCTCGAGTCCCAGCACACCGTGCTGACCGAGCGGCCCCCGGCCTGTTGGAGGTCCAGCTCCGGCAGCCTGGGACAGCCGGCCCCGCCCCTCGCGCCCCCGCGGAGGACCTCTCTGGACGGCGGCCGTCTGGGTCATAGCCAGGGCCATATACCTTATATACCTTGAGAGTACTGGAGTAGTACACTGGAGAGTAGATAACACATGCTGAAATAAAGTTCCACCTTTATGTCTAACGTCACTTTATGGCCCCATACAAGTTAAATATTACGGATCACTATTCAGTCTTCCTCCACAAACCACTGAGCTGAGAGCCGAGATGAGGTAAGAACTGGCTATTTCGACCTTAAATACAGTCATTTATAATCAGTTATATCTTTGTTGTATACGGGGAATGGGTTAACCGAACAATTGTTAGTGCTTGGCACTTGTTTCTACGAACATCCTTACTGTACCGACAGAGATATATTGTTGTTTCTCATTCTTCTGACAAATATACTAATTGTTAACTTTTTTTATTCGATATTAATTAACTTAAGTCGCATTAAATAAAAGCACCTGCTAAATGGCCTAAATGTACATTTAAATGTATTCAACATCAGCTGGTTTATATCACAATTAAATAGGACCAATTAAAAATGTAAACATAAATAATGCATGCCAAATAAAATCCTGGTTCCTTATGAAACATGACCTTAAAGCTCAAACGTCTTTGTCTTTAATTGGCCCTTCAGTGCGGTTCCAAGTCCCCCGACCCTGAGGGCCCGACTGGAGACCTTCGAGTGCCACTTCACGTGGAACCTGAACAGCCACAGAAACCACCTTTTCCTTCTCAGGGACAAACTGGAGGATATCGGCACCGAGGACGGCAACCTCTGGCTGGGACACATCTACAACCTGCAGGCCTATGTCCACTTCCTCCTGGCCTCTGAAGAGCAGACCCCAGGCTCCACCATGAGCGACGCGCTGCGCTGCTTCGGCCAGGCGGGGGAGGCCTTCCGGCAGGTGAGGAACACTGTGGCAGACGAGGGTCCCTGGCTGCTGGTCAACTACGGCAACCTGGCCTGGCTGCACTACCGACGGGACGAGTGGTCCGAGAGCCTCGCGTACTTGGGCAAGGCGGAGGCACTGCTGCGAGAATACCCGTCTTCGATACAGGGGCAGCCCCATCAGGAGGTCCTGGCCGAGAAAGCATGGACCCTCATGAACTTCGGCCAGGACGGCAAACGCAGTGCGGTGGAGCTCTTCAGGAAAGCCATCGAGGTGGAACCAGCATGCCCCGTGGAGTGGACCACCAGCCACGCGTTGGCCTTGGCGTTTTCTTCTCCTCCAGACGACTCGTCACCAGAGCAGGAGGCGGACGTCTTGGAGACCCTGAGACGCGCCGTTGAAGGCGATCCAGACAACTTGTACGTGGCTACGGTGTGCCTCGAAAGACGCGCCATGACCGACAGCAGAGGGATCGCAGAGCGAGCCCGTGAGCTGACCAAGGAGGTGCTGAAAAGGTCCCAGACCAGCTATAGCGGGATCCGTCCCCTCCTGAGAGTCTACAGACTGCACGTGTCCCTGGATGAGGCCATCGACGTGGCGAACGAGGCTCTAGAGAGGCATCCGACCAAACGACATCTCAAATTCGGCCTGGCGAGCTGCTACAAGTGGAAGATGTTCTCAGATGGTGACAGTCCCTTGATCGAGGGCCTGAGGAGACGAGCCATTAGTCTCTATGAGGAGCTGTGCAGCCTGTATCCTCATTCTTTCCTATTGGAGAAGATCGCCCTGGCGAGTTTGTACGCACAGTCAAACAATCATGACAACATGGAGGCTGACAAGATATATAAGGAGTTGTTGGAAATTGATTTAGAGCCAGCCCAGCAGCAAATACTTTACAACAAATATGCGAAATTCCTCAACTTCATCCTTCAAGACCGACAGGGGTCAATAGAGTATCACATGATGGCAGCAGAAATACTGCATTCCTCCTGGTTTCGGAGAAACAGCATACACATTCTGACCCAGATTAAGAATAGAAGGATGAACCGAATGTGTGGAGAAATTGAGGACTTTCTGGCCCAACTACCCTTATAGCTCAGCACACAATAAAAAGAAAATCACATGTTACCTAATTAGACAAAATCCTTTATTTATTAAAAATGGCACCAACTTTCAGATGCCTTTCAATGTTGAAATCCACCATGCAATGAAAGAATGGTTACAAAGCACATACTTTGTAATCACCGACTATATTATTTTTATACAAGGGGAAGTATAAATAGGAGTTTTATTTAAGACAAAAAATAATAATACTATTAGGCGAATGAATATTCATATTGCCTCTTATCTCAATTGTTTTATCATTTGTGTTATCACAAAGTAATCATACCGTCCAAAGGCCAGGGGTGTAGTACATGGACTGAAATGGGTGGGTATCCTTCACTTCCACTTACCGTTTGCCATCTGGTCAAAGTTCCTTACAAACGTGACACGTTTTGGAATGGCATTTCCCGCCTTTATTTTGAAGTCTCAATAAGAATGAAAAAAGACACAGAACACGCTAAATTAAAATAATACGTAGAAAGACAGAATGGACTAGTCGTTTCCTCTTCGGCTCTTCTTGTGACTTTTCTTTGAACTCCTGGTATGAAAAACAGAGGTTGGATTTAGTCATTTAATCAATGTAACAGTTTGGGCTTTTTGTTGGTTGCTTATTTAGACACGTTTATTGCAGAGAAATGAACATGGTGAATAAAGAAAAACAGTGGTATCCTGATTCTTCTGTATAATTGTTCATATATACAAAAATATCACACAATTATTTTATGCATGCAGCAAATTCAGAATGCTCAGTTTAGCCTCACCTCTCTGGAGACTTTGAGTGACTGCGGTGTCTGTGACCTCTGTGGTGCCCTGGTGAAAACATTAAGGTGAGTGACATTCGTTATATTGCAGTTTACAGAAAAACAGTGAACTAGAACTCATTGGAGTGCTTGAGAGAAAGACATTTTTCTAAATGTGTCTGAAGTTAGGGTCACTCAATCCAATTCAATCCGTATAGCCCTTAATCACAGGTACAGTCTCAAAGGGCTTTACAGGCCATATATCGTCACTACCTCCAGACCCAATCCCCCCCAGAGGGCAAGAACAACAAACTCCTGTAATTAGCAAGAAGGAAATCTTGAGGAGAAAGGCAGAGTGGGGGATCCCTCCTTCCAGGGGAGGTTAGCAGTGCAATGGGTGCCATAATTGACATACATACAAGCAAACATTTTTAGAAAAACCTGCTGTCAATAATTTTTCTTACATACATTATCTGTCTGAATACTAGGGGTGTGAACGGTTACAATAAATTGTAAACGGTTACACGACCCCTTTTTTTTCGTGGACACGGTTAACCGTTTTTTAAATTAAGTAATGATTTTTTTATGTATTTTTTAAAGTGGACCGCAGTCGCGCTATAGGGGGATTATTTGTTTATCAACACGGCGGATGCGCGAGCAGAATGACATTTTTTTTGACCGGTTGCCATGGTTATCTCCGTGTGGTTCATTTGCAGTTGCAGTGTTAATTAGGATGTTGTCAGCTTACTGTTTCATTAAACTGTAATCAGAAAACGCGGTTATATGCTATAGACCCTATAGTATCTGTGGTATAAAGGCTGGGACGAATTTCGAATTATAAATATTTAAGCTTTATGTTGAAAGTATGGACCGTCGCGATTCCCATTCAAACAATGGCGTGGTGATTATTATTATTATTTTTTACGGTTTTCGTTTACTGATTTTCCACGTTTCCACGTTTTCCTTAACGGTTATGATTTACTAACCGGTTACACGTGTACCCGTGCACACCCCTATTGAATACCGACGGCAGCAAGGGCTTTTAATAAAACAGTACACACACACACACACACACACACACACACCTTACTAAGTATACATGTGTATGAATGACCATAAATGACATGGCATGCGTCACCCTATTTGTAGTGACTGTGGGGCAGGTTGAGCGGTCTTACATCTGACCGCAGTGTCTCTCACAACACAGCTAAGGATCAGGGTGTGACCTGTACTAGCAGCTTTAGTCCGTAGTACTCCCCGGGCAGGAGGAGGGGAACCTACCAGGGGACTTGGAGCGGTGGCGTCGGTCCCGGGACCGGCTCCGGTGCCTCCGGGGGCTCTTGCTGCGGTGCTCCCGGCGCTCCCTCCTCGGGGACGGGCTGGAAGGGACAAGAGACGAGAGCCAATCAGCAGAGCGCCTCGGGACCACAAGCGGCCCCAGACACACACACACACACCACCACGGTCGCACAACGGCCACGGGGGAATAGTGTGCGCACAGAGCATCAACAATACGGCCGCGTGGTCACAGAGCACAATGAGATCTGGAGTTGGGCGACGGCGTACCTTCTCCTCTTGGGGGACCGGCTCCTTCTGGAGAAGGAGGAAGGAAGCCATTTTTTGTTGAGTTTCAGGATGACGACAAGACGGAACAAAATGGAATCAAGTATTAAAAAAGAAAAAGAAAAATGGAGGCAGACCGTCTGGGGGAGCGGCTGCGTCGGTAGCGCGGTGAGGGGGAGCGCCGGGGCCTGTCGTTGTCACGGTAACTCCGTCTGTGAGCCTCAGGGGTGGGTATCCTCTCCGGCTGAAGAGGGGGAGAAGGTGATGATGACTATCGAGGGGACTATGGAAGCGGCGAGGCGTTTCAAAGGCAGCCCCGTAAACGGCTTTAAAACAACCGTTCAAGGGGAAAGTTCAATTAGCAACGCAATATCGTGTGTAAATTGTTCTGAGACTTGGGGCTGGCAGCATTGCCCAAAGGAGCGCCATAAGGGACGGGGAAGGAGGGCAGTTCACGCTCTAGCCTGCAAACCACCGGAAGTAGAAGTCACGTGACCGTCGAGTTACCTTTTCCTCCTCCTCGTCTTCCTCGTCGCTGCTCTCCACCTCGTCCAGGTCTTCCTCCAGGGCACTGATGCGCGTGTCCAAGAGTTCGGCCTCCTCAAGGACCTGCCGCTTCTGCACACACACAGACACACACAGACGCAGACACACAGTTCAGTTAAAAAAGGTTACACTGTTTAAGAGCTTGCCGTCGTTCTGTCCGTGTCCATATACACACACACACACACAAACAGACGCAGATACACACACACACACACAGTTCAGTTAAAAAACGTCATACTTTTTAAGAGCTTGCCTTTGTTCTGTCCGTGTCCGAACACACACACACACACACACACACACACAAACACAGAGGATGTACGCTACTAGAGGCATGGCGCCCACATACCTGCAGCCTGGGCAGGATGATGTCACACATCCTCTCCGCGTGAAGGAGTTCGTCGATGAACTCGTCCACGTGCATCACCTCAAACTCTGTAACAGAACGAGGGGCGAGCGAGCACCGCAGGGGTCCGTTATATTGTGACGCGTCAGGCCAGGTGACCAATCAAATGTCTTCGTTCACGATTTAAGTTGAACAAACAAAGTACATTCATCATTGGGGTGAGAGTTGGGGAGGCAACATGACAATGGCAAACCCTTTGTCAATGTTGTACTTGATGAGACCTTTACTCAATGCAAGCACTGTGTTATCAAACCAAGGTACGCTTATAAAACAATACATTCATCCTTAAATGGTCTGTGTGTACAAACAATATTCACTAACCTCCATTCCGGTTCTGACTCTTGATTTTCCTGTAGTCGTTGTAAAGAGGCTCCAGGTATTTGTAACAATCCACCGAGGTGCCCGTCAGCCTCATGTACATGGCTCCAAGCAGGCGGACGTATCTAGGAGAAATAACACGTACAGAAATGAGTTTGACCACTTTGTAAAGCGGTTAAAGTGTCCAGCGTGGTTTCGTCCACAACAGTGTGTGACTCCACAGCTGCTTGTGTTCGTACAGCATCATACGGAGAGGAGGAGGCGCTACAGGGGCGTAACCGTATGCTATAAGTCAGCACATGTGTACTCAAAACAACAATAGTTGTTCTACATAATGGACCAGCATTGCGTCCAACGTACTTGAAATCCTCGTTCTTGATGAACTCCACGATGATGTCTTTCTCTGGTTGGATCTGTAGCATCTTCAGCGTGAGGCAGAGGAAGGGGGTGGGTTTGATGTTCCCTCCGTAAACCCCTCCGACGAACTTCAGCTCCATGGCCTTGTCCACCACCAGCTCGGCTGAGGAGAACGAGAGGAGTAATGAGGTTTATTCTCTTGTAGCTTATTCCAAACTCCCATAATATATTCTACTTAGGTCTTAACTTCTCTTGGGATCCACCCGTTAGCTCATCAGGCTAACCAGTGGACCGTCCACCCCCCGCACCACTCACCGGTCAGGCCGAAGCACTCTTCCTTCCAGTACTTCGACTCGTAGATCCGAGTCCTGATGATCTTCTCCACCAGATACTGAGGGTTGGTGCCATGGATGCTGTTGGCGTCTTTCACGGTCCTGTTAGCCATGTCAGCCGATCGTGTGCGGGTTCCTCTGAAAGAAACAACCCCCTGTGCTACGATGTGTTTCCGGGTCTACAACGTTTACTTCCGGTTTAGTCGGAGACGGCCCTGATTGGTCCAGCACTTTATATGACTGAAATGACGCGGTTTTCGCGGGAACCGCGGTATGTGAAGTCCACGTCGAGTCGAGGTTAGTTTGAAAGAACGCGGGCACGTCTCCGAGCCTCATTATCATCTTAAACAAGTGTAGTTATTCGCTATATCAGTCTTCCATTTGGCGTTTTCAGCAAGTTAAGATGGCCAGGTACTTGACCAGAAACAGGCTGCGACGGATCTACAAGTGGGGCGGCTTCCCCGTGAGCCACGATAGGAAGTTAAAGACCGACGAATATGAGTGAGTAGCGACAACAAGCCGTTTTCCGGTTGTACTTGTATCATTGTGATCTTTCTTTGAACGATTCAGTTGAACTTCACTGACAAATGTCCATTGTGTTCCATTGTGTTTCCATTGTGTTGTTCTTTTTGTATCTGAAGCTCATTGCACATCAGCCTGGAGGACCTGCCCCGGACCACCGTGATCACCAACGGGCAGTACATCCTGATAGAAGGCGTGGATGACGACCACCCCTACGTGGCAAAGGTCACGAAGCTCATCGGTAGGAGACGACACAAGGCACACGTGTGGTTCCTTCTTACAAGTAGCAAGCCCCATATCAGCCTATCAACCCTAAAGACGTGGTTATTTTCAGTGCAAATCATTAAAAATGCAAAAAGCATCAAAACCCCCGACCATAATGGGTTACTCTTTACTTGAATCATTGTGTTGTGTTCCTCAGAGAGTGACAAGAAGAAGAAGGCTCTGGTTCAGTGGTTTGCCCGTGTGGGCGAAGTCCCCCCGAACAAGTTGAAACTGCTGGGCAGGGAGCCGCACCCGCAGGAGATCTTCTACTACGAGGGCCCCACCTGTGAGGACGAGATCGACGTGGAGTCCATCCTCAACACTGTGCAGGTACATCAGTCAACCCTCTCCTATTGGATGGTTTTTACTTATGACTGAAATCCCGAAATGCTCTAAAGCAAGTGGTTCTCAAACCTTTTCTACAAGTATTCTCCCTTTGAGTACCCCCTTCACTGACACAAAACGGAAGCTTCCGGATTTGACTCTTAAAGATAGTTGGCTATTTTTTCTTTCTTTTCTGGATAACCCCTGCAGTACTGCAAAGTACCCCCATTTGAGAACAAGTGCTCTAAAGCATCATCGAATTTCGTCTGATCAGTAATGGAATCAATCCTTGGCGTCGACTTTCATTGCTTTCCAAAAAAAAACATTTAAATAAGTCAAAGTAGGTCAGCTGCTTCCATTCTTGGGCTTTACGTGGACAGCTATGGCTTTGTCTTTTAAAATATGAAATCTCTGAGGTCTTTCTCACAGCAGCTGTCAACACTGTTGCGTTTCAGTTCTTCCCGCGGATGTATCCGGTTTCATCCAACACCAAACATGCGTGTGCCTGCCACTGCCGTTGTGCCAGGCACTGGCCGTAGACCTGGAGAGGGTCCCCAGGCACCCACTGCTCCTAGAGATCGGTTAAACGCAGCGATCACAATTAGCTGTGCAATGGTAAAGCTGAATCTAGGTAGCGGTAGCGTTGTCAGTTTGGGACGCCCCATCGTGAACAGGGATCTAGTTCAGCACCGTTGAAGCCTAAACCTTTCCCTTCGAAGTGATTGTAGGGAAGAGGGAGCTACATATCCTAGCCATGGCCATCGTGCCTTAACATGTTCCTCCTCCTCCTCCTCCTCCTCCTCTGCAGGTAAAGTTCATTCCGGTGGGGGCGCCGTTCCCCGACGTCGACCGGCAGGAAGTGCTGTACGTGAAGCTCTCCTGGAACACCAAGGTCTTCAAGGTCGTGACGCCCGAGCAGATCGAGACCGCCACCGCCGCCGCGCCCCGCCTCGTCCCCACCCCCGGCCGCCTCCGTCCCGCCCTTCCCCCCTCGCCGCCCTGCTCCCCCGCCCTGGCGGCGACCCCCCGGTCGAGGGCGCCCTCCCGGCGGGCCCTGCCCACGCCGGACCCCATGGTCATGAACCGAGCGGCCGCCGCGGGCGGGCACGGCGTCCGGGGCACGGCGAGCGCCGGGAAGATGGTGGCGGAGGCGGAGTCGATGCACTCGGCCTCCAAGATTTCCGCCTCCAAGTGCCTGAGCGGCAAGAGGAGGTCCTGCGTTGCGCGGACCCCCGGGGTGCGCAAGAAGCTGGAGCTCAGCAGTGAGTGTTTCTTCAGGGGGCATGATGCTGTCATTTACGTTTAGATTACATTCAGGGCCTCGAGGGAAGTTAAGACCTGAGGAGAAGATTGAAGCCGTGAGGTTTTTGCGATGGTATACTATGCGAGTCTGGAGTGAACTATGAGAGAGCCTTCTCCTTACATTTAGCAGGGCGTTATGCAACCATTCACACACACAATCGCACACCGACGGCAGAGTCAACCATGCCAGGCGACGGCCACGTCGTCGGCAGGAAAGGTGAGGGCTTAGAGGTGTCCCCGACGCTCGGCTACGAGGAGCCGGGGATCGAACCAGCAGCCTTCCGGTTACCCGGCGACTGTCGCAGTAGCTCAGGGCTGGGCACACAGGGTTTATTTTGCTTAATGAGTGGTGTTGTCAGATGCCTGCGGAAGGCTGCTACCACCACGGCACAGAGACGCAAGCAAGCGCCTATTTATGTATTTTTGTGAGTTCTTATCTTGACCGCTCACAGCCAGTGAAATGACGGGGAGGTGCAAAGGAGAAAATCCTCGTGAAACTCTGGAAAGAATTGGCGCTTATTTAGACCTCGTCACTCCCCCCCCCCCCCCCCCCCCCCCCCAGGTCCTAGGAAGAGCCTGATGGACGGGGACGAGGGCCTCTGCCAGCTCCTGGACGAGGACCTGGACCAGGACGTGCTGATGGTCCAGCGCTCGGCCACGACCCTGACCCGCCTCATGTCCCAGCCCGGCGGCCTGACCCCCGCCAGGAAGACCTCGAGGGCCGCTGGGTCCTGGGGCTCCCAGAGCATGAAGCCGGTCCTGAGCTACATGAGCCTGGGGGGGGACAGTTCGCCGGAGACCGCTCTGCAGGACTCTGACAGGTGAGCGTGGGGGGGGGGCATCCATCAGGGGCCAGGGGCCTGGGTTTAGGAGTGGGGGGCACCCATCAGGGTCCTGGGTTTAGGAGGGGGGGGCACCCATCAGGGACCTGGGTTTAGGAGGGGGGGGGGTACCCATCAGAGTCCTGGGTTTAGGAGTCCTATTAGTATCGTGCTGTTCCTTCTGCTGATCCACATGCTACCGTTTTGTTTGAGCAGATAATGAGGACGACTCTAACCGTTCATCCTACACTGATGGATTTGAAGTCGTTTCCTTTTGCATATTAGTTTGTTTTTGTCCAGAAAATCCTTGTTTACCTTTTTCTATTTGTTAATACCAAGTTGATTATTCCGAAACATGCTTTTTGTGGCAAACTTTCTCACTTAAGAGTAGAGGTTCTAGCATTGTGTAGCATCTGATCCTAGCTATCATTGTTGTGTACGGGAATGGGTTAACCTAGTGATTTCTAGTGCTTTGCACCTGGTTCTATGAACATCTTTACCGTCAGAGATGCATTGTTTCACCTTCTTCTGCCAAACGTACTTATTGTAAGTCGCTTTGGATAAAAGCGTCTGCTAAATGTAAATCCAAATACGTCTGGCTCCTCCTGCGATCCGCCGCCGTGTCGAGACTCACTGCGGCCTCTTCCAGGGAGCTGTGTGGCGTGGCCTCCCTGGAGGACGAGGTGTTTGACATGGGGCTGACCCTGACTCCCAGGAGGCAGGCCACCCCCAGGAGAAACCCTGCCACCAGGGGGCAGAAGTGAGTCACTAGCCTGGTGGTGGCGGGTCCTCACGTTTTCGCTAGCACCGATCACGACCCGGTTTCATGAGTTGAAGTCACGGGGAAAACACGAGCAGTGGACGGTTGGACGACCGGGAGGCTTCATTAGAGCTTTATTATTCATAGTAATAAACCCGCATTTGAGTCGTATCACATGTTAAAGGAACGTTTCATTGCCTGATTTTAATTGGCACCTTCAAATCTCGCTCAGACTATGTCCAAAAGCGAGGTTCACTTGATGTCGGACCGTTCAACTGAGTTCTCCTGTTTTGTGCCCTTCATCCTGGTTGATCTCACAATTTCCAAACACATTAGAGGTTTGCGGGTTGCACGTGTGGGGTGTTGTGTTCACGACGGGGGTATCTTTCTCGGGGGGGGGGGGGGGGGTCTCTCAAAACCCTTGGTGGATGCAGACAGGAGGTTCACCCATGGAGACGACGGCTGATGTGTTTGCTCGGTACCTGGTGGCACACAGACAGAACCTAGGAGTTTGATGGCACATGTATTTTATACACAATGTATCTTATATCTGTAACGTCACCTGACCCTGCCTTTGGCTGTTCTCTCTGACATAAGAGCGTCCACACCTTCCAGGAGGGCAGATCGGGCCACCAAGGAACACTCTCTTGGAGTGCTGTAAGTACCTCCATCACCATTTTAAAAGTCCCATTAATGCTGGTAGCTTCTCCTTTTCAAATGGTCTTTTACTTTGAAAAAAGGATCAGTTTCCGTCCTTTGCTCCTGTAGAAGCTCTGATTGGTGTTCCTTGTATTTTAACACGGATCAGAGTGAGTGAGGTGGGTTGAGTGCCTGGCCTCACTAACCCCGCCCCCTGCTGGCCGTTCGTCCACAGAGCGGAGGAGAACGAGAACTCGCCCATGGAGCCCGCGGCCCCCACCCCGCGGACCTCCAGGAGGAAGTCCGCCCAGCTGGTGTCCTCTCGGATCAGGAAGCAGCTGTGAGTGTCTCGGTGGGGTTCAGGAGGTGGAGCGGCTCGGCTGGCTGCTGGAGGGGTGCTGGTTCGATCCCCGGCTCCACCCAGCGGAGTTCCGCTTTATTTTTTTAGGGGTGTAGGCGGGGACGTCCCATGTTTTTATTTTTTATTTTTTTTTACTTTCGTCCTTGTATATGTTGGCGTCTTTTCCTTCTGGGAACGCACGGCTCTGATCTGTGAGCGTCTCCCTCCAGGAGTCTACTGGACGACGTTCACTCCGACGGAGACGACAGCGACGAGTTCCTCCCGTCCGTCAAGGAGCTCCGGAGCAGCAGCGACGAGGAGGAGGAGCCGCAGGAGGAAGAGGAGGAGGAGGAGGAGGAGTTCTGCGCGAGGTTGGACAGCGACGACGAAATCGTCGCCAAGAAGAGCAAACGCGGGGCGGCGGCGCCTCGAACCCCCCGCTCCGCACGGAAGAGCCAGGCTTCCATGCGCACGCCACGGAAAACACCCGTGAAGAAGGTACGTTGGGGGCCTTCCTCAGTATCTTGGGTTCAGATGGAGGGCAGAAGCAGTACACAAGGGATGCCGGGATCACACGTAACTCATTGCTATTGTGATTCATAGGCCACGCCCACGACGCCACGCACCCCTCGCCATGCCACGCCCAGTATCCCGAGCCGCTCCCTGCCGGCCCGACAGCCCGGGAGCGCCCTGGAGGAGGCCCGGGCCCGGTAAGGAGGAGGAGACCGTGTGTGTGTGTGTGTGTGTGTGTGTGTGTGTGTGTGTGTGTGTGTGTGTGTGTTGGGTCTTTGTTTGTGTGTGTCAAGGCCCATTCCTGTTGCTGATGCATTATAAAGTCACACACACCCACTTCACATCCCATGTTATGTTTTGGATGAGGACTCCATCAACGTTGCGCTGGAGACTATTTGCTGCCATCTAGTGGTCAGAAATAGTTTGTCTTTAATTCTTGATTTTTGCTGTTATGTTTGTTGTGATATGGCTTCATTCATTTGAAATGAGGAAAAAACCCATAAGGAACATAGCTCATCGATCTAATGCGATGCAATATACCTTTCCCCTCCCTCGGTTATGTTGATTGAACGGCAAAGCATCCATCGAGTCTGTAATTGTTGGCTATAAAGTGTGTGTGTTGCCATCTGTCCGTGTCCAGGCTCCACGTGTCGTCAGTGCCAGAGTCCCTCCCCTGCCGCGAGCAGGAGTTCCAGGACATCTACAACTTTGTGGAGAGCAAGGTCATGGACGGGACCGGAGGGTAAGAAGAATATCTTAATTCAAACCCTCTGTTTACATCCTACCAGAGAGACCCTACACGATGTATAAAGACGCACAGCGTGTGTGTGTGTGTGTGTCGGCTAATAATCTAGAATCACTCCCACCGCTCAATACTTTTAAAAACCTTTTTAAAATCATCCCTGACTGAACAATGCAATTGTTTTTTTTAACCTGATGCCCTTTTAGCTGTCTGTTTGTATTAGCTTGTTATACCTTAGCTTGATATTAAGTGTAATGTCTTGCATTCTAGTGTGTGTAGTTTGTCATTTGTGGTGTAGCCATGTCTTGTCTTTTGTGTATTCCAAAACTTTCTGCTGTCTTTCTTGGCCAGGACTCCCTGGGTGAAGTTACTGTAACTCAATGGGACCTTTTCCTGGTAAAATAAAAAGTGTGTGCGTGTGTGTGTTCAGGTGCATGTACATCTCGGGGGTCCCGGGCACGGGTAAGACGGCCACAGTGCACGAGGTGATCCGCTCTCTGCAGCGAGCCTCCGACGCGGACGACGTCCCCGCCTTCAACTTCATCGAGATCAACGGCATGAAGATGACGGACCCCCACCAGGCCTACGTGCAGATCCTGCAGGTGAGCGAGGGCACGTTTTCATAGTGTTGTACGAACCGTGGTTTGAGGAACTCACCTGGGATTGAACCAAGGGGGGTCCTTCGGTCAATTTTGTCAGAAGTGCGCAGTGCTGTTAAACCCCAGTCTCAATCTGATTGGACGAGTAGATCACCAGAATCAAGGGTGTCTCTAGCTTTTGAAGTCATCACTTTCTGTAGAGAAGAGGGAAAGAATTGAGTGTAGCCAGTTGGTGTTTGTGCATCGATAGTTGTGTGTGAAAAGAAAGCATTATATGCTACTACTAAAACAATGAAATATTGAACTAAAGAGCTGAACTAATGAACAATGAAGACATCTTGTATCTCAACGGGATCTTCCTGGCTAAATAAAGGATCAGATAAAATACAAAGCTTGTTCCCTCCCGTTCCCAACATGAGTCTTAAATGTGTTCGATCACCGAGCCCTGAGGCAGTAAGACATGGTATAAACATCATTGATCCTTCATTAAGATGGTCTCTGACCCCCCCCCCCCCCCCCTCCTGTGTCATCTGTGCAGAAGCTGACGGGGCAGAAGGCCACCCCGGACCACGCTGCCGCCCTGCTGGAGAAGAGGTTCAGCCACGCCGGACCCAAGAAGGAGAGCACCGTGCTGTTGGTGGACGAGGTGAGGCCGTCTGTCTGTCTGTCTGTCTGTCTGGGGCCCCATGGTCCTGACCCGCTGTCTCCAGCGCAGTAGAAGTAACTGTCTCGTGATTCATTTTCATGCATATGATCCTTGTGGTTTAATGTTGGTCTTTGGTAAGTCTTAAAGTAAATGCCCTCTATAATATGCATAATATGAGTACAATGGCGATCCATTTGGGAGTGAATCACTCATTCACATTCATTCATGGCGGTCTATTTGGTGACCTTTGTCACAAAACAAATGTATATGGATGGATTGATCCATCCATCTATACACCCACACCCACACGTCATTTACCATGATTGGCGGTCTCGTATACATTGAATGGCGGTCTCACTGTCTCGTCCCGTCTGTCCGGACCTCAGCTGGACCTGCTGTGGACCAGGAAGCAGAACGTGATGTACAACCTGTTCGACTGGCCCACGCGGCGTCACGGCCGCTTGGTGGTCCTCACCATCGCCAACACCATGGACCTGCCCGAGAGGATCATGATCAACAGGGTTGCCAGCAGACTGGTGAGGGGTCACACACACACGGGACGCACACATACAGACACACACACAGAGGCACACACACGTGCAGACACACCCAGTCCTGGGTTGTCCCCGCTTCGCCCAGTGGTGGGCAGGGGTTGGGAGGTGGAAAAGTACGAGTGCACCTTTTTATTTTCTACTACTGTGCGTACACAGGGATTTCTTTATTAAATGTATGCCTCTTTTTTTTAGCCGAGTCTTTTCTCCAAAGCAGGATTCAAACACACAATCACACACAGCCAGCCAGCTCGTCGGGGGCAAGTATCTTGCTCAGGGACGATCGCTTAGGAGGAGCCGAAGATGGAACTAGCAACCTTCTGGTAACGATTCACCTGCTCTACCTCCTGCTCTAAGCCGACCCTCTCCTCCCCTCTCCCAGGGCCTGACGCGGATGTCGTTCCAGCCGTACAGCTTCAAGCAGCTGCAGCAGATCATCATGTCCAGGCTGAACAAGGTGAAGGCGTTCGAGGAGGACGCGCTCCAGCTGGTCTCCAGAAAGGTACGGTCTCGCAGCACTCGGCGTTATGTGTGACTCTCCCGGCCATCCCCGACCATCCCTGCTCCTCACTCCACCCGGTCGCTGATATAGGGAGCTGATCTGCAGTCCTGCCCTCGACCAACTCACTATCTGGTGTTTCAATTGTTGTTTGTTTTTATCGTACTGTAGAGATGAGGGGCTCAGCGTCCTTGGCGTCAGCTGTTGGTTTACACACAAGCCTTTGGAGGGGTTAAATTTGTCTTCTACAGAGAATCACTTTTCTTTGACATTTTTGTTACCAGCAGCAGAAAATATAAAAATTTGGCTCAATAAGGACACGGACTTGAGATAATTAATCTCAGCTCTTATTCTTGAGAATAGCCCTTGCCAGATATTGACGTTAAAGGGCACGGGAATCTAGCCTGGAATCGCTAGACGAATTGCAAACTGTAATTAGTCTGGAACCTATCACTTTCCAAGGAAATGCTCTATACTGTCTCTATACGGTATCAACAGGGACCATTCTACATCAGCGGCAGCCATCTTTGTTGTTGTGGTTTAAATACCTCTAAGGCCCTCTCCTGCAACGTCATCATATTTATCCCGCCTCATGTTAAATAAATGGTGGGGATTGGGGGAACCAGACATATTCTGCGGAGCAAATTAAACCGGAGCCGGCAAGATTTGTCCGGTTCCCAGGCTACCTTGGGTCCTTGCTGTTGTTGTGACGGCTTATAGAGGAGTCCATCTGCAATGGCCACCCCTTCCTCTCCCATCTGTAATGGCGCCCCTTCCTCTCCCATCACAGGTGGCCGCCCTGTCCGGCGACGCCCGCCGCTGTTTGGACATCTGTCGCCGGGCAACGGAGATCTGCGAACACACCTCTCTGGACCCAGGCGCTCCCGGATTGGTTGGGATGAGTCACGTGATGCAGGCGCTCGACGAGATGTTCTCCTCTGCCTACGTGACGGCCATCAGGTGAGGCGTTCAGGCCTCCGATGTTGTTTTAGTTTCTCTGTCTCGTGTCAATTAAATTCAAAGGACTTTTTTTTTTCCCGTGACACAGCATACTTCAACAATAAATAGTCAGTTATCACGTACAGGAGTAAATCAATTCTTAAAAGCTAAAAAGGTTGTGGGTAGGGAGAATAGATTGTTAGTTGGGGGAAGGTGAACAGGTTGAAGTCTGGAGTTCCTGTTTCCGTTCAAGCATCAAATTAGTATTGTTGTTAAATATATGACCCCCGACCCCTCCTAAACAACAATAAAAAAACGGATTATGAAGAGGAATTGGCACCTGTATCAGAAATCCCCCGCTAAGCCGGTCAGAATTCAGTGATGTCAGTAGGGTGGGTTTAAGGTGTGACTGTGTGTGTGTGTGTGTGTGTGTGTGTGTGTGTGTGTGTGTGTGTGTCCAGGTGTGCGTCCGTCCAGGAGCAGCTCTTCCTGCGGTCCGTGCTGATGGAGTTCCGACGGCTGGGTCTGGAGGAGGCCACCTTCCAGCAGGTGAGGCTCACCTCTTCACCCTCCTGGGGGGGGGGGGTCACAGCCACACTAGACACACGACTGATGATCCGCTTTTAAAACGACCAAATGCCCGCCAGAGTTGACCAGAACACTAAGAGTGCAGCCTGAGTGCAAGCTGAATTAAGTATTGAGCAATGATGACGTCTCTGCATTTCGGTTAACCTTATGGTTAACCGGCCACCGGTGATTTTTAATCAAATAAAAAAATCAATAAATGTGTCTGCATGTCAATTATGGCCCCCATTGCACCCCTGATCATCCCTGGAACGAGGGATCCCCTGGACTGCGTTCCTTATCAGATTTTTTCCTTGCTAAATAAGGGAATTGCCCTCTTGGGGGCTAGGGTCGGGGGGCGGGGGTCAAACACACGGCCTGTTAAGCCCTTTGAGACTGTACCTGTGATTAAGGGCTAATGAATATTCGATCATTAAAGAGAAAACACGTTGTTAAATAGAATCGATGTGTTTTCCGTCGACCCCTTTATCCCTCCATCCCCTAATGCGCTCTACCCCCGTGGAGCCTTTACCGTCTCTAACCCGGTTCCCCCCCCCCTCCCCCCCGTCCCCCGGGCAGGTGTTGGTGCAGCACCAGGCCCTGTGCCGCGTGGAGGGCCTGCAGCCCCCCAGCGTGTCCGAGGCCCTGGCCGCGTGCCAGCGGCTGGGGGCCTGCCGGCTGCTGCTGCTGGAGCCCAGCCGGCTGGGGGTCCTGCAGAGGGTCCGGCTCAACGTCAGCCAGGACGACGTGCTGTACGCCCTCAAGGCCGAATGAGGTGTGTGTGTGTGTGTGTGTGTGTGTGTGTGTGTGTGTGTGTGTGTGTGTGTGTGTGTGTGTGTGTGTGTGTGTGTGTGTGTGTGTGTGTGTGTGTGTGTGTGTGTGTGTGTGTGTGTCGAGCTCTTAGAACGCATGATGAATTGTGTACAGCGGTGGTGACCGAGCTCTTAGACCGAACTCTTATTCTCCATTTAATGACCTGAGGTGGTTTAGTCGCCTTTGGTGTCGACCTGTGCAGAGATGTCTGATAATGCATGCAGACACTGGTTTTTTAAATCTATTTTTATTAATATTATTTACATGAAAATAATAGGAATAATCTCTGTGGATAGACTTGACATTCTGGGTGTTGCTCGTATGTTTTTGTGGGGCCTTTCGTGTCCTGTTGAAAGCACATAGTGAGTGAAGGCCGTAGATAGTAGAACTACAACATTAGTAGCCGTTTTAGGATATCGGGCACTTTTAACAAATGCATTCTCACCATGGTTTATTCCTAATCCTAGTTTATTATTTTATGAAGCTTTGTGATGGGAGAGTGTGTTCTATCCCCAGTGAATGTGTCATTTACATCCCCAATGCCAACATTTTATTAATGCTTTGATTTTATTTCTGTGAAAATGTCTGCATTTAATAAAGATATCTAATATAATTATTGTTCCCTGTTTTAAATCTTCATCCCCAAATGTATGCAACGTCTTCCGATCAAATCATTTATCAAATCAATTAATTCAATTTTAAACTATAAACGTATATTTGATGTACTGATTGCCCACAAGATGGCGTATTGTTGTCTGGAAGACGGGGTCAAGGTTCAAGCTGGGCAATTCATATTCGAATTAAGGACTTTGGTGGTATTTTTTTTTCTTTGGTTTATGTTCAATATTTATTTAAAACTTTTTTCGAAAGAAAAGTTTGTATATTTAAAAAAAACTTTAAATTTCAGTTAAGGAGATGAGTGCATATGCATTTTGAAACAAATACACAAACTTGATTTCGGATTCACAGCACAATTACCCTAGTATCCTCCCCTTAGTCTTAAACTGAATTCGGAGTGAACATTTCTTACTGCTATTGTGGTCCCTTCAAGCCTATTGAAACCGCACACCCATAGGTATAAATACAAGAGTGCACAATAGTGTGTGTGTGCGTACGTGTGTGCCACTGCCCTTCTGCAGCTGTCAGCCGAGTGGAATGGTGAGTGAGCAATAAATGCGAAAGTGCTTGTGTACTAGGTGTCTCTCCCCTCTGAACCCCACTCAGGGTAGGTGTGGTGCAGGGGTCTGACCAGTGGCAGAGACCGTGTCCCCAGAGCGGCGGGGCGATCAGGTAATAAATGGAGTGGGCGTACATGGAGAGGCGCAGCCGAACCTGATACCTTAATAATGGATGAGGCCTGACTGTGTGCAGAACCACCTCACTGAGCTCATTAGGCACCGTCAACAAAGGGACGTCTTTGTTCCCCCAGAACATATGCGGAAAAACCAACTGTTAATCAGAGTGTTTATTACCGCCCCTGGCGCTTCTACACTTAACTAAACAAACACACGTGGATGCAAGGTAAACAAACGCGCACATTTACAGATACGGCACACAATGTGTTATTTTGAGAAGAAAAACAACATGTGAGGAACTCTGATGTTGATGCATGCAGGACATATGCGGACAGACTTGCAGACTGACTAAGTTGCAGTTCAATTTTTGTTTTATATCTTAATTCCTGTAAGCCATGTGTTTATGTGTCGCAGTATAAGATGATAGAACAATACCAGATGGTAGGTTGTTGTGGATGAGGTGTCTGTCCGCATCGTTCAGGAGAAGGAAGGCTCGTCCCTGGGGTCTCACTAAAACATTTAACCAGTAAGATATTTTCTGCGTTGATAAATAAGTCAAGAGTCTCCTTCCAGAGGGTCCTTGGCATCTCCGAGTGGCGGCCGCTGGACTGCAGGGCCCTGCTGAACTGGGTTTACTGGGTTTGATACGGGGGAGTCTTCATAAGGTATAGGATACACAAGAGTTACACATCTCTTTATTGTTGTAAAAACTGAATAGATAGGCTAAATATCCATAGATTTATAATGTGTCTGTGCCTGTGGGTATATAAAATGTATGATTATTTACATTGACAATATTATTAAGTATTATGATTATATATAATATATTTATATAGAATATATATTATACATAATAACTATATTTTTTATTTGATCCACATCATTGCCTATTTCTTTTTTATCATACCTCTGTTGATCTTGCATGAAGCTTTGCATGTACCCCCCTGATATAAATCCTGATAATAAAATTCCTGGCAGTGCAATGTGACAGCTGCCAGAGGTCATTTGAGGGCATTAATCAGCATCTTAAAGGATGGGGTACTGTTTCCGGTGCATGCATGTGTGTGCTGGTTGTGCACGCAGGTGCGGAAGGACGTGCACACGCATGATGTCTGATGTCTGAGAGAGCGTGTGTGTGTGTGTGTGTGTGTGCGTTTATAGCCTATGTGTGTGTGACTGTGTGTGTGGGGGTGTGTAAGTGTGTGTGTGTGCCTCGACCAGCCCCCCTCTCTCTTTGTCCCTCCTCAACAGTGAAACCCAGGCGCGCGCCATCAATCTCCCCGCGCATCCCGCTTCCCACAACAACCTTCACTTCACTTTCACATCCGCATCACCCTCGATCACGGACCAAGTTGCCGCCGCAAGAGATCCATGTTTCGCCTCCCTGAGATGCGACACCACCCCACCGTTTACCGGAGAATATCGTCCGTCCGCTGAGCGAGAGCATGCCCGATACGGGGGCGGCCAGTGCGGCGGGCACCGCGACCGACGGCGCCGCCGAGGGCTCGCGGCACCGACACCGGTCGCAGGGGGAGGGAGAGAAGCACGAGTCGCACGCCGGCCCGCCACCCAGCACGTCTGGGGTCCTGGGTGAGTCCTCCTCCGTCCTCCGTCCTCCTCCTCCTCGTCGCTAGGGGTATTGTGTCTGTGAGAAGGACGGGACAGGTGGATGTGATGGAAGCACACGACGCGCTTCCACCGCGGGGGTTGCTTCAGTACCCCTAGACCTTTTGTCTTCCGGAGACCCTCAACAGACCGGGAGCCAGACCCTGTCGGCCCCCTGGTCTGATGCAGGTTCCCTGTGTGTACCGCACTGTGAGCTGACCGGCTGTAGTCACATTTATGATGTCATCCGGGGGTCTACTGTGATCCGTGAATCCTAACCCTGATGAACACCCGGTCTATGATGACCAGACCCCGATCCTGATATTATGGGCTTCTACATCCAGGCTGTATGAGGCATATGGTGCTATTTCAACAGCAGCGGCTCTGATCTGAAGAAACAATAATTCGCCCTCCCCCCGATGCATCATCCAGATAAACGCGTTAGCGGGGTAATAAGTGTGTAATAACGGTGGTCAGTGTATTAACGAGACGATATAGCAGCATCCTCGGGTGGAAAAGTTCCCGGTAACGACAGCAGCAGGCGGGCTGTGCAGCAGCCCAGAGTCGGGCTCTCGTTCTACGGAAGCCTGCCGCTGCTCTCTCTCTCTCTCTCTCTCTCCAAGAGTTGTGCTGCAGCATGATGCAGAGCCCGGAGTGGAGCGGGTCGCCGGGGATGAGGGCCCGTCTCGGTGAGTCGGTGTGCAGCAGGTAAACGGAGCGGGCTGCTGCTGTAGCCTGCTGCTGCTGCTGCTGCCGGCCACAGTGATGTCATGGTGTAGAGTTGCAGAAACCCACCGATGTGGCACCTACCCGGGCACAGTTTGTAGGCTTTGGTTGTGTAGTGATGCATCATGGGTTTCGGTCCTACATGGTGTGTAGTGGTGTGTGTGTGTGTGTGTGTGTGTGTGTGTGTGTGTGTGTGTGTGTGTGTGTGTGTGTGTGTGTGTGTGTGTGTGTGTGTGTGTGTGTGTGTGTGTGTGTGTGTGTGTGTGTGTGTGTGTGTAGTGGTGTATGTGTAAGTCACATCTCAGTGTTTAGATTATAGTTGTGTAGTGATGTTTGGTAAGGTCATACACATCTTGTTGTGTTGCCTGTAGTGGTCATATGTGTAGTCACATCTTTGTGTAGGACATAGTTTTGAAGTGATGTTTGTGTAGGACATAGACATGTTGTTGTATAGGTAGGCTGTAGTGGTGATATGTGTAGGTCACATCTCTTTGTTTAGACAATAGTTGTGTAGTGATGTTTGTGTAAGTTATGCACATCTTGTTGTGTTGCCTGTAGTGATGTTTGTGCAGGTCATACGCATCTTGTTGTGTAGGCTGTAGTTATATGATGTGTGGTCACGTCTCTGTGTAGGACAGTTGTATACTGATATATTTGTAATCCATTTACATTTCAGTGTGTCGGCTATGGTTGTATAATGGTGTACTGTAGATCTCAGTATGTATGCTAGTGGGATATTTGTAGATGATTTAAATCTCTGTGTGTAGGCTATGGTTGTATAATGGTGTATTGTAGGTCATATTAATCTCAGTGTGTAGGCTAGTGGGTTATTTCGTAGATGTTATGCTTCTCAATGTGTAGGCTATGGTTGTATAACTGTATATTTGGAGGTATTTCGCACATCTCATTGTTCCACAACTTTAAACTAAAGACTAAGCTTTCGTCACGATATGCAATCCCCTGCATTGCATACTCATTAAAAGACCTTTATGGATTGCGTGGCGGTACCCCCTTTTTCCATGAGGTGTAGCCCTGGTGTTGCTGGGGGGAGGGGGATTACAACAATATCCTATGACATGATGCCTGACACATGTCCCTGTCCGTCAGCTGGGGCTGTCGCCGATGTGGTGGTGGTGGTGGTCATGGTGGTGGTGGTGGTGGTGGTGGTGGTGGTGCTGGTGGAGGTGGTGGTGGTGGTGGTGCTGGTGGAGGTCGTGGTGGGGTTGCTGGTGGTGGTGGTGTTGCTGGTGGTGGTGGTGGTGGTAGTGGTGGTCGTGCTGGTGGTCGTGGTGGTGGTGGTGGTGGTGGTGGCTCCAACTGGGGAGGATTTGGCCCGCTGCTGCCTCGGATGCCTGATGCGTTTTCCTAATCTCGTCACTGGGATGACTTTGATCCTGGCATTCATCTCCCTGTAACGGAGCAGTCGCCAAGTGGAGTTCCAGTTATTCCGTGCCCCTCCGCAGGCTAATCCTGACGAGATGCTGGGCTGTGGTACGGAAATAGGCCAGTGTCATATTGTGGCAGCTCAACTAGCACTAGCTAGAGCAAGCACTAGGACTAGCTAGTGAAGAGCTGGTTCTGGCCCTTCAAACTGGCCAGGATTTGGCCCAGTGGTGGCTTTTGATGCTTGATCGGCTTTCCTAGTGAACTATCTAGTACTAGCCAGCTAGTTGAGCTAGTGCTCATCACACAGGTAGGAGAGGCAGCACTAGGTTGGAGAGATTGAAACGCACAGGTTTTCATTTCATAAAAGGGGACAGTTGTATAGATTTCTGCTACAGGCCAGTCAGCAAAACCATTTCATCGCAGGGAAGTCTGATTGGTCCATCTCGCTGAACGTTTGCATGTACACTTTAAGGTTTGCTTGATACTTTCAGCATGCTCTGTATTCTAAGATGCGTCTATTGATGCAAAGCATCACAGAGAGACAACCAGCCTGCCTGCCATGGATGAAAAGGAAGCACTTAGACACCCCCATCGTAGACGTTCACTCAGCACTCGCTCTCTCCCTATACGTCTACCTCACTTCACCTCTCAGGCTGTCTGTCTTTCTCCAGGGCACCGTGGTGCCTTTTGAGCCAGTAGTTAAGAATACCCGAGCTCTGCCTTGAACAGCTTTAACCGGGCTCAGTGTCACACAGTGTTTTTTGTAAGAGTTACCCTGTTTGTAGCGCGAGTGTTTCACTGCCAGCGCACGTCCCCCCCCCGCCTAAACTAGCAGACGTCAAACCCGAGTGCTCCCCCAGCTCCACTGAACGGGTCATGATGAATATGATGTCACATCATCATACCAGCGTGAGTCACTGCCCTTCTCTGTGAACCCAGTGGCCTCCCCTCTGCCTTCCACACATGCTGCGCCATGAGAGAGGAAGTGTAAACGGAGACGTCTTCTAACCAGGTCCCCCGTCCTCAGGCCTTACTGCCATAGCTGCACATAATCCTCATCACCCGACCAGAGGACTGGTTTCTGGATGTCGCGGGCGGGGTGACCTTGCTGGACGTGATAAGACGATTGCAGGATTGTAATCGTATAGCCGCAGTGTTCTCCAGGGTTGTTCCCATACCGCCTCTTTCTCCGCTCATCCTTAATGAGCGGATGGATTAATTGATCTTCTGCACGTGACGCCTTTCATAAGCATTGCGGCAGGGGATGAGGAAGGACCTTTGACCAGGTGCTTAGTTACTCGGTAGTCCATCAAACTAGCTGATGAGTCAGGCGTTTTCTGTAACGATTCAGCTCTGAAGTTGGGGGAGGACCGGTGATGAATAAAATGTGTTGAATTGGGTTGTAGCGCGCAACACTCCAACATTCACCTCAACCCAGGGAAGATAAGATGGTTGTTTACCGTTGACTGGCCATTGTTTTTGCTTCCATTCACTTGTATCCAGTTGCATGAGGCTGACCTCATTACACTGAGACACACTGTCTGCTCTATATCTCCCCTCAAACGGTCCCAAAACGCTGAATGGCTCGGATTTTGGAAAAAGCAAATCTTTTGCATAGTAATTTGGTGCATCGATCGGTTTCGCCTGTCGTGAGTTTTGTGCTAGTTTCAAGTTTATGTGGAAAGTCAAAGAGTGCTTCAACATTTCTGACCAACCCTATGAATACATCCCCATTTAATGTGCTTTTTAAAGTTTATTGGTAAAACATTAATTACCCATCAATAAACATTTGTTAATACAGTTATAAGCCTTTGTATATAGAAATGGCACGGGTGAGGGTTATGCTAATAATAAGCTAAATATGCTAAGAAATAGCATATTTGCTCAACATGAACTCTAATAGTAACGCGTTAGTAAATATATAACTAGATCATGAGTTAACTGTTACTTAACTTTTAGCTAATGCTTATTACTGCATGAACTAAAGTAAATGACTGGTTAATAAATGTACCCGTATTGTGAGGTTGAACTTGTTACCAGTTTATCTTTGATGATGATGATAGATTAATGCCAGTGAGAACTAGCAGAGCTAATAATCTTTTTGTTGTAACATTTCTTTGAGATATGCTGGAAAATGACTACTCTCTTTAGTATTATAAGAGTTATTAGAGAGCAGGGTAATCAATCACGCTGTTGTCTCCTGTGACTGACTGCACGGACCAGGTAGGTAATACTGTAGTTAGTAGAGTGTTACAACAACCATGGGGGAGCAACGTTACACAACTGCTCTACAGTAACTCCTAATGTACTCTCTCCGCTATTTATAGCAACGTTAACTGATCTCCAAATGTAACCTATTGGGCGGGCCTACCAGAGCACTGCAGGGCAACACTAGTTCCACAGTTCTTTTTAGGAACATGCAAACCGCAGGGCGATCTCTTATATCAATATCTGACAGCGCTTCGCATCACGTTTATGTTTTTATTAGCTGTTGTAAGATGATTGCTGCAAGCAGGATCTAACTGGTTTGTTACCAGTGAAGCGAAGCTCGCTGGTGTAGCTCGATGCAAGGTTAGGTGTGCCCTGAAATTAGTTGGAATTCAATACACAGGCCTGTTCCTGCCACAGGTTACTGCAGTGATACCAGTGAATGATGTATTAAATGAAGTTCCTGTTGACAATACAATCACTATTTGAATCGATATTGATGAGTTTGGCCACTTAATGCAAGTTCTTGCCTCATTTGATTACATATATTTGCAAAATAAATGCAATTGCCTGTCTGATGTTTTTTGCATTGCTTATACATAAACTAACATAATCATTGATTCCATCCGACTTTGAGTTATTGTGCCCCTATGAGGTATATTGATCTAATGTACAGGACCGGCCCTTCTCCCCAGGGTGACTCCAAGGGTGTAGTGTGTGTAACCTACAGCGCTGCACAGCCGTTTCAGCTGAGGCATTAGTACACAACCTGTATGGACCTTCGTTCAAGCATGCAAGGCAGTTATTTTGGCCTCAGCTTCGGAGACGAGGTCATATTTCTCCCCCCCCCGTTCTAGCCTTTGTCCCAACCAACTTGTCTTTTCATATTGGAAATTCAATTACTATGAAATACGCTTTCAGCGAAAAGTTTCCTGTGTAGTTTATTCCTGTATCACAGTGTGCGTGTCCTCACCTCTGCCTGCCAAAAGTAGCGTTATCGATCTTCCGCAGCTAGAATGCGCTGCAATCCGAAAAACTTGCCAGCTTTCATCCTCAGTCAAACTGAAGTTTTTTGTAGTTTTGTGTTAAAATCGAAGGATGATGATGACGACCCAAGTTCCACTTGGCTTTATATATGGTTGTTCCTATATATATATATTGCATGGCTGCTTTTGATCCTGACTTCCTTTTGTTCAAAAGGGTTGCAGTTTGACCATAGACGTTGGATAAAAAGCTTACCCCAGATATGTTAGTCAGACAAAACAAAACTTTGTTGAATTGTTTCAACATTTAGTAACACAGCAATGACCCCCAACTGTGGACACTGACACTGTTAGTGTTCACTGCGCCACTACTTTGTGAGTGTTAAAGCATCCAGTTGACCCACATCTGCCGACGCACGCCTGTGATGAAGCTGAGCAAGGAGCTGACAGTTGAGCAGTCGGCCTCTGACGGATTAAGACACACCAACACTTTACTTACTGTTACTCGCCGCTGGTTAAACCGAGGCCCGCTAGCCAACAACATCTTTTATAATTTATTAGAATCTGAAATTAATTATTGATGCATGATCTGAGTGTTAGTTCCCCGTATTGTTCCAGGGAGGTGGGAGCTCATCTCCTGTTTGTTTACTGAACGTGAAATGAATTGTTTATCATCGTCTTCGTCGACACATCAGTTCAATTTTGCAAAATTGCTCTATTCTCTTTAATCGTAAAAATATTCCATACATTATAATATATATCATAACCACACGAACACGTCCAAGGTCGACCTCTCTGCGTCACGACTCCCCAGAAGTCATGTCAACTCTCCCTGAAGGGCATCACTAATGTAAACGTACGTTTCCTCCGTGATATGGAGCCGAATGGGAAGGAACAGGGCAATGGTAATAGCATCCGAATCCCTTGGAAGACCAGAGCTATCGATCTGCTCAGAAGCCTCCACTCCACTGATATCTCCTGTCCAGGAATAGAACAGCACATCTTCTGAAGGGCTCTCTTGAAGAGCTCATTGACCGGCCCGGTGAACTGAGTCATCGTCCTTCCACTGTTGTTTCAGAATATGTAACGCACACAACGGTGTTGGCCCTCCGACGCAAACCCAAACGCCTTTGTTGGCGCTGTTGGTGCAGCGCAAATCATTAGACACGCGTGATTAAATATGAGTCTAAATGAGAGATTAGATTGCGCTGGTGGTAGCATTGTCATGCTGTCTGAAAGTCGTCAATTTTGTCCTCCCCCATTTTGTTCTGCTGTCTGCTCTAAACTGTGTTCCTCTGCAGGGAAGTTGTGGGATGATGGGGAATGATTTATTGAGACTTTATCTGAAATTTGCTGTAGGAACGCTGCAGCTAAACAGTCTGATCTGAAGGGATTCGAACGACGTCAGAGCCTTAACCAATCTCTTATTGGACCTACTCTACCTAAATCAGCAGACTTGGAAAGAGAATCACATGTGAGTCTTCAAAGCAGCCAATCAGATGTCCAGGCCTGGACTAATGTAGCTTTGCGTTGTTTGGATCGGTCCTAAGCCTGCTTGTTAAGGCAACAGACTTCTGACAGCAGCACTGCTGTTGTGGAAGTCCAAGTGACAGGCTATTGCTAGGTGACTGAAAGGTTTACAGGCAGTTCAACGGGCTCCGGTAGAGCATCATAATGAGGTTTATTGGTCAACACTCTTGACCACATTACAGATGGTGGCACCTTCTCTACCTCAACTTCTGTCTGCCATAGACTCGGTTTACCATTCTAGTCGTACGTCTCCTTTTATTTCTCTCTTGTCTTCCACTCACAATATCATCTTCTATAATCTATTATCATCTATCAACATTATATACTATTATACTGCGAAGAAAATGACATTTCATCCATTTTGCACTTCAAATAGAATAGATGCTTGTATTTGGAAGGAGACGTCACACTCCTAAGTGACCTATTGAGTTGATACAGAGTTGTGCTACTCTGGGTATTTGTGGGACACCTAACCTTCTTAATGCCTTGCTGCGTCGAGTGATAAATTCAATCTAACTCTATCCATCTCTCAACCTCCAGAATGCTGTGTTCTGGTTCAGGCTGAAGCAGTTCAGAGCTGCTCAACAATGAGGCCCGTTGGCCACACAAAAGCCACCATTCATCAGACTGAATTCATCGCCGCTCACTCATTCATAATCTGTGACACTGCCCACCCTCCCCTCCCCAGCTCACCCGAACCGTTACCCTGCAGACAATGTCCAATTCAGCGTTGGGTCCTCACTGGTACGGGGGTCTGTGTGACCTGTGGTCCGACCCCTAGCCTGAGTGGATCGGACAGAAACTAGCTCGGCGCCGTTGTCTCCATCTATGAAATACAAACTCCATTAACTCCTCCACCACCTGCTGTTGTTGCACCTCCACCCGCCCTATCATTACTCCTCCTCAGAGTAGGTCACCATGATGAGACTACAGCGCCGGGAGAGAAAGAGTGATTGATAGGGTCGGCTTAGCTCAGGAGGTAGAGAAGTTGTCTTGTAACCGAAAGTTTGCTAGTTCGATCCCCAGCTCCTCCTAGCTGAGAGTCGATGTGTCCTTGAGCAAGACACTTAACCCTAACTGCTCCTGACGAGCTGGCTGTCGCCTTGCATGCTCGACTCTGCCGTCGGTGTGTCAATGTGTGTATTAACCGATGTAAGTCGCTTTGGATAAAAGCGTCTTCTAAATGCCCTAATTGTAATTGATCAAAAAACGAAGGAGCGATTGATAAAAAGATGTGTTTCTTGGGGGATTGGATGAGGGACCACCTGACCCCCTTCAGGAGCTGGTTGCTCTGGTATGATCTCCTCTGGTTCCTTGGTGCCTCCTCCCTCTCTGTGGGGCTGCCGGCGGCCAGACCGCGGTCAGACCGCGCTGTGGTCACATGTAGTCCCGTGAGGACCCGTGTACCGTCATCCACACGACACACCAGCTAATGAGGGAGCACAGGAAGGCCGCCGCCACCAAGCCCCCCCTTCCTCCGGCCCCCAGCACCCCCCCCCCCCCCCCCCCCCTCCTCTCCTTCGTCCCCCAGACCCCCCCTCCTTTGTCTCCGTCGTCAGAGGACAGCGAGACACGCCCCACGATGGCTCACTGGGACACACCCTCCTGTCTGCATGCTGGCCCTCGTTAGAAGCGTCTGATGGAGTCTGGTGGGGGCTCGGCCTGCACCATCATGACCGGATATCTCATGTTCTGTTTGGGGGGGTTTGAAGTGGTTGTCATTTGCATCCAGTTTTTGGTTATTCTGCGTCATGTTCAGATTTTATTAACAGCAGCCCCTTTTTTAGCAAGTTCCGCAAAATGATTTGTGTTGGATTTATTAATACAAGGAGCAGCTGGCGGTGTGAATGAAATGTTTTGTGGAGGGACTGGGAATTCTGTTAAATTACAAATCAACGCTTAAATATTCCTAAAAAACCTCATCATGGAGATTAGATGGTGCACTTTTGACCTTTGCATTCTGGTCTGAGAGAGCCAGTAGCTACGCTGCTAATGTCATCGCTAATGCTAGGGCTAGGGGGCTGGCCTTTTCAGGTCACACCCACTTGACGGCTCTCGAACAGCTCTCTCGCTGGCCAGCAACACTGCGAGACCTTACGTGCACGTCTATCTCGGTCACATGCACGTCTATCCCTGTCCCGTGCACGTCTATCCCTGTCACGTGCACGTCTATCCCCCTGTCACGTGCACGTCAATCCCTCTCATCTACACGTCTATATTGGTCACGTGCACGTCTATCCCTGTCACGTGCACGTGTCTGTGTGGCCGTATGTCAAGACCATTTGCATACATGCAGGGAAGCTAGTATGTACTCAGGCCCCTCATGTGATTGTTCTCACGATATTGGTCTACAGACTTGGTGTCCTTTTTGAGCGTGCGTCTTCCTTTGCCTGTGCGCTGGTACATCCTGTTCCGCTAAAGTTACATCCAAACACCCAGTGAGGGAGAATGAATGAGATGGAGGGAGTCAAGAGGGAGAGAAGGACAGACAAGCAGAGAGGAACAACGGACGGAGATAGGACGCATGGTGATGGATGATGGTTGTTCGGTGTATGGACAGAGAGAGGGGGAGAGAGAGGGGGAGGGAGGGAGGGAGGGTGGGAGGGAGGGAGAGAGAGAGAGAGAGACGGGGAGGGAGGGAGAGAGGGAGAGAGAGGAGGCAAAAAAGAAACGTTCGGGGAAAAAAAACATTTTGTGGAAGTGCAGACAGAATGTTTGGTTGACGTTACCTGGCGACACAAAACTGCGTGAAAAAACATGAGATTTGGACCAGTATCAATCCATAGCACCTTCCATTTAACATATTTAGTTTGAGGGTTTGGTTTTCTGGTGAAAGGAACAACTCTACAAACATATTGCTATTATCAACCATAAGGTAGTCTGATATATCTGACTTGTCACCCTCCCTTGGCCCAACATCCAGATGCTGAGTCGACTGATGCACTCACTCACTCACTGGGCGGACTGGGATCAACTGCTATGGCAACCAGGCCGCCGCAATGGCAAGTTCCAGCATCAGTTTAGGGACTTTTAACACAAGCTGTCTGGACTCAGCTATTGATGGGTGAACACGAGCAAACCTCACGTTCAAGCAAGGCCTCATAGCCTTGAGTCTATAGACTCAAGGTCAAGGCTATGAGTCTTTGCCTTGAGCCAGTAGACTCAAGGCTATGGGTTTTTGCATGAACGAGAGGTTTTGCCTCATTGAAGCAACCCTCGCTCCCACATTTGCAAGCAAAGTTCAAGGCAAAGACTAATAGCCTTGAGTCTTTAGACTCAAGGCTATGTATCATGTTCTTAATCCTTAAGCCAAATGTGGTGCCTGGCTGTCTTTCCAAATATAAAGTAAGACATTGCTTGATACTTATTCTGGAAGCCCATGTCATACTACGGCTCTAGTAACACAAGACACATGGGGTAAGCTGTGGAGGAAATAGTGACAGAGGCTGCAGGCGCTACGACAGATCGAGAGAGAGAGAAAGGGAGAGGCTGCAGGGAGAGAGATAGGTGGGATAGAGAGAGGGAGGTGGGAGAGGGAGGTGAGGGAGAGAGAGGGAGGTGGGAGAGGGAGGTGAGGGAGAGAGAGGAAGGTGGGAGAGAGAGAGAGGGAGGTGGGATAGAGAAAGGGAGGTGGGATAGAGAAAGGGAGGGAGGAGAGAGAGAGAGAGAGAGAGAGAGAGAGAGAGAGAGAGAGAGAGAGAGAGAGAGAGAGAGAGAGAGAGAGAGAGAGAGAGAGAGAGAGAGAGAGAGAGAGAGAGAGAGAGAGGGGGGAGAGAGAGAGAGAGAGAGAATGTTTGCATAGTTTATTGGTTTAGTTGACAGGGATCATGTACAGAACAGGTTCTATACCAGAGTAAGCTGAATAGCTAATTTGCATCTGTGGTCAAGAGAGAGTTCCTCACGTCTCTCTCATAGGGAGAGAAGGGGGAGCTGGGATGGAGAGAGGGAGAGACCCTGATAGGAGGGGTCATCGTGGTGGTCTTGTAACATCTTATTTGTCAGACTGCCAACAAGGCCAATAAAACGACAAGGTGTGCAAGATTCAGAGTACTCCTTCTGTAAAATATGCAATCATGCATTCTTGTCACAAAGTATTGGTTGGTTCTACGCATGGCAGAAAAAGTGTGTGCGTGTGCGTGTGTGTTCGGGAGGGGGACTGGGATGGGTGGGTTAATATGCATTCCTTTTTATTCCCCCCAAAGGCATTTGGCAGCGTTTGCAAGTTCCTCTGCCTCTCCTTTCCCAGATCGTATTTTGGGATGTTTGTTTCAGACAGCAAAGAGTCTACTATCTGCTTTGCCTGCATAATCGCACTGCTATATGAAGGCATGGCTTTTTCTTTTACTTTCACTTAGTTGTGCTTATTTTGGCGCGCTTTTATTTTGAAGGTCGCCTCGTGTCCAAGGGTTTTATTTTTGCACGTTTTTATTTTGAGGGTCGCCTCGTGTCCAATGGGTTAATTTTGCAGGGCTTTTATTTTGAAGATCGCCTTGTGCATCCAAGGGTTCCAGGGCTGATGCCCATCTGTACAGGACGCAGGCGGACACAGAACAAGACGCAGCAGCTGCTAATTGTCTGAAGCTGATTAGATTATCTGGCCCACTTACTGACGTCATGCTACTCATGGGGGCGCTTTGATGGCGTTTCCCAGCTTTAAGTCGTGTGACTTCCTGTGTCAGGCTTGTCATGGAGAAGAAATGTTTGCATAGTTGGTTGGATGTACCCGTGTCGTGTGTGCATCCATTTGTTTAAATCGGTTCGCTTGTCATTGTTCGTATGTTACCATCAATGAGAGAAAGATGATGTTTTTCAGTGTTCAACGTTTTTTCTTCTTTTCACACGTTTTTTTTACGTTTTTTTTTATCGCTTGATGAGACAACGGATGGCCGTTTGAACTTGGCAGCGACATTCATCAAGGTTAATGTGTATTTTTTGTTATGCAAAGCAACTCAATTTGATTATAGGTGTTTTAAATTACAGAGAGTGCATCAGAAAAAGAAAGACCATTAACAAAAAAGGTGCTTTTCTAACCAGTGGCAACTCAAAGCTCTTTACAATATTGCCTAACAATTACCTATTCATTCGTACATTCACATACCGACGGCGGAGTCAACCATGCAAGGTGACAGCCAGCTCGTCTAAGCTAGGTGTCTTCTTGAAATGATAGTTTAAAACAGACCTTGACTTTAAGACAATTAACTATTAAATAGACTTTCCCACAGCTTAGGGAGAGACTTTGCACCTTGTCATCTGTGACCTTCCTTTCATCCTGTAGAGAAATAACATCGCCCAATCACACCTCATCTCTCACACACACACACACACACACACACACACACACACACACACACACACACACACACACACACACACACACACACACACATATGCACAGACTGATACAGAAACACACACGCGCAGAGACACACACACACACACACACACACACACACACACTGAGACACACACAAACACACACACACACACACACAAACACACACACACACACACACACACACTGAGACACACACAAACACACACACACAGATGCACACACACAGAGACACACACTCATATATTACGCACACACATACCGTAACCATACTTATACACACACACACATGCGCAGTGACGTACAGACACACACACACACACACACACACACACACACACACACACACACACACACACACACACACACACACACACACACACACACACACACACACACACGCGCACACACACATGCACACACACAGAGACACACACACTCATATATTACACACACACATACCGTAACCAAACGTACACACACACATGCGCAGAGACGCACAGACACACGAACGCACATGCACACAGACACACACACACACACACACACACACACACACACACACACACACACACACACACACACACACACACACACACACACACACACACACACACACACACACACACACACACACAGGGCAGTGTAGTGTCTGTAAAGCCGACTCTGATCACAGGCTCCCTGCCGGCTGTGGCTGTCTGCTGGGTTTCTGATAACAGCAGCATGCCCTGGAAACGCGATCCTCCCTCCTTCTTAGCACGCTTAAGGAATACTGACAGAACATCGGAGGCTGTAATCTTGAAGCAACCTGACGATCATTTCCATGGCGATGGGAGGCTGGGCCCATTTTCTTAAAGGTCTTAAAAATATTTTATTATTGATTGACTGGATTCTCGACGCAAAGTTGCTTGAACTTCCAAATATTTGTATATTTGCTGTTTGTTGGCGAAACTGGCTAAAAGGATATTGTCTTCGTAAGAACAAATCTAAATGCATACATGCTGGATCCCTTGAGAAGGAAGGCAGAGTGGGTGATCCCCCCGTCAGGGAAGGTTGCGAGTTGTCTGGGGGCCGTCACGGAGAGACACATGAAGGTAGCATAACAAGAGAGTCACAACTGTGTCAGACTGCAAGGGGATCGCAAGTAGAGCGCAGCGTTTCACCACACACTGTGTGACAACAGAGAGGTTCTGGGTTATGTGTGTCTGTTTATTTAAGCGGCATGTGGCTCTGGAGGTAGAGCGGTTTGGCTGATTACCCGGAAGGTTGCTAGTTCGAGTGTCAGGGTGTCCCCGAGCAAGACGCCTCATCCTAACTGCTCCCGACGAGCTGGCTGTCGCCTCTCTGTCTGACACTGCCGTTGGTGTGTGAATGTGTGCATGAATGGGTGTACCTAGAGGTAACCAGACAGCCTTGCTGCCAGCGTGTTAGTGTGTTAGCGTGTTAGCCAACATGGCACCTGGTCGCCCGCAGGAACCACATGGGTCGCCCGCCGGTCATAAGTCCCAAATTTAGAGAAAAAAGTGGCACTGGTAGCAGTGTGAGTGTGTGTGTGTGTGTGTCTGTGTGTGTGTGTGTGTGTGTGTGTGTGTGTGTGTGTGTGTGTGTGTGTGTGTGTGTGTGTGTGTGTGTGTGTGTGTGTATACAGTATACAGAGTGCCAACGCAAACACAGGGTGAACCCCCCGATCTCGCTCTGTATACCCGTACACTGCTTGTATACCTGTGTGTCAACATTGGTTCCAGTACTCATTCGAATGCAGAAACAAGCAGAAAAACCAGGAGCCACCAGCATTTTATATCCGTCAAACTGCTTGTATACGTGTGTGCATGCAACACAAACACGTGTGTGTTGGTGTGGGTGTGTGTGTGTGTTTGTTTGAGAGTGTGTACACTGGTTGGTCAGTGTGATGATCTGAATGTCAACAATGGATCCAGATCTCATTAGAATGCGGCTCATGGCGAGGCGGGGTAGAAACGTCTAGCGCTGGCAGCAGCCACACACCAGCTGAAGACCGACGAAGTGCAAAGCCGCAGCGGGCAGATTGGAACTTTCTTTGCGAGCGGAGCCCTTTTGTCCAGTCCTGATGTCTGAAGCGGTTCTTCATCAGGTGCGGGCAGCATGGGACAGGCTAAAGCTGACACTGCTGGCTTGTAAGTACCACAGCTAGCAAGACATGCTAACCCCTTTGAAATATTCAGCTCCTGCCTCTGCGCAGGTTTGAGTCTGTCACAACAGCAGACCGGCACTGACGTTGAGGAAATGTAGCAGATGGTTTTGTGTCAAAGATGTTTTTATTCCTATTGTCCTTGAGGAAATTTGGAAAATAACTCGACTCACTTTCTTATTAACTTAGTAGCTGCAATTTTATTGATTATTATCTGGAATCTTATTACGTTTTGTTTTTTTTAATCATACAGTGTTATTGATATTGCATTGTGACAAAAGAAAGGAGGGTGTGTGTGTGTGTGTGTGTGTGTGTGTGTGTGTGTGTGTGTGTGTGTGTGTGTGTGTGTGTGTGTGTGTGTGTGTGTGTGTGTGTGTGTGTGTGTGTGTGTGTGTGTGTGTGTGCGTGCGTGCATTTGCCTGTGCGTGCGTGCGTGCGTGCATTTGCCTGTGTGTGTGTGCGTGCATTTGCCTGTGTGTGTGTGCGTACATTTGCCTGTGTGTGTGTGTGCGTGCATTTGCCTGTGTGTGTGTGCATACATGCGTGACATCTCTCCCCTTTTGTCAACTCCTCTGCTCTTTCTGTGCTCTGGGTCCACACAAATCAAGCGAGCAGGACTATCAGTGGTGGATTTAGCAAATTGGGGGCCCAAGGCAAAGATATGTATGGGGCCCATCTCATCCAATCTTTAAAAGAGAACAGAGAAAAAATATGTACAGACTGAATGGTGGATAGGCAGGTAAAGCTAATCTGCTGTTTTCAGTGTCCTCAGAATACTCAGAGTAAGTTTAAGCATGTTTGTACTGTCGTTTGATTCTCTAATAGACAGGGTTATTTTCTTCCTTCATTCCTTGTCAATGAGTCATCTTGTTGGGTTGGATTCTTCTTGTGTTTATCCCTTCTTAACGTGTTACACCCTTTACACGCAGGTAATTAAATTAAAACTATATACGTTTTTTTTTAGAAACACGCAGTAGTAGTAGTCCCACGAAAGGATGCAATTTAAGAGTAAATATAAAGACTGTTGCAATGATACATTACGGTAGAAATGTCATCATTTAAATAGTGAATTAGGTAAACTGAATTCTGTCTTGTTGTTGTAATTGGGATAGGCCGGAAGCTAATCTACACGGAAGTAAAGATTGGAGAGAAGTAAAAAACTTTCCCCTTTTAAACCCTGCATACATTTCTTTACTCCAAAATGAAGATGAAAGCAGGTTTCAGATAACACCTGTCTTTGCCAAAATGCCAGTTAAACCAGCACTGGTTATACTTTTTTTAAGATCAAATCAATATCAATATAACCAGCAAGACAAGTAGTTAGGGTAAGCCCCCACAAACAGTCATATACTTAGCAAAACATCACAAACAACCGTATTCTTAGCAAATATTGCCAAGAAGACTAATTTACTTGTATGTGTGAGTGAGGTTTGCACTTGGGATTGACATTTCAATCTATCTACAAACCAACCCATGTACAAGATACAGGATATTGTAAGTGAATTTACAGTTGAGATTGAACATTTCAAACATTCTACAAACAAACCTGAGAGAGAGAGAGAGAGAGAGACTATTAAAAAGATAGATTGTTCTCTACATCACATGCTTCTAACACAGTGTACTACTTATTAACGTCTTCTCACAGGTCTTCACCTAGCGCCACTTCACAGCTAGCTGCTGAACACTTTGGACGTTGTTGTTCCTGTCTTTATCCCCAACAGTAGCCGTAGAAAAGTGTGTCATCTTTGGCAGCGTTGCCAAATACTTACCTGCATCTTTTCGCTTTCTTTTTTTATTTGAGCCACTTGGGTAATTTTATTTCCTAACCCTTCATTTTATTTTCGCATTTTGTCTTTTTTTTTTTCGAGGTTGGTTGGGGGCCCCCTCTCATGGGGGCCCCAAGCGGCCGCCCACCTATGCCTCTGTGTTAAAACCGCCCCTGAGGACTATATTGACATAGTTATACAAGCATGATGCTTTCACATGCTGTGTGTTTATCCACGCATCACACAGACACGGACATGCAGCTCAGGCTCAATATCGGACAGAGGGGCCTCACGGTAAACTGTTTGCTGCAGGCCCTACAGTCGGGTTTGCCTTGCTTAAGCGTATCCTCTGAGAAAGTGCCGGGCTTGTTGGACCGTCTCTCTGGTTACCGGGCCGAGTCGTCGCCCCGGGCTCCCGGAGCGATGAAGGGAGAATGGCGAGGCCCCTTCTGCCGGCCTCTCGCTTTGCACTGAGCAGCGGGGTGCTTTCATCAAAGCCGCCTCGGAACCGCCGACTAGATCAACCACTCCATTTGCACTTCACCGGCTCTCTGAAACAACGGGCTCGAGTAGCCTGGCAGAAACCCTGACTGGAAGCCAGACTGGGAGAGAACGTTGCTGCATTACGTCGATACATGCACAGACACGCACGGAAGATGACACCCATCGGGTTGGGTCGTGCGTGTGTTGATGTGCAGCGCTGTGGCTGTTGCGTAGTGACCGACCACACGCGGCATCGTAGAGCTGAGCTGCATTACTGTACTGTCGCACATGTGCTATATTCAGCCTGCTGGTGGATGTCTCTCGGAAAGAGAATCCCTCAGCTTCATGCTGTCTGTCTGTCTGGCTGGCTGGTGGACGTTGTCTGGCTGGCTGGCTGGTGGACGTTGTCTTTCTGTCTGTTTGTCTGTCTCTCTCTCTGTCTGTCTGTCTCTCTGTCTGTCTGGTCGGTGGCTGTTCTCTGGTGGGCCTCAGGCCCTGTAGTTTGTGTGCTGGAGGGTTCTTTACCTGATCATGTTAACTCAGAGCATGAGACCTGTTTGAGGGGATGGGTGTGTCTGTCATCTCTGGGGCAGGTGGCAATATTTACACTCTTAAGTGGAGGAAAGTGAACAACAAGGTGACCGATCATTTAAGTCTCTGTCTCTGTCTCCCTTCCTCTCTCTCTCTCCCTGTCGCTCTCTCTCGCTGACAGACAAGCTGTTTGGGAAGCGTCTTCTCCAGGCCGGGCGACACATCATGTCCCACAAGTCCTGGATGAAGTCGGTGCCCACGGAGAACTGCGACCTGCTCATGACGTTCGCAGGTAAATATCCTACGTGCAAACACACACATCCATCGGAGAGAGACTCACAAACACGACGCACAAACGAGAACGCTGAGGAGGACGCAGATATAGATCATAATCATCTGCACCCATATGCGTTCAGACAGCATGTCGACCGCTAATCCGCTATGGCTCTCTATCTGCTACGGTTACAGTGTTGTTGTTACTGTAAGTGTCGGATATGGTTCCAGCGTTGTTGTTGTTGTGAATTAGATAAGGTTCCAGTGTTGTTGTGAATTAGATGCAGCAGCTGTGCGGGCAGCCCGGGGGTTTGTGGCGGCACGATAAACACCACGTGACGCGAGAAGGGAAGCTTTGATTCGGCGGGGGGGGATTGTAACGTGGGACGACTGAAACGCAACCTTCTGGTGAACTGGCTCCAATCAGGTTATCTGAGAGCAATAAGAGACAAAATGTGTTTCTTTTGTGGATATTTATACATGTATATGTATGTATATATATACGTATATCTATGATTCTGTTCGATATATTAAATATGATAATGACTATCTTTGGTGAAATGGAAGATAAACTATGTTTTAACGTTCATTGTAATGCTGAACTGTCTAATTTAATTTTTTTAATTGGAATTTGATTGTTATTTCAGATTTGTTTATATAACTAATTACTATAACTATTAAATAACTAATCCCGGGTTGGATCCTGAGGCAGATGTGAAAGCCTTCAGCCTCCATCTGTGTATCCCATCCGTTCTTCTGTCTGACGGCGTCCCCCTGTCTCCCCCGTCTCCCCCCTTGTCTCCCCCCGTCTCCCTCCGGTCCTCCCTCCCACTCAGACTCCACGGACGACCACACGTTGCTATGGCTACTGAACCACATCCGGCTGGGCATCCCCGAGCTCATCATCCAGATCCGGCATCACAAACAGACCAGCGTGTACGCCTTCTTCGTCACAGCGACCTACGAGAAGTAAGCACGACCCCTGCCCGTGTGACGTGGTAGCAGCAGTACACCACCCGATACACCACCCAGAGCTCACTGCTGCACCCTCATACGCCAGCTGGGTGTTGAGCACCAGCTCACGGCTGGCTTCGACGTCTTGATGCATCGCTGTTTCTTGAGATGGGGGCTCTGAATTGGCTGTCAATGGAATCAGAAAGGGAGGGCTGCAGTTTTTCCCGTGCGCTGATCGATATCTGTATTCCCGGTGTTCCGGGCTCGGGGGATGAGTTGTGCAAAGCGGTTCTCAACTTTGGAGTACTGCAGGGGCTACTCAAAGAAGAAAAGAAAAGAAACATCAATTGTTTTTCATACTCAGCAAGTTAAAATTTTGAAAGCTAGACAATGGAAAATTGAGAAGATGGACGTGGTCAATTTGAACAACAACGTCCAGAAACATCAAAATTACGTCAGTTACGGAACAATATATGTAAATGGGATTCATCTCGACACAGGCTTGTGCTTCATGCAATTGCTGCCATACAAAATTCTGAGAATTTGCACCCTTTTTAATGTTCGTGTTTACACTGGCAAATAGAACGCACATACATTATTTATGTTCATTTTATTCATTTTCCTGCCCAAAAAAGTTTTGTGCCGGTGAGGGGGTAGGTAAAGTTTGAGAACCACTGATGTATAGTATACAGATCGTTACCCGGGGGCTGTGTTCCATCAAGGTGGCCTTCACTGAGAAGATCGCACACAACCGTGCGTTCTCCTGAATGGATGTGTGTGTACTCACTTACTAACCTCGGGTTTGTCTCTCCCCAGCTGTTAAGCGGTACAGTCTATTGGCTTCTAATCTGAACAGGCCCCGGGTTCAACTGCAGCCGGCTGCGGTTGCCAGGGTGTAGGATTACAGTATGTCAGCCTCCGAGTCCGCTTTGACTTCTACCTGGAGCGATGTGCTTAGTTTATTTTCGGGTTGTTCCTCAAATGCCCGTACAACGGAGTCACGTGCGTACACGTGCGTGTCCGCAGGCTCAAAGAGTTGCGACAGACAAGGAGCGAATCCACTCGACGCTCCCTCAAGGAGTTATGATGGTGTAAGGTGGAGGTAGGGCTCTTTGCTGGGAATTGAGACGTATCCACTCAGCGGCGAGCTATCGTCTCTGGGTTAGTAGCACACAGACACTCCGTGCCAACGGCGGTTAGGCTGGGAATGAAGGAGGTTAACAGCGACCTCAACGTTAAGAGTTATGTGCGCTGTTGTGACGATGATGATGATGACTACACCGAGCTCCCAAAGCACCTCGTCTTCGTCCTCCTCCTCCCTCAGAGCACACGCGCTGCGGAGCGGCAAGACGAAGGCATCAGCATCCGACAAAGCATTTTTTAGCAGCTGTCGGAGATTCCTTCAGCTTCGCTTTGCTGCGCGTGCAAATAAAAATACACAAACAATCCATCTGGAACGTCATTTTTATGCAGATGTGAACAAGGTTGATGATAGGAGACGGGAGAGGAGGAAGGGAAAGATGATGGAAACGGCGAGAGAGGGAGAGGGCAGCAAGGGAAATATTAAAAGCTGTAGAGAGGAGGGGGGAGGGTTGGAGAGAGGAGGGGGGTGATGATGAGGGGGGGTCTCTGAAAGTGTGCCAGTGTCTTCGAAATGTACTGCTGAACGTTTGCAGCGTGAGCCAAGTATGTGTTAGCTTCTCCACCCACAAAAGACACGCGGTGTGTGTTGTGCACACCGTCGCACACACACGCACACCGTCGCACACACACACACGCCGTCGCACACACACACACACACACACACGCCGTCGCACAAACACACACACCGTCGCCACACACACACCTTTCCCAGTTTAAAGGTTGACCTACATCTTAAGTGAGCCATCATCTCTGTTTCACCTTGAATTCCCAGTACAGGTTGAGGCGGGACCCGGGAGGTTTGACGTGCGTGTAGAAGCTAATGGAGTGTAACGATCTCTCTGGTGCGTTCATAACGACGTTGTGATGTCTGGGACGGCTTACTCGTGATTTTGGAATAGCATGCATACAGTATGTATGGCCGCTTCTGATTGCTGTTTTGGTACGGTTAGCGGCTTTGAGATAGCATTGGAGCTAACACAAGCTAGGGGGGCCCGAACAGCTTGGAGGACAGCACCAAGTACAACGTGGTCCTGTGCAAAAACAAAGACTTCTTTAGGGCCGTTCGCACTGTCTCAACGTTAAAACTTGACAATGGCTTGTACTTGGACTTGAATATGTTTATGATGTCTTCGGTAAGCCTGGACCTGACAGAACAATCTCACAATGGCTTTCCTTTCTGAGTCGACTACGAACCCTACACTGCCAAACTCCGCTTCCGACCTCCTGCTGCTCACAAAGTTGAACTTATTTGAAAACTGTACGTGCGTGCGGTTAAGGTACTGCAGTGACACCGCGATGCGCATCACGAGACCGGAGCTCGTCCCGGGCGCGGGGCACTGTAGGAAAACAACTGAAAGGTGGGCGTTGCGATTTCTCAACCTTCCCCCCCCTCTCCCTCCTCCCCCTCTCCCTCCTCCCCTCCTCCCCCTCTCCCTCCTCCCCCCCTCCCCCTCCCTCTGTTCTGACGAGGCTGCATCTCGTCCCTCGGAGTTCTGCTGAATTAGCAGCACGGCCGCTGATGGATATTTGCCCAATTAGCATAACTCCAGAAGGCGGTCCTCCCAGCAGTATCCCCTCGCTCGTCCACGCGGTTCTCTCTCTCTCTGTCCCTGAAAGGTTGGTCGTTCGATCCCCGGCTCCTCCGAGTGTCGATGTGTCCCTGAGCAAGACGCCTCACCCTGACTGCTCCGGGCAGAGAGGTGTGGTGTCCCCTGTCTGTATTAAAGCTATAGAAAGGAATCAGGATGGTAACCCACCATTACTCCCGAGGAGACTCGACTGCCTTTCCATTCCTTCTTAAACAGGCAGAGAGTTGGAGATGGGACGGCCAGGGGAAGGTGTAGTGAAAGAGAGAGAGAGAGAGAGAGAGAGAGAGAGAGAGAGAGAGAGAGAGAGAGAGAGAGAGAGAGAGAGAGAGAGAGAGAGAGAGAGAGAGAGAGAGAGAGAGAGAGAGAGAGAGAGAGAGAGAGAGAGAGAGAGAGAGAGAGAGAGAGAGAGAGAGAGAGAGAGAGAGAGAGAGAGAGAGAGAGGGAGGGAGGGGGGGGAGAGAGAGAGAGCCTCATTAGGATTCCTGGCAGCTGTGTGCCTCTAAAAGGCCCTCTTTGCACTTGGACTCTTTGACTTGGGTTACGTAAAAGTTGTTTGTGAATAGAAGCAGCTGCTTTTGGCTGCGCTCCCCTCCTCTCTCTCCCTGTGCCGGACGGCGAACTTTGCAGTGA